>NC_135976.1:26980377-27280377 GCF_053455715.1 Rhinoraja longicauda | reverse complement strand
CTGCCCAAACTCGCACATGTGCACAGGCGGTACAGAGCATTTGTCCACCTGATCCCAGGGCAGAAACATAGAAGATAGTTGCAGGATGAGGCCATTTGGCCCTTCGAGCCAGCGCCGCCATTCATTGTGATCATGGCTGATCGTCCACAATCATCGCAACCATCATTCCCCAGTCCAACAATGCCTGAGAGCCACATTGCGCTCCGAGACCGGAGTCATGGAGTGATACAGCAGAGAAGGTCCATAAGTGGCAGTGGCAGAATTAGGCCATTCGGCCCATTGTGTCTACCCCGCCATTCAATCATTGCTCGATCTGTCTTTCCCTCTCAACCCCATTCTTCCCATAACCCCTGGCACCCTTCCGAGTCAAGAATCTGGCAATCTCCACCTTAAAGAAATCCACTGACTTGGCCCCCACAGCCGTCTGTGGCAATGAATTCCACAGATTCACCACCCTCTGACTAAAGAAATTCCTCCTCATCTTTCTAAAGGTACGTCCCTTTTATTCTGAGGCTGTGGCCTCTGGTCCTAGACTCTCCCACGAGTGGGAACACCCTCTCCACATCCACTCAATCCAGGCTTTCACTATTCAGTAATAAACAGGCCCTTCAGCCCTTTGAGTCCCTGCCAATGATAAAGCACATATTTTTATACTCATCCTACTCTGCCCCATTTTGTTCTTTCCATACACCTATAGATTCTCCACAGCTTGACCAATACACAAGGGACGATTGAGAGTGGGCAATTAACTTACCAATCCACGTTTCTTTTGATGAATTGGTTGCAAAATGCATCGTGGAAACGAGTCCTTTGGCCCACCGAGTCCACACCGAACATCAATCACGTTCATAGGTTTATGTTATCCCACTTTCGCATCCACTCCCTGCACATTAGGGGCAATTTACAGCGGCTAATTAATAAACAAAACCCGCACATCTTTGGAATGTGGGAGGGAACCGGAGCAGCCGGTGGAAACCCATGCAAACTGTACATCACCCGAGGTCAGGATCGAACCCGGGTCTCCAGCGCTGTGAGGCAGCAGCTCTACGTGCCGCGCACTTGAGGGAAAAGTGGGAGAAAAAAAAATGAGGCCTGGAGAAATCCAGGCATTCTCAAGGAGCATGTGCAAATTCCACACAGATTCGCTGTAGAGTTGCTGCCTCACAGCGCCAGAGCCCCGGGTTCGATCCTGACTACGGGTGCTGTCTGTCTTGTACGTTCTCCCCTTGACCCGCGTGGGTTTTCTCCGGGCGCTCCGGTTTCCTCCCACACTCCAAAGACGTACGGGTTTGTAGGTTAATTGGCTTTGGTAAAGATTGTAAATTGTTCCCTAGCGCGTGTGTAGGATGGTGCTAGTGTACCGCTGGGGATCGCTGGTCGGCTCGGACTCGGTGGGCCGAAGGGCCTGTTTCCGCCCTGTGTCTCTAAACTAAACTGAACTATCCATTGCAACAATAGTGTGAGGCAGAGAGACCACGCCTCTTATTGCAACTGAAAAGACGTGTCTGCTTTGCTCCAAGCATGTTCCCTGTTGGTTGAGTGAGCTTCGGAAGTCAGGCTTGATGCATTCCACATTCGTTTAGCCTTATGAGGGTTCGCGCTGAAATTTCATGAGGGGTGAATTCTAGAGAGAATAACCATTTGTATGAGGCTGTAAGTGTTCACTGGTCCAAGACCATAATGGCATGGCCCTGTGGTTAAATACTGGGTTAGTGATCAGTGGTTCCGTGGTACTCTATAATGCAGCTGCTCGGTGACATTCTCTTTGCAAGCATCACACTGGAGGCTCCGCCATTTCTGACGCCATTATTCTAAACTGAGTCGCTGCCTCACAGCGGCAGAGACCCGGGTTCGATCCTGACCACGGGTGCTGTCTGTGCGGAGTTTGTACGTTCTCCCCGTGACCTGCATGGGGTTCCTCCGGGCACTCCGGTTTCCTCCCACACAAAAGACGTACAGGTTTGCAGGTTAATTTCCTCGGTTATAATTGTAAATTGTCCCCAGTGTGTCGGGCACTGTAAGTGCAAGAGAATCGCTGGTCGGCGCGGACTTGGTGGGCCACAGGGCCTGTTTCCACACTATCTCCAAACTAAACTAAAACTTCAAATAACGGGCAGTTTCTGTCTTTATTTCATATTTCCAGCATCCAAAATGTTATTTTGTCTTGCCTGGTAACCATTCCGCTTTTCCCATTGACATCTCCTCTGGCCTGATGTTTTGTTACCTTATTTGTTTCACTTTCAATAGACAATAGATGCAGGAGGAGGCCATTCAGCCCTTTGAGCCAGCACCATCATTCAATGTGATCATGGCTGATCATTCCCAATCAGTACCCCGTTCCTGCCTTCTCCCCATACCCCCTTCTTTTGTCTCGTACCCAGGCCCATTTGTGTTTTATACTCTCCTCCTTTCCACCCTTTCTCACTTCCCTATGTTTTCCATTTGTCCCCCCTCCCAAACCCCCCCCCCCACCGTCTTTTTAATGCAGATACAGATTCTTGATTACTACAAGTGTCAGGTTGTGGGGAGAAGGCAGTAGAATGGGGGTAAGAGGGAAAGATAGATCAGCCATGATTGATTGAATGGTGGAGTAGACTTGACGGGCCGAATGGCCTAATTCTGCTGCTAGAACGTGGAATAATCAATGTGTAGGAAGGGACTGCAGATGCTGGTTTACACCGAAGATAGACATTTTCTGAATGGAAAAATTACCTTTGAATTCCAGCCGGCAGGGGTGATACTACTGATTTACCAAAGACGCAAGGAACTGCAGGTGCTGGAATCTTGCATAAAAGACAACGTGCTGGAGTAACTCAGGTGGTCAGGCAGCATCTGTGGAAGGAATGGAAAAGTGACGTTTTGATTCAAGACCCTCCTTCGGTCTGATTGTAGTCGGGAAGATTTACTAATTATACAGATTCAGAGGGCAAGATTCACTTCAACAAAGTGAACTGAAGAACGTGGTCTTAGTTAGATAACTGGCCTCTCACTGAGCAGAGGACACCCCTTTGTTGTACTTCCTTTGCTGCCACAAACCAGATTACCCTCATCTCAACTCTTACAGTCAAGATAGACACACAAAGCTGGAGTAACTCAGTGGGTCAGGCAGTTTTTTGGGGAGAAAAGGAACAGGCGATGTTTCTGGCTGGAACCTTTCTTCAGACTGAGAGAATAGAAAGACTGAGTGAAGGTGTAATCCGGCATCTGTAGTTCCTTCCGACACATCTTGTCTTCTCCACCTCGAAGGCTCCTCAGGGCATGCCTACTTTGAAGAGGTTCTCCGCTTCTCCCAAACAGGAGTTCTGCAACACCCTCTCTCACTTCCCTATGTTTTCCATTTATCCCCCACCCCCCCCCCCCACCCCCCCCCCAACTCCCCCCCGGGGTTGAGAGGGCGTGCAGCGTAGGTTTACTAGGTTAATTCCCGGAATGGCGGGACTGTCATATGTTGAAAGACTAGGCTTGTATACACTGGAATTTAGAAGGATGAGAGGAGATCTTATCGAAACGTATAAGATTATTAAGGGGTTGGACACGTTAGAGGCAGGAAACATGTTCCCAATGTTGGGGGAGTCCAGAACAAGGGGCCACAGTTTAAGAATAAGGGGTAGGCCATTTAGAACTGAGATGAGGAAAAACTTTTTCAGTCAGAGAGTTGTGAATCTGTGGAATTCTCTGCCTCAGAAGGCAGTGGAGGCCAATTCTCTGAATGCATTCAAGAGAGAGCTGGATAGAGCTCTTAAGGATAGCAGAGTCAGGGGGTATGGGGAGAAGGCAGGGATGGGGTACTGATTGAGAATGATCAGCCATGATCATATTGAATGGCGGTGCTGGCTCGAAGGGCCGAATGGCCTCCTCCTGCACCTATTGTCGATTGTCCATTGTCAAGACCCTTCTTCAGACTGAAGAAGGGTCTTGACCCGAAACGTCACCCATTCCTTCCCTCCAGAGGTGCTGCCTCACCCGCTGAGTTACTCCAGCATTTTGTGTCTACCTTCGATTTAAACCAGCACCTGCAGTTTTCTTTCCTACACACATGCTTACTGTGTGATTGTGTATTTCTTTACCCAGTGAAATCTTGCGACCTGAATGGTGACGAGGAATCGGATGAAGATGAGGAGGAGTCCTCAAGTGAAGATGAACTTGAGTGCTACGCTGAACCACTGCCCAAAATCGTGAGTACAAGTGACCCCTTATTTTAGTTTACTTTAGTTTAGAGATACAGCGAGGAAAGGAGGTGAGGAGGAACTTCTTTAGTCAGAGGGCAGTTAATCTGTGGAACTCATTGCCACAGAGGGCTGTGGAGGCCAAGCCAGTGGATATTTTGAAGGCAGAAATAGTCAAGTTCTTGTTTAGAACGGGTTATGGGGAGAAGGCGGGAAAATGGAATTAGGAGGCTGAGATCAGCCATGATTGAATGGCAGAGTGGACTCGATGGGCCAAATTCTACTCCTATAACTTGTGAACTGAAAGTGGGGGGGGGGGGGGGGGGGGGGGGGACTGGAGGTGAGAAAAGGAGTGTAGAGTTTGTGTGTACCTTTGTACCTTTGAGGGCGTGCAGCGTAGGTTCACTAGGTTAATTCCCGGAATGGCGGGACTGTCATACGTTGAAAGACTGGAGCGACTAGGTTTGTATACACTGGAACTTAGAAGGATGAGAGGGGATCTTATCGAAACGTATAAGATTATTAAGGGGTTGGACACGTTAGAGGCAGGAAACATGTTCCCAATGTTGGGGGAGTCCAGAACCAGGGGCCACAGTTTAAGAATACGGGGTAGGCCATTTAGAACTGAGATGAGGAAAAACTTTTTCAGTCAGAGAGTTGTGAATCTGTGGAATTCTCTGCCTCAGAGGACAGTGGAGGCCAATTCTCTGAATACATTCAAGAGAGAGCTAGATAGAGCTCTTAAGGATAGCGGAGTCAGGGGGTATGGGGAGAAAGCAGGAACGGGGTACTGATTGAGAATGATCAGCCATGATCACATTGAATGGCGGTGCTGGCTCGAAGGGCCGAATGGCCTCCTCCTGCACCTATTGTCTATTGTCTATTGTCTATTGTCTATTGTGTCTGCAGTTTATGTACAGTTGTGTCCAACATATGAATAGTTATCTCTAGTATATTGTGACCGATATATAAACTGTTTTGTACAACTCCCACGGAGTTGAGGGACAGTTTAATTTGGTTTATTATTGTCATGCGTGCCGGGGTTACAGTGAAAAGCATTTGTTTTCATGCTATCCAGCCAAAGGAAAGACTATGCATGATTACAATCAAGCTGTCCAGAGTGCACAGAGAAAGGATAAAGGGCTCAATGTTTAGTGCAAAGATATGACATGAAAGTCCGATTAAAGATGGAACCAAGGTCTCCAGCGAGGTATATATAACATAGTTATACCTAACCTGCACTGTAATAATAATAATAATAATACATTTTATTTATATAGCGCTTTTCATATACTCAAAGACGCTTTACAGAGATTTTGAGAACATAGGGAAATGAATAAATAGATAAATAAGTAAATAAATAAATGAACAGAGAAAGGAGACAGAAGGTGAGGTGACCTTCAGTGGTTGAAGGCAGTACTGAACAGGTGAGACTTCAGTGATGTTTTGAATGTGGTGAGTGTGGGGGAGTCTCTAACGGTTTGGGGTAGTGAGTTCCATAGGGTGCGAGCAGCGATGGAGAAAGCCCTGTCCCCCCAGGATCTGAGTTTAGTCCGGATGTGGGGGGATAGGAGATTGGCAGCGGCAGAGCGGAGGGTGCAGGTGGGAGTGTGCCTGTGGAGGAGGTCGGTCAGGTAGGATGGGGCGTATATTCACTGTATATGAATGATGTGGAGGAAGGAACTGCAGATGCTTGTTTTGAACCGAAGATAGACACAAAATGCTGGAGTAACTCAGCGGGATCGGCAGCATCTCTGGAGAGAAGGGAATGGGTGACGTTTCGGGTTGAGATGAGTTGACCACGAAACGTCACCCATTCCTTCTCTCCAGAGACGCTGCCTGTTACTGAGTTACTCCAGCATTTTGTGTCCATCTGTATTTGAATGATATCCAAACTCTAATGTCAAAAATGTGAAAATATTCTTCATGGCGCAGCAACTAAGCCCAGCGGAGGCAGCCGCAAAGCGAGAGACATGGCAACGGAGAACCATTGATCGTCGTGCGAAGCAGGGGGAAATGGCGAGGTTTATGAAAGCCCAGGTAACGTACACTACGCATTCAAGTCTTCATGTCCTCTTTTAATAACGGAACTGGGTAACCAAAAACTCATTTCATTATTTTTACGTTTCTAGATTTAGATTTTTTTTAGATTTAGAGATACAGCGCGGAAGCAGGCCCTTCGGCCCACCGAGTCCGTGCCGCCCAGCGATCCCCGCACACACTAACACTATCCTACACACACTAGGGACAATTTTTTACATTTACCCAGTCAATTAACCTACATACCTGCACGTCTTTGGAGTGTGGGAGGAAACTGAAGATCTCGGAGAAAACCCACGCAGGTCACGGGGAGAACGTACAAACTCCGTAGACAGCACCCGTAGTCAGGATCGAACCTGAGTCTCCGGCGCTGCATTTGCTGTAAGGCAGCAACTCTACCGCTGCGCCACCGTGCCGCCATGCCGTTTCATCTCATTGACCATCAAGGGAGCAATGGCATGAGGTACTGCATGGAAACGGGTCTTTCAGCCCACTGAATCCACGCTGACCAGCGATCACCCATTCACACTAGTTATGTGGTATCCCACTTTTCATCCACTCCTACACACCAGGGGCAATTTACAGAGGGCCAATTAACCGACAAACTCGCACATCTTTGCGATGTGGAAGGAAACCAGAGCACCTGGAGGAAACCCACGTGATCACAGAGAGATCATGTGATAGGAGCTGAATTAGGCCATTCGGCCCATCAAGTCCCTACTCCGCCGTTCAATCATGGCTGATCTATCTCTCACTCCGAACCCCATTCTCCCGCCTTCTCCCCATAACCTCTGACACCCGTACTAATCAAGAATCTATCTATCTCTGCCTTATCTATCTCCACTGACTTGGCCACCAGAGCCTTCTGTGGCAAAAATGTCCACAGATTCACCACCCCCTGATTAAAGAAATTCCTCCTCATCTCCTTCCTCAAAGAACGTCCTTTAAACCTGAGGCTACGACCTCTAGTCCTCGACTCTCCCACTGGTGGAAACATCCTCTCCACATCCTCTCCATCCAAGCCTTTCATTATTCTGAGGATGTGCAAACTCCACGCAGACAGCACCCGAGGTCAGTATTGAACCCGGGTCTCTGGCGCCGTGCCGCCACACGCGGCAGATTACATACCGCACTCGGTTCCCGTTGAGAAGGAAAGACGTTAGAGGCAGTGTTTTTTTTGCGTGTACGGGGAGTCGTTTGGGGAATAGACGCTTCTGTGTTAGAGAGTGAGGGGCAAGAACGGAGGGGGAAATTGAAAGCATATACCTACCTCCCTGTCCCACTCACCAGTGATGCAAGTGCGTCCGAGGAGTGGTTTACTTTTTCTAAATTAAAATGGTCGAACAGTCCCATCGTCTGAAAAAATGGGATTATATGGAACACAGAATATCACAACGTCTGTGCCAAACATGATGCCAAGTTACACTAATCCCCTCTGCCTGCAAGCGATCCATACCCCCCACTCCCTGCATTATCCGTCTGCCTATCTATTGTATCCGCATTCACCATCATCACCACAGCTTGTCCACCTCAGAGCAGAGAAGGTTGACGAAGGTTTAAACACTGTGCCTTTAAAGTCATGAGAGGAAGAGAGGAAGAGTAGATCAAAAGGGACCAGAGAGAGAGAGAGAGAGTCAGTGATGGCACGGCACAGATTTAAGAATGGGGAGGAAAGGAGAAATACTGTTAAACAGAGTTGTTATCTTATGGAATACATGTCAGAAGGGAGTTTTACTTTTTGGTTTCTGGAGATGCAGCATAGAAACAGAACCTTCTGGCCACCGAGTCCGCACCGAGCAGCGATTACCTGTACACTAGTTCTACCCTGCACACCATGGACAATTTACACTAGTTCTACCCTGCACACCATGGACAATTTACACTAGTTCTACCCTGCACACCATGGACAATTTACACTAGTTCTACCCTGCACACCATGGACAATTTACAGAGGCCAATTATTCTACAAACCTCCACGTCTTTGGAATGTGGGAGGAAACCGGAGCACCTGGAGAAAACTCTCTTGGTCACGATACAAACTCTGTATTGACAACCCCCGTAGTCAGGATGGAACCTGGGTGTCTGGCACTGTAAAGTAGCAACTCTACCGCTGCGCCACCGTGCTGCCCTCTGTACCTATATAGGCATATGAGCCAGTCGCAGGAAGGTGGTGCAGTGTATTTGGCGCCTGTTGGTTGGCGTGGGCGAGATGGGCTGAAGGACCTGTTTCCATGATCTACGACTCTAAGAGGTCTAATGGTAGATGGACATAATGGCACGTGGTCTTCGGGATCAATGAACATGGCTCCTTTTTGCTCAGCCCATTGTTGGGGATCTGCTTGAAGTTGGCGTCAGCCTCTGAGGGTCTTAGTTTGGGCCAGGGCAGGCAACTTTACACTCTGCAATAAATCTGCGCCTGGCAGTTTGGGTTGAATGAAACCTCTGTTCTCTCCATTATTCTTCCATGCAGATGATTCAGAGGCGGTTGGAAGAGATTGCACAGTTGTACCATGAGCTGGAGCAGAAAGGGATTCTGCTGGAGAAGGAATTACGCCGTGGCACAGGTCAGAGCCGCCAACTTTCCAAAGCCACTGAGTGGATTCGTGATCAGTGCGGGTGTCGGGGGCTGTGGTGAGAAGGCAGGAGAATGGGGTTGAGAGAGAAAAATAGATCAGCCATCATTGAACGGCGGAGTAGGCTCGATGGGCTGAATGGCCTACTTCGGCTCCTATGACTCCCCAAGTTTGGCTCTGCATTAAATTACTATGCTGATCTGAGTGTAATGTGGCTGCACAGTGGTGCAGCTGGTCGGGCTGCAGCCTCGCAGTCCCAGAGACCAGGGTTCGATCCTGACCTCAGGTGCTGTCAGGGTGGAGTCTGCATGTCGGCGTGGGTTTCCTCCAGATTCCTCCCACTTCCCAAAGGCGTGCAGGCTTGTAGGTTATGTAGGGGGGAAAAAACCTGCAGAAACCAGGAGGTAGACACAAAATGCTGGAGTAACTCAGCGGGACAGGCAGCATTTCCGGAGAGAAGGAATGGGTGACCCTTCTTCAGGTTTGTAGTTTAATCGGCCTCTGTAAATTGCCCCTGGTGTGTGGTGAGTGGATGTGAAAGTGGGACAACATGGAACCCGTGTGAATGGGTGATCGATGGTCGGCGTGGACTGGGTAGGCCCGGGTTCCATGCTCAATCAGTCAAGGTTACATTTCTTCTTTGGCACAGTCAAAATTCGGAAAAGTCCTACCTGAAGGGTCTGTGGGAATCCATTCACCACACAAACGGCTGCAGTTCGAGAAGATAGGTCAGCACCTCATATTTTGCTTACATCCATCCCCCCTGCCTCCTATATTTCCAACCAGCCTGACTGTCCTCCTGATTAAATTTTATCTCTGTGTTCCTCGTTGCCAGCTTCCCCTGGCTAACAATCATTCTTGATTCTCCATTTTCCTTGATCTCCGTCCCTTTCGTTTTCACACCTCACCCTTCCTTATCTCTGTGCCTCCATCTCCCCTGACTTTCAGTCTGAAGAAGGGTCTCGACCCGAAACGTCACCCATTCCTTCTCTCCTGAGATGCTGCCTGACCAGCTGAGTCACTCCACCATTTTGTATTCACCTTTCCAAAGAGTGGATAAAAACATCAGTGGCACCGACCGATGAGCCAAAACTAAGGGGGGAAAAGGGTCATTTGGGATTACGGATCGACGGTTCTGAATAATATGAACATTAATTTTTAAGCCGAATGTGGCTGAAATAAGGGAGAGTTGTTCTTTTGAGAGTCATGCAGAGCAACCTACCCTCCAGTAGAGGGATCCACTGTTCTGTAAAACAGCACGTCTTGCAGGAAAATGGCCATGCTCAACCCAACATGGCCTATATTAATGGTGCTGTACAGACATTAATGCCATCTATCCTTCTCCCAATGCATTTCTCCTCCGTACTCGACTTTAGAGATACAGCGCGGAAACAGGCCCTTCAGCCCACTGAGTACGCGCCGACCAATGCTATCCTACGCACTAGGCACAATTTGACAACTTCCCCGAAGCCAATCAACCCACAAACCTGTACGTCTTTGGAGTGTGGGAGGAAACCAGAGCACCCGGAGAAAACCCGTGTGGTCACAGGGAGAACGTACATGCTCCCGTATAGACAGGACGTACAGACAGCACCCGTAGTCAGGATCAAACCCGGGTCTCTGGCGCTGTAAGGCAGCAACTCTACCGCTGTGCCACCCTTGTGCCCGAGACTTGTGCTGAGAGTTATTACCAGAATAAAGACAAATATATGGATGATGTGAAGTCCGGTTGAATTTGGTCCTCCAGAGGGTTACCCTGCAACTTACCAAAGCACAGCAGCAGTAGAGTTGCTGCCTCACAGCGTCAGGGGCCCGGGTTCGATCCTGACCATGGGTGCTGTCTGTACGGAGTTTGTACGTTCTCCCCGTGACCTGCGTGGGTTTCCACCGGTGGCTCCGGTTTCCTCCCACACTCCAAAGACGAACAGGTTTGTAGGCTAATTGGCTCGGTAAAATAGTAAATTGTCCCGAGTGTGTGTAGGATAGCGTTAGTGTGCTGGGGATCGCCAGTCGGCGTGGACTCGGTGGGCAGAAGGGCCTGTTACCGCGCTGTATCTCTAAAGCTAAAAACTAAAGATAGGGGCTCCTGGAGGCAATAGGTGAGGCAGAGATCTAGCAGTAACAGGATAGATTGGATGAATGAAATGTAACAAACTGCTGACTCTGCCACAGGCGATCTCCCACAAATGATGCAGTCCTGGTTCACCCTGGTACAGGACAAGAACAAGCTCTTGAACGAGGAGTCCGAGCTGATGTTCAGGTGAGAAAGCTTTCCATTCTGTTAGCACTCAGAGAGCTGCTCTGCCTGGAATTTCAGCATTCCTTCTCCAACCGATTCCTTGGTGACTCAAGTAGCTTGGCTGGAGTTCATACCGTGCGTGGGAAGGGTTATTAGCCAAACACAGGCGGGTGGAACTAGTATAGACAGGGCATGTCGCTTGGCATGGGCAAGTTGGGCCTGTTTCCACACTGTGTAACTTTTTTTAACTTTACTTTACTTTATTGTCATTGTGGTGGGGGCGCATGCGACGAAATTCAGGCGCACTGCCTGAGCGGAACTCAAATGTGCAAGATAAAAAATAACGATAAAATAACAGTAAAAGAGTGAGAAAAATAAAAGCTGCTCATAGACTCACGTGCACATACAGCGACACATACGCAAAGATTCATGCACGCACACACGTTATGCCCACGTCTGCACCCTTACCTTTATCAGGTATAAAAAGAGATAGATTATTTTGAGACCTTTACTCGTACGTGAGCTCGGGTCCATTTGACCCTGAAGGGGGCAGACTAATGGTTTTGCACGTTTCGTCGCGCAGTGTCCGTGAGCTGGAGTTGCAGGATCAGAAGTGCAGATTGGAGCAGGATCTGAGAAGGTACATGGACATGGATGGTGAGTACTGTTCCTGCACACACCTCTAGGCTTCTCCCCCCCCCCCCCCCCCCCCTCCACATTCCCCATTTTGCTTTTTAGTTTAGAAATGCAGTGCGGAATGGAAACAGGCCCTTCGGCCCACTGAGTCCACACCGGCCAGCGATCCCCGCACTGCACTGCTCCCTGCAGACCAGTAAATAAAGATAATCACCGTTATTTTATTTTTAAATGAATGCTTATTTATTTTTGCTATCCACTTTGCTGCTGTAACCCTGCAAACATCCCCCTTGTGGGACGAATAAAGGATTATTATTATTAATATTATTATTATTAACATGATCCTACACACACACACACACACACACACACTAGGGACAATTTACATTTATACCAAGCTAATTTCCGACAAACCTGTAAGTCTTTGGAGCGCATGGGAGGAAAACCGAAGATCTCGGAGAAAGGCAGCAACTCTACCACAAGGGCCTGCTTCTGTGCGGGGTATCTCTTAGCTAAACGAAAATGAGCTGCAGGTCACGGCGGGCCCGGAACTCGTTGAGGTGGGCGCGGAGGGTAGATCTCCTACTTGGCTGGCAGAGACAGGATCTCGGGGCTGCAGAAGAGCCAGTGGCCTCTATAGTCCAGAAAGCCTGTCATCAGTTGGTGAGACACTGCAGAGTCAGCAGGGACTCATGATAAAGATGCATGTTGGTGTGTTGAATTACTTTAACGTTGTAAACCCCCAGCAGAGAGAAAAGGGTGAAGAACCGTTGATAGCTGGCGTTGGTATTTTCAGAAGGCCTGCGATAAGGTGCCACAGAATGGATAGTTTAAACAAAAAGAGTGATGACTTTGTGGGTAACATTACCGGCATGGGTCGTGGGTTAGCTAATGTGCAAGAACAAAACTCTGTCGGTTCAACAGGGTCATTTGAACCAGGAGATGTGACAAAGGAGGACTGATGCCAAGACCCCGACTGGGAGCGGCACGGTGGCGCAGCGACAGAGCTGCTGCCTTACAGCGCCAGAGACCCGGGTTCGATCCTGACTGTGGGTGCTGTCTGTACGGAGTCTGTACGTTCTCCCTGTGACCGTGTGGGTTTTCCCTGGGTGCTCCGGTTTCCTCCCTCATTCCAAAGACGTACAGGTTTGGCTTCTGGCAATTGTCCCTGGTGTGTGGGATGGAACTAGTGTACGGGTGTTCGATGGTTGGTGTGGACTCTGTGGGCCGAAGAGTCTGTTTCCACGCTGTATTTCTAAACAAAAACTACCGATACTAAAATGATTTTGATGAGAGGATCGAGTTTATAATCTTGTCTGAAGAAGTGTCCCGACCTGAAACTAGGGTAGACAAATGGGACCTTTATCCCGGGCTGTAAATATCAAGTACTAGACGGCACAGCTTTAAGGTGAGAAGGGCAAACAGAAACTTAGAAAAATAGGTGCAGGAGTAGGCCATTCAGCCCTTCCAGCCAGCACCGCCATTCGATATGATCATGGCTGATTGTCTAAAATCAGTACCCTGTTCCTGCTTTTCCCCCATATCCCTTGATTCTGTTAGCCCTTAGAGCTAAATCTAACTCTCTCTTGAAAACATCCAGTGAATTGGCCTCCACTGCCTTCTGTGGCAGAGAATTCCACAGATATTTAAAGTTTAAAGAAGATATACAGCGCAATTTTCTTTACACCTAGGGTGGTGGGTGCCTGCTATACACTGCCAGGGGTGGTGGTAGAGGTGGATATGATAGTGGCATTAAAGAGGCCTTTGATCAGGTTCACAGGTGATAGGAGCAGAATTAAGCCATTCGTCCCATCAAGTCTATGCCATTCAATCATGGCTGATCTATCTCTCCCTCTCATTCTCCTGCCTTCTCCCCATAACCCCTGACACCCGTACTAAGCAAGAATCCATCTATTTATGCCGTAAAAATATCCATTGACTTGGCCACCACAGCCTTCTGTGGCATTGATTTGACGCCAATGGTGATGTTTAATGGTGCATTCAAAGTGGAACATGTAAGGTCTTGGAACTTCTGCCATTTTTTTACTGAGGTCCTTGAGCCTCATCTGGTTTGAGCCTCATCTCCCTCCCCCTTCCCCCCTCCTCACCTGAACTTGCACCTATTCCCCCTCCCCCCTCTCCCCTCCGCTTCCCAATCCAACTTTCTTCCTCTAGCTTCACTATTTGCAACTCTTCAATCCTTTTATCTCACACCTTCTGACTTTTCATCTCTGGCCTTTGTCCAACCATTTGCCTATCAAACAGCCCTCCTCACCCGTGTTGGCCTATTATCTGCCAGGGTTTTGTCCTGCTCCTCCTCTCTTCCAGTTTTCTTTACCCCCTTTGCCTCCCCCCTCTCCAGTATCAGTCTGAAGAAGTGTCCTGACCCGAAACATCACTTATCCATGTTCTCCTGAGATGCTGCCTGACCCGCACTCTGGTTTGCATTTCCACAACTATCTGATTCCACCTACTTGCAATGTTCCTCCTGCCTGCTGCAGATGGAAGCTGTCACTGTTCCTTTTTCAGCTTCTAGATAATAGACAATAGACAATAGGTGCAGGAGGAGGCCATTCGGCCCTTCGAGCCAGCACCGCCATTCAATGTGATCATGGCTGATCATTCTCAATCAGTACCCCGTTCCTGCCTTCTCCCCATACCCCCTGACTCCGCTATCCTTAAGAGCTCTATCTAGCTCTCTCTTGAATGCATTCAGAGAATTGGCCTCCACTGCCTTCTGAGGCTGAGAATTCCACAATGGCTATACCATGGCTCTAGTCCACGGTGGCAAATCTTACCACCCACTCTCTTCACCTCCTCTGCTTGGCCTCTAATACAGTGGGGCGGCACGGAGGCACAGTGGTAGAGTCGCTGCCTTACAGCCCTTACAGCACCAGAGACCCGGGTTCGATCCCGACTGTGGGTGCTGTCAGTACACAGTCCGTACCTTCTCCCCGTGACTTGCGTGGGTTTTCTCCGAGATCTTCGGTTTACTCCCGCACTCCAAAGACGTACAGGCTTGTGGGTTACTTTGCTCGGTATTATTAATGTAAAATTGTCCCGAGTGTGTGTAGGATAGAGTTAGTTGTGCGGGGATCGCTAGTCAGTGCGGACTCGGTGGGCCAAAAGGCCTGTTTCCGCGCTGTATCTCTAAAATAAAATGCTCATTTTCTCCCCTCCTTACAATTCTTTTGCACCTCTCATCAGGCCAACCACAATATGCCTTGACACAACAATTTATGTTTATATAACACATCACGATAAGCGAGCAGCACTTAAAGTATCTGTGTACTGTATACAGTCTAGGACTGTATATGGTACATTGTCATAGTCTGGGAACTCTACTTCATTACTGCCACCACGGACTGATTATATATTTTTCCAGCACATTTCTAGGGTCTATTGAACTTAGTTCTGAGCGACACCAAAGTGAGAGTTTTACCCAACCATTCCAAAATATCACTCAAAGAGAGTCAGAGTTAAACAGCATGGAAACAGATCCTTCAGCCCAACTTGTCCATGCCAACCAAGTTGCCCATCCCACGCTGGCCCTATCTGCCTTATAATGTGCGGCACAGTGGCACAGCGGTAGAGTTGCTGCCTGAAAATGCCAGAGTCCCAGGTTCGATCCTGACTACAGGTGCTTGTTTGTATGGAGTTTGTACGTTCACCCCGTGATCTGCGTGGGCTTTCTCCCAGATCTTCGGTTTCCTCCCACACCTCAAACACGTACAGGTTTGTAGATTAATTGGCTTGGTACAAAAATGTAAATTGTCCCTAGTGTGTGTGTAGGATAGTGTTAATGCGCAGGGATCGCTGGTCGGCGTGGACTCGGTGGGCCGAAGGGCCTGTTTCCACGCTGTATCTTTAAACGAAACTAAACTCGGGTCCCCTTCGAATCTTTCCCTTCTCACCTTCAAGCTCTGCCCTCCAGATTCAGACTTTCCTCCCCATCCACCTTGTACTACACGTATCTGAGAAATTTAACAAACTCTACCTCTGCATCTTACAGCATCGCTGAAGACCAAGGAGGACCAAGTTGAAGAGGAGAGGATTTTCCGGGAGATGATCGAGGTGGTGAGGATGAGGGACAGGCTGGTCGCAGTCCTGGAAGAGCAGAGACTCCAGGAGATGGAGCAACATGCCGTCCTGGTGCCCTCAGCTACAGCCAAGGACCTCTCCACCCGTGCCTCCATCACCTGGACCTGATGCACTTTCACCTCAAGTGGTCCTGGATCATTGTTCCAAGACAAAGCCCGACGAAGACGTTCGCAAAAGGTCACCTCCGCTTCGATCATCATTGAAATAAATTGATCGCGACATATTTGAGAAGCTAATTTTTGGAACATGCTGTTCATATCATTTGCCCTTTAATTTAAAGTCAGAATTCCCCCCCCCCCCCCCCCCCCCCCTCCGACTGAACTGTTGTCAGTTGTGGTATAAGAAAATAACTGCAGATGCTGGTACAAATCGAAGGTATTTATTCACAAAATGCTGGAGTAACTCAGCAGGTCAGGCAGCATCTCGGGAGAGAAGGAATGGGCGACGTTTCGGGTCGAGACCCTTCTTCAGACTGAAGAAGGGTCTCGACCCGAAACGTCACCCATTCCTTCTCTCCTGAGATGCTGCCTGACCTGCTGAGTTACTCCAGCGTGTTGTCAGTTGTGGGATCATCAGTACTGGCTCCAAGCCCCTCTCCATCCATCCAGTGTTGTTTGGAGTCAAACCCAAGAAGGTGGATCCTGACCCTTTTAAGTTTACTGCAGATATTTTTATTGTTGTATATAAATCATGCTTGAGGCAACGTGTTGCCCTGAATGTGGCCCACCCACCCACCTCACCAGCTCTGCTGTGGCCCTGTTTACACATTCTGTATTGCCTGGATCTGAGCTATAGGGAGAGGTTGAGCTGGCAAGGACAGTCTATTCCTTGGAGCGCAGGAGGATAAGGGGTGATCTTCTAGAGGTGTACAAAATCACGAGGGGAATAGAGTAGGTAAATGCACAGAGTCTCCTTGCCCAGAGTAAGGGAATCGAGAACCAGAGGACATAGGTTTAAGGTGAGGGGGGAAAGATTTAATAGGAACCTGAGAGGTAATTTTTTTCCACACAAAGGGTGGCGGGTGTACGGAACGAGCTGCCGGAGGAGGTAGTTGAGGTATGAACTATCGCAACGTTTAAGAAACATTTAGACAGGTGCATGGATAGGACAGGCTTTAGAGGGATATGGGCCAAATGCAGGCAGGTGGGACGAGTGTAGATGCCGGTCGATGTGTGGGCAAGTTGGGCCAAAGACCCAAAGTATCACCTGTATCGTCTGACCTGCTGAGTTACTCCAGCACTTTGCGTTTGTCTCAGTATCCCATCATTTGCCGTTCCTCGTGATTTCAGGACGTTATTTGCACAAGTCTGCCCCCCTCTGGTGGATACAAAAAGTCCCACAACTCTTTAGGAGGACTGGAAATATTCCACCCTTTGCTTTGTTTTTTTTTTTAAATCTCAGTTTTCCAGCATCTGCTGTTTCCTTTTGCTTTTCAATTCAATCTTAAATCTATGTCAGAAAACCAAAGTGCTAGAAATTCTCAGCAGGAGAGGCAGCATCTGTGGTAAAAGAAACAGTTAACTTTATGTATAAGAAAATAACTGCAGATGCTGGTACAAATCGATGTATTCACAAAATGCTGGAGTAACTCAGCAGGTCAGGCAGCATCTCGGGAGAGAAGGAATGGGTGACGTTTCGGGTCCCATTCCTTCTCTCCCGAGATGCTGCCTGACCTGCTGAGTTACTCCAGCATTTTGTGAATAAATAGAGTTAACTTTATAATTGGGAGTATTCAGCTCCCAGCTTATCTGCTGCTGAACGCTAAATAATTTACTCCATCTTTCCAAGTTCTTATCAAACAAGTTAGACTTGAAACAATAACTCTATTTCTCCTTCCACTGATGCTGCCTGAACTACCGAATCTTACCAGCATTTTTGATTTGATTTTAGATTAACAGCATCTGCAACTTTAAACAAAAAGATTATATTTACCCGTAAATCCACGCTACTGGGTCAGGGCACTATGCCAGCAGAAATAGTTACTTCCGCTTCACCTCGTCTAAGGATCCTGTACATTTAAACATCAAATAAATCTACAAAACTGCTTTGGCTCTACAGAAAACAACTCCAGGCTGGCTGGTCTTTTCTCAACTATAATTCCACCTCCAGCAACATAATCCTAAATCTTGCGACCTCTTCTAATTCAATCGCATCTTTCCTGTTATGAGACCACTACTAGACTAACAGTTCCTGAATGACCATCCTGCTCTGGTTTTAAGTCTTCCCACCAATGTTCTTCATTCCCCCCTCCCCTCCTCCCACCCTGCCCCCAAACCCACTATTTGTACCCCGCTTGCCTGTACTCCATCTGCACTTGCACTTATTTCTCCCCTTCCTCCTCCTCCCACATTCCCTCCTCTATCTTCACAATCTGCAACTCTTTCATTCCTCTGTCTCACACCTTCGTGTTTTAATCTCCGGTCTTTGTTCCAACCATCTGCCTAGCAAAACATCTCCGCACCCTCACCTATATCCATGGCACGCCTCTCCTCTCTCCCACCTTCCTTCCCTCCCCCCGCCCCCACACAATCAGTCTGAACAAAGGTCCTGAGCCGAAACGTCACCAATCCACGTTCTCCAGAGATGCTGCCAGAGCTACTGAGTTACTCCAGCACTTTCTGTCCTTTTACGTTATTCATCTGCCCTGTCAGGGACCTGTAGTCTGTCAAAATGCCTCTTAAACATTAATATTGTATTTGCTTATACCACCATCCCGGCAGAGTGTCGCATGTGCGACCAACACACCACCATTGTGTCCCTTTCCTGTTCTTGCTGTGTGTCACTTTGCTGTGTTTTCTGTCCCCGAACGTAATCATTCATTTAGTATAAGAAAATAACTGCAGATGTTGGTACAAATCGATTTATTCACAAAATGCTGGAGTAACTCAGCAGGTCGGGCAGCATCTCGGGAGAGAAGGAATGGGTGATGTTTCGGGTCGAGACCCTTCTTCAGACTCAGTCTGAAGAAGGGTCTCGACCCCAAACGTCACCCATTCCTTCTCTCCCGAGATGCTGCCCAACCTGCTGAGTTACTCCAGCATTTTGTGAAGTAATCATTCATTTCTTTGGATTGAATTCTTTTTTTGTTTCCACACGGGTGCAACTTTTCTACTGCCGAAACGTTCTTCCTCCTGTTGCACATGCCCACACGTCCCCACCAGGAGGGTTAAGTGAAACCTCCCTCGAGGCAGCTCAAAGCCCTTACCCTTGCTCAAAGCAGAAGGGGAAGTGTGAGTGAGGCCAAATGCAAATTGGAGGAGCAGCACCTCATATTTCGCTTGGGCAGCTTCCAACCTGAATATTAATCCAACCTGAATTCCAAGCATGAATATTAATTTCTCTAACCCTTGCTTTCCCTCTCTCTCTGTCCCTCCCCCGCCCTAGTTCTCCGACTAGTTTCACTGTTCTGATTATTTTGTGTGCCTCGTTGTCACCTGCCTCTCATTCAACAATGAACTTGATCCTTGATCATTTCCTCGATCAGCATCAGCTTTGATCTGTTCTCTTCACACTTTACATGCTCTTTATGCCCTTCCATATCTCGTTTCCCTTTCCCCTAACTCTCAGTCTAAAGGGTCTCAATCCAAAACGTCACCCATTCCTTCTCTGCAGAGATGCTGCCAGTCCTGCTGTTACTCCAGCATCTTGAGTCCATCTGAGGGGAAGTAAAACCAGGTCTACCCTCCCATAAACATTAATCCCAACAATCTTGTTGAGCCCTGTCTCACTAATTTGATTTGAGAGTGTGGTGCGTGGAGAACTGTGACTTGAGGATTCCTAGTAATTCCACTACTTGTGGTCACCAGAGCAAGGCACCATTTTAGTAGTTGTCCCCATTGCCCACCCATCTGAGTGCATCTGAATGGATGTTTGCACATTTTCTAAGATGGTAGCCAGTTTCCAGCCTAGTTCTTTAGACTTCAGAGATACAGCATGGAAACAGGCCATCCATCGGCCCACCGGGTCCGCACTGACTGGCGATCACCCTGTACACTAACAAAATCCTACACACTAGGGACAATTAACCAACAAACCTGTGCATCCTTGGAGAGTGGGACCAAAACCTGAGCACCCAGTGAAAACCCAGTCATGGAGAAACCGTATAAAGCCCGTGCAGTCAGCACCCGTGGTCAGGATTGATCCCGGGTCTCCGGTGCTGTAAGCTCACAACTCTACCACTGCACCACCACGCTGCCCTTCTAGTTTTTTCTTGTGGGGGTGTTGGTGCAGTCAGATAGCCACAGTCTAGATTGGGCTCTGCGGTGGCTGAGGATGGGAAGGGGAGAAGGAGGGGTGGAATAAGGAGCTATCAGAGCCTGTGTGTACCATTGTGGTGGCCTCAGGACTGGCCTTAAGAGGACCTGATCAGAGAGAGGTCATTGGGGTGAGGAAGGAAGAGGTGGGGACTACAAGGGTGAATTAGGTGCATGAGGGTTTACATGGATAGGAAAGCTTTAATGGAATATGGGGCCAGAAAACTGGGCAATGGGGACTACCTTGGATGGGGGCATCTTAGTTGGCATTGACAATGCCATTAATTTCCACCAGTGGGAGGGTCTAGGACCAGAGACCACAGCCTAAGAATAAAAGTATGTTCCTTTGGGAAGGAGATGAGGCGGAATTTCTTAAGTCAGAGGGTGGTGAATCTGTGGATTTCATTTCCACAGAAGGATGTGGAGTCCAAGTCTGCCAATATTTTTATGGCAGAGATAGTTTGTTGATTAATACGGGTGTCAGGGGGTATGGGGAAAACACAGGAGAATGGGGCTAAGATAGGGAAAAATAGATCAGCCATGATTGAACAGCAGAGTAGACTTGATGGGCCGAATGGCCTTATTCTGCTCCCATCACTTATAAGTTGGACCAAATGGCCAGTTTTCATACTGTGTGACTCTTGGGAACCCATACGTCTTATACGTATGAAATCATAAAAGGACTAGACAAGCTAGATGCAGGAAAAATGTTCCCAATGTTGGAGGAGTCCAGAACCAGGGGACACAGTCTAAGAATAAAAGGGAGACCATTTAAAACTGAGGTGAGAAGTAACTTTTTCACCCAGAGAGTTGTGAATTTGTGGAATTCTCTGCCACAGAAGGCAGTAGAGTCAAATTCACTGGATGAATGTAAAAGAGAGTTAGAGCTCTAGGGGCTAGCGGAATTAAGGGATAGGGGGAGAAGGCAGGCATGGGTTACTGATTGTGGATGATCACAATGAATGGCTGTGCTGGCTCGAAGGGCCAAATGGCCTCCTCCTGCACCTATTTTCTATGTTTCCAAGACAGCACTGTGGGGTGTGAATATCAATTTGTATAATTGCTGATTCTGGACAAGCTCCTTGTCAGCTGCCATGCTCTGATAAAGGTGCTTCGCAAAGGGAACAATATCACTTGATTTGGCAGCAAGAGTGACTTACACTTGAAAGCACTTTCAAAGTCCTAAATCGCATTTCACTCCAGAAAATCATTTGAATTTTAAATTGTGTTTTGCTGAAACGGAATCAGATTTGCTTCAGTGTTTCTTTCACGGATACAGAAATAAATTTTTAAACAACCTTTGTTTTTGTTTCATCGTTTGCTATTGTTGAGAGGCTTTTTGAAGTCTCTCCGCAGATGGAAATGCTGCTTCCTGCATTGGAATTCCAGAGCTAAAAATCACACCACACCCATTTGTACCAGCGGTTTAGTTTAGAGGTACAGCACGAAAGTAGGCCGTCCGGCCCACCGTATCCACGCCGACCTGCGATCCCTGCACACAGGTCCTTCTGCAGTTGTACAGGGCCCTAGTGAGACCGCACCTGGAGTACTGTGTGCAGTTTTGGTCTCCAAATTTGAGGAAGGATATTCTTGCTATTGAGGGTGTGCAGCGTAAGTTTATTAGGTTAATTCCCAGAATGGCGGGACTGTCCTATGTTGAAAGATTGGAGTGACTAGGCTTGTATACACTGGAATTTAGAAGGATGAGAGGGGATATAAGAGAGTGTTGGGTCCACTGTTGTTTGTCATTTACATTAATGATCTGGATGATGGTGTGGCAAATTGGATTAGTAAATATGCAGATGATACTAAGATAGGTGGTGTAGTTAATAATGAAGTAGAGTTTCAAAGTCTACAGAGAGACTTGGGCCTTTTGGAAGGGTGGGCTGAAAGATGGCAGATGGAGTTTAATGCTGATAAGTGTGAGGTGCTGCATTTTGGTAGGACAAATCAAAATAGGACGTACAGGGTAAATGGTAGGGAATTGAGGAATGCAGTGGAACAGAGGGATCTGGGAATAACTGTGCATTGTTCCCTGAAGGTGGAATCTCATGTGGATAGGGTGGTGAAGAAGGCGTTTGGTATGCTTGCCTTTATAAATCAGAGCATCGAGTATAGAAGTTGGGATGTAATGTTAAAATTGTACAGGGCATTGGTGAGGCCGAATCTGGAGTATGGTGTGCAGTTCTGGTCGCCAAATTATAGGAAGGATGTCGACAAAATGGAGAGGGTACAGAGATTTACTAGAATGTTGCCTGGGTTTCAGCACTTAAGCTACAGAGAGAGGTTGAGCAGGTTGGGTCTTTATTCTTTGGAGCGTAGAAGGTTGAGGGGCGACTTGATAGAGGTTTTTAAAATTTTGAGAGGGACGGACAGAGTTGACGTGGGTAGGCTTTTCCCTTTGAGAGTGGGGAAGATTCCAACAAGGGGACATAGCTTCAGAATTGAGGGACAAAAGTTTAGGGGTAACATGAGGGGTAACTTCTTTACTCAGAGGGTGGTGGCTGTATGGAATGGGCTTCCGGTGGAAGTGGTGGAGGCAGGCTCGATTTTATTATTTAAGAGTAAATTGGATAGGTATATGGATAAGAGGGGATTCGAGGGTTATGGTCTGAGTGCAGGTAGATAAGACTAGGTCAGGGAGAGTGGTCGGCGTGGACTGGTAGGGCTGAACGGGCCTGTTTCCGTGCTGTAGTTGTTATATGGTTATATGGATCTTATCGAAACATATAAGGCTATTAAGGGGTTGGACACGTTAGAGGCAGGAAACATGTTCCCAATGTTGGGGGAGTCCAGAACCAGGGGCCACAGTTTAAGAATAAGGGGTAGGCCATTTAGAACGGAGATGAGGAAAAACTTTTTCAGTCAGAGAGTTGTAAATCTGTGGAATTCTCTGCCTCAGAAGGCAGTGGAGGCCAATTCTCTGAATGCATTCAAGAGAGAGTTAGATAGAGCTCTTAAGGATAGTGGAGTCAGGGGGTATGGGGAGAAGGCAGGAACGGGGTACTGATTGAGAATGATCAGCCATGATCACATTGAATGGTGGTGCTGGCTTGAAGGGCCGAATGGCCTACTCCTGCACCTATTGCCTATTATCACACTAACACGTTTCTAGGGCCAATTTTACAATTTCATGAAGTCGATTAACCTATAAACCCGTGCGGCTTCGGAGAGTGGGAGAAAACCGGAGCACCCGAGGAAAACCCACTCGGTCCCAGGGAAAACATACAAGCTCCGTACAGGCAGACAACATACAGTGAACGGATTGGATAGAGCAGATGTGGAGAGGATGTTTCCACTAGTGGGAGAGTCTAGGACTGGGGGTCATAGCCTCAGAATTAAAGGACGTTGTTTTAGGAAGGAGACGAGGAGACATTTTTTTTAGTCAGAGGGTTGTGAAGCTGTGGAATTCTTTGGCACAGAAGGTTGTGGAGGCCAAGTTCATGGATATTTTTAAGGCAGAGATAGATTTTTGATTAGTATGGGTGTCGGGGGTTATGGGGAGAAGGCAGGAGAATGTGGTTAGGAGGGAGAGTAGATCAGCCATGATTGAATGGTGCAGTAGGCTTGATGGGCCGAATGGCCTAATTCTGCTCCTATCACTTATAACCTGTGCTCAGGGTCAAACCCCGGTCTGTAAGGCAGTGACTACCGCTGCGCCACCGTGCCGCCCTGCCCCAAATCAGTACAATTAGCAAATGCCGCATTTTGCCCGCCAATCTAGAACATGGAAGAGTACTGCACAGGAGTAGGCCCTCCGGCCTACCACCAGACCACAAGCTGCTGCCGTTACTGCCAGTCACCACTGCATCGAGGTTTAAAACATCGGCAAACATTTCCCTTCGTATATCAGTTCCAAGGTTCGAAGTGTTCAAGCAGAAACAAATAACCGCAGATGCTGGTTTACCAAGGAAAGACACAAAATGCTGGAGTAACTCAGCAGGTCAGGCAGGAACCCTGGAGCCCACAGTGGTAGAACTGTTACCTCACAGCGCCAGTGACCCAGGTTCGATTCTGACCACGGGTGCTGTCTGTGTGGAGTCTCCACGTTCTTCCTGCGAACTAGTGGGTTTACCCCGGGTGCTCCAGTTCTCTCCCACACCCCAAAGACGTTCAGGTTTGTAGATTAATTGTCCTCTGTAAACCCAGAGTTCTGACTCGAAACATCACCCATCCTTTTGGCCATTGACCGTGGATGTCGACTATGGGAGCGGATCTGCTGGTGTCCCAGAGTCCCAGCGGCAGGGGGGGGGGAAATTAAACCCAGATCGGCACAAAGTCCCAATGAGGCCGAGAACGGACGCCTCACCCAGCCGAGGCATCACATTTTAGGGGGGACTTTCAGGCAGGGATTTCAAGTGAACTTCCGTAACTAGGGTCTAGTGGAATCAAGGGATATGGGGAGAAGGCAGGCATGGGTTGATTGCAGACGATCAGCCATGATCACAATGAATGGCGGTGCTGGTCCGAAGGGCCGAATGGCCTCCTCCTGCACCTATTTTCTATGTAAATTTTGTCCGGATTAAAGGAGTCAGAAAATCGGTGCTGGACGTGTAGGCAACGTTTCAAATTGAAGGGTCCCGACCAAAACTTCACCTGTCCATGTCCTCCAGCGATGCTGCCTGACCCGCTGAGTTACTCCAGCAGCGTGCTATTGAAAATGAGCAGCTTTCTTGAATTCAGTGTAAAAGTGAGTCGTCATGATGTATTGCTAATTTACATTCTGGCCAAAACAGTTGATCTCACGGAATCAAAAAGGAAGAGAAGGCAAGATTGAATTTAAAGCTTTATTAAGTCCTCGCAGGCTGCAGAACGATCTATTACCGCAAATCAAAGAGGCGAAGGAATGAATCA
This sequence comes from Rhinoraja longicauda, assembly GCF_053455715.1. Classification (NCBI taxonomy): domain Eukaryota; kingdom Metazoa; phylum Chordata; class Chondrichthyes; order Rajiformes; family Arhynchobatidae; genus Rhinoraja; species Rhinoraja longicauda. Next base: position 27,255,515 of record NC_135976.1, on the reverse strand, counting down.
AGTGTTCCTGAGATTAATAAGCATCTAAGAACTAGTATTACATACTCAACACATGTGGAAGAGTTTCTTATTTAAAGATTACAGTACAGCACACAGGAACCACTGGATTATAGTTACATTGAAAAATGTGTTCAATCGTGAACATGGTTTTCTCTTTACTTTAATAATACAACGGACAGTGCAATTAATTAAAGAGATGAGAGTTCCCTTTAAGAAAGTTATCAGACAACTCTTCAGATTAAGGGCTTGGTCCTTCCCTTTTAATACTGCATGGCACAAGGCCTAGTTCAATGAAACCCCCACCCTGGTGGAGGGAAGGTTTCCTTTTTCAATGGCAATTGCCCGACACAGAGTTTTAGCCAGTTCTTTAAGTTATAGGAGCAGAATTAGGCCATTCGGCCCATCAAGTCCACTTCGCCGTTCAGTCATGGCTGATCTATCTTTCCCTCTCAACCTCGTTCTCCTGCCTTCTCCCCATAACCCCTGACACCAATAGATTCCCAGTTCTTAGTAGATGTGGGGCCATTTGTTAAAGTTGTGACTGGTTTGATTTTAAAGTTGCAGCCTTGTTCGAACAGTCCCGAGATGTCCATTGTTAGAGGTGGATGTGGATTCGAGATGGAATAGGAAATGTTCAAGTTTGAAGCGCGTTGGTGGGGTGAGTTATGGGTTATGGGGAGCAAGAGATCACAGAGCACCACAGCATGGAAACAGGCCCAGAGTCCATGCTGACCTACCACTCACCAATTTACACTAGTCCTACTCTATTCCACTCTCATCCCCATCAACCCATTCAGATTCAATGGGTTTGTCTTAAGAGTCCATGCTTTCACAACCAAGGTTAAAAACAGTACATGACTGAAAATAATATTTCTTCCATCATTCAAGTGGTCCAATGTAGAAATGGTCACATGATTTAATCCAAAATCCATCTTCAACAGAACAAAATTATAAACCACTCTGCACAAATCAGTCCTTTACCTGAACTTGGTCTGTTGCAAGCACCAGAAAAAGAGCTCACCTGCACTAACATCCCTCAACATGAAGAACAGGCCTCACCCCCAAAGAACAATTATGGAATGTAATTGAGGCCAGAGCCTCAGAATAAAACGCCATACCTTTTTGAAAAGAGATGAGGAGGGATTTCCTTAGTCAGTGGGTGGTGAATCTGTGGAATTCATTGCCACAGACGGCTGTGGAGGCCAGGCCGATGCATAGATTTAAGACAGAGATTGACAGATTGTTGATCCGTACGGGTGTCAGGGGTTATGGGGAGAAGGCAGGAAAATGGGGTTGAGAGGGAAAGGTAGATCAGCCATGATTGAATGGGGGAGTAGGCTTAATGAGCCGAATGTCCTAATTCGACTCCTAGAACCGTAAAGCGACTCCCTAACGTGAAAGAATTTGAGGGAGGCAAAGCTCACAGAGCCACATGATAATATCTGTGCCATTTGGACAGCTGGGGACTAAGAGGGGAAGTCAGACCAGTTTACAATCTTGCACGTTTTATACCCGAAACGTCACCCATTCCTGCTCTGCAGAGATGCTGCCTGTCCCGCTGAGTTACTCCAGCTTTTTGTGTCTTTCTACGTTTTATTAACCTCTTCTGTGTGGGGCGAAAACTTCATTGCAGGAACCTTCTTCACTTGCTGAGGGTTTATTTACTGGGGCATCATTTCTCGACATCCTGATTTGTGGAGCTGGGGGGGGGGGGGGGGGGGGGGTCAATCCATAAAACCCATTTACATTTTCAACATTTGCTTTAAGTGTCCAGAATTTCACACCCTGCGTTAAAAAAAGTACATTACTGAAAATAATATTTCTTCCATGGTCCAATGTGGAAATGGTCACATCTTCAACAGAATTAAATTACAAACCCACACTGTATGTATGATTCATTGCATTTACAAAATTGTTCCGTACATAAACATGTGGCAATTAATATTTACTGCCGGTTGTTGAAGCATTGTGCATTGCAATACGGCGAATGCTTACGACTTCGCACACGAGAAGGTAGCAATCATCTTGATGGTGCATATGGGTTTTTAACACTCCAAGACTGCCCGAGTAACGGCAATGAGGGCATGAAAAAAAGCCCAAAATGGTTAACTTTCCATAGAGCTATCCCACTCTCACAGCCACATTCCCAGAGTTACAACATCGCAGGCTGGCCCAATCTCTTAGCGATAAAGAACTTCTGAAGTTGTAATGAGTTGCCTCTTTCCCCGTGTTTCCTTCTTTACTCCCTGTACACATGTGCAGCCAAGTACAAATCCAATTCAATTTACAAATTTGCATAAGACACCACCAGCAATGTGCCGGATATCAAATAATGACGAGATGGAGTACAGGGAGGAGACTGACCCTGGCGTCAAGACATACGTTTAGCAAGGCAATGAGGAGGAATTCCTTCAGTCGGAGGGAGGTTGGTGAATCTGAGGAATTCATTGCCACAGACAGCCTTGGAGGCCAAGTCAATAGATATTTGTAAAGCAGAGATTGACAGATTCTTGATTAGTAAAGGTGCCAGTGGTTATGGGGAGAAGGCAGGAGAAAGGGGTTGAGGGGGAAAGATAGATCAGCCACGATTGAATGGCGGAGTAGACTTGTTGGGCCGAATGGCCTCATTCTGCTCCTGGAACACATGAACCATACGACATGCTAACAACATTAATATAAAGCATGTTTAGCGTTACTGACCAGGCATCTACTCCCTTGGGACTGGGTGTGGGGAAGTACGGCAGTGTTAGGTAGTCAACACCCAAAGATCAATCAACAGGAAATATCGTGTAGGACAGCAATCCTGGTGGCGCCATGGGTGCATTGGCAGCTGAAGAACTGTGGGTGGCCCAATACTGGGTCATGATCCATAGGATAACCAAAGATTTCTTGTTAATCTAGTACTAAATCACTGTCAATTCGGTAAGCAATACTTTGAGGTCTAATACAAATCCGGCAAAAGTGGGAGACGGGAAACTGCAGATGCTGGAATCTTGAGCAAAACACAAAGTGCTGGAGGAACTCAGCAAGTCAGGCGGCAGCTGTGGAGGGAAGAGACAGGTGACATTTCAGGTCGGGACCCTTCACCTGATTTAAGATTTGGGGCATGAAGCAGATTTCCTTTCCTCCCAGAATAGTTGACACGTGGAACGAGTGTCTATGAAAACTAGTCAACTCTAAACCAGTAATCAGACTACATTGACGCAAAAACACTGGATGAAGAATGTGGCTGGAGGCCAAGACTGGGCCTCAACAAACACATTTTTAATGAAATAATTTAGAAAGCTAGAATGGTCTTGTCTATCGTCACTTAGAGTAAAATCATATCAATTTCTGTCATCTATATTTTGAATCAGTTATTTCGTTTAGCCATTTTGAAGATGCTTAAAAGCCCCTGGAGACCAATGGTTCAATGGTACTTTGTAAATGCAGTGTGGAGCAGCCAAATCTGTGACCAATTATACACAGTCCATGGGAGAGAACAAGATCAACAGATCGCTCGGTCTTCGTTGTCTGCCTGGGCCTACTTGATCTCCCGGTTGCCAAACACTTTAACTCCCCGTCCCACACTGACCTTTCTGTCCTGGGCCTCCTCCATTGTCAGAGTGAGGCCCAATGCCAATTGGAGGAACAGCATCTCATATTTTGCTTGGGCAGCTTACAACCCAGCGGTATGACTCTTGATTTCTCCAACTTCAAGTAACCCTTGCATCCCCTCACTCTCCATCCGTTCCCCACCCTAACCATTGCACTAATTTGACTGCTATCCAAGTGAGTTTCATTATCTGTATAACTTGTTTTCACCTAGCCCACAACTAACAATTTCCTTTATCATTATCACTTTTTTTGCACATCTTTCATTCATTTGATCATTCATTTGATCTCTATCACTGTCTATATCTCTCGTTTCCCTTTCCCTCGACTCTGTCTGAAGAAGGGTCTCGTCCCCAAACGTCACCTATTCCTTTTCTCCACAGATGCTGTCTCCAATCCTGTTGGAGTTACTCCATTTTTTTTTGTGTCCATCTTTGGATCTTTAGCCAAACTGCATTTGGTCCTTAAATGCACTCAACCTTTTCTGCTAGACCCTGGATGGGCAGGCTTGGACAGTAGTCCTCAGCCAGTTAGACCACAGCGAGAGAAGATTCCTTGCAATGCAAGAAGTAACTTTGTGTGTATAATCCCTCCTGTCCTCTTCAATGACGGGATAAATGTTATGACTCGCCCCTGGTGATATTTATTTCAAGATTGGAAGTCACGTTTTGGAAGTCATCATTGTTGCAGTCGAAATTTAACTTCCAGGCAACACCTTAGTACGCACATCTATTTCCTCAGGATGCAGTCATTTCTGACGAAGGCACCTTTTATTTCCCATTCCCAATTCTCAGAGAGCATGGCAAAGATTCAATTTCTTTGCAACTGTTTCACAGAACTGTGCAGGTTACCAGGCAACTTCACACTCCATGACGAGTCAATTACACTGGACTCAGTCTGGTATTCCAGACTCTTTCACAACAGAATATGCTCCAAACTATCCAGCAGTTTTGTGGTCAATTCTTGGTAGATGTCCACAATTTAAAGTCTCAAAATGCCATGGAGGGGGATCTGAACTTGTTTTCTTGGGAATTATTTACACGTCTTGCTGTTCTGCAGAGGGATTCTCTTAGTTCCTGGTTTCAGGAAGCAAAGGGTTTGGCTGGAAGCAAGGTGAATTCCACCCCCCTTCCCCCCCCCCCCAACTCCAAACCTTCCTGCCTTTAGGTTGACCCTAGCTGCCAACCCCAATTCGGGCACAGGCTGAAGAGTTGAACGAAGGGTCCCCAAGATTAGCCAGACAACATTAAGCGGTACTAGGGAGGGTGAGAGGTAAGCACGTAATCATGAGGCTCAGATAGAAGGAAATGCACGCACTAAATATCATCCCATTATGATGAAGCACACAACATTATCCCCCACATGCCAGGAACTGTACAGCTGCCTGGAGTGTATTTGACAACATGAATTCTCAAGGTTAACATGCAGGGCTGGCATCGTGCAATAACATTTACAACTGCATTCACTATAGTTTGCGCATGTCAGATCTGATCAGTCTCTGGCTAAAACTCAGTGTGGTCTGACCCAGTCCCCTCACGAGGGCATCACTCTCCCAGCTGCTCTTGCAGAGCCTGAATGGTATTCCGCATTTGGTCCTCCGTTCCTTGCAACATTTTCACCTCAATCGTATGAAATACGTACAGGATTCCAGCCAGCAACGTCACGGCAAAAGCCACCATGCCTAGGATGTAGAAGGAGACCTTGGGGAAGGAGTTCTCTGCGGTGGTGGTGACCAGTGGTATGATCGCCATGACGACTTCAAGCAGCAGCAGGACAAATCCCAGGATGGCCATCCTGCCAGAGGAGTAGCGTATCTTCTCTGCCCCGTGAATACCGATCTTCACTTCCACCCGAGCTTCGTTCAGGATGTCCACCAGCTGTGGATTCGTCTCTGCAACCAAACAACGTAAAAAGTACTTTGGGGGCAGAGAAACAAAGGGAAAGTGGGTCACAAAACCTAGAATTATTAACCGCAGATAGAAGGGCTCTTGCAATACACAACAACACGTGTACTCAGGTCGGCAGTGGCTCAACTGCTGCTTCACAGCGCCAGAGACCCGGGATCGATCCTGACCTCGGGTGCTGTCTGTGTGGAGTTTGCATGTTCTTCCCTCTTAGTCCCCAGCTCATGGAAGAATCATTCAGATAACAGGGGGAAGAAGAGGGGAATGGTGGTGGGAATATGGAACGAGATGCCCAAACTAGTTGAGACAGGTACAATCACTACATTTAAGAGACTTTTGGACAGATACATGGAGAGGACAGGCTCTCCATGGATTAACATCATGGAGCTGGCAGCCTTGCTCGAGACTGACTTTGAGTCCCACCGCGGGGATGTGGACTTGCCATCGGAGCCTGCGATCCTTTGCCTGGGATCAACGCTCCAACGGATTCCAACATTGAGGAGCTCGCAGCTTCGGGTAGAGACTGATGTTGGGAAGCTCCAAAGTCACAGAAGGTTCGACTAGCCCCGACCTGGGGTCTGAATGCCAGGCACTGGGGAGCGATTCCCCCCCCCCCCGATGCGGGAGCTTGATCGCCCCGACACGGAGGGCCCGACCCCCGGCTACGGGAGCCAAGGTCGTCCCGTCAACAGAAGGCCCGAGGCCCCCGACCGCGGGAAAACAAAGGAGGGAAGAGATTGAACTTTTATTTTCACCTTCCATAATGGTAAGGAATGTGGAGGAGTCACTGTGGCGGATGTTTACGTTAAAATGTATTTTGTTGCTTTTTATTGGTATGACTGTACGGCAAATCAAATTCCTCGTATGTTGCAAAATAAAGTAGGAGTATCTGCAGTTCCTCTTACTGAAATGAAATGAGAGCTATACGTTCCACAGCAGTAGTGGGAAATAACTTACCTTCTTTGTGTTTCACCCCAGTGACAGCATCTTCATCTCTCTGCACACTCAGTGTGGCACACACAGCTTCATGGTCGGAATATGGAATGCTTTTCCCTGGAGCCGTCCCACTTGTCGTCATCAAGTGCTCACATTTCACAGGGAACCCCCTTGATCCCTGCAGTACCCGAAAGACACATCGGTTAATTATCTTACACCTTAAATTTCTGAACTCGTCCGTCCAGTTTCAAAACACCTCTGTTAATTTGCTTTCCAAATTTCAAACTCCTTGCCTTGTAGAGAACGTAGTCAATGCGAATGCCTGAGGGGAATGAAGGGCAGTCCCAAACTGTGGCATAGCAGTTCTGAGACTGCAGGGTGCAGCCTCCTTCAGAGCCCTGTGGGAAACACAACACACACATTACTGAAGGGTCCCGACCGGAAACATCACCTAGTCCTTTTCACCAGAGAAGCTGCCTGACCCACTGAGTTACTCCAGCACTTTGCGTCAATCTTCAGTATAAAACAGCATCTGCAGTTCCTTCCTACACATTTTGTCTGCTGCACTGCAAAATCTCTTCAGAAGGGTTCCGATCCAAAATGTTACCTATTCCTTTTCTCCAGAGATGCTGCCTGACCCGCTGAGTTACTCCAGCAATTTGTGTCTACGCTCATAACTACTGGTGCTCTCAATGAAGCTTTGATGCCGCATTCTTTTTTAAATGGACTACAAAGAACTGAAGGTACACTACATTATTAAAAAGGTTCTGTAGGCAATCCTCAGCCAAGAAAATGGATGGATTGATTGAAAGATACAGCATGGAAACAGGCCCTTCAGCCCATCAAGTCCATGCTGAACATCAATCACCCATTCACACAAGTTCTACGTTAGACCCACATCTAATCCCTACACACTGGGGGCTATTCACAGAGGCCAATTAACCTACAAACCTGTACGTCTTTGGGATGTGGGAGAAAGCTGGAGCACACAGAGAAAACATCCTTAGGATACTCTTGTTCCCAACCTCAATGATGTAGGCACTATACCCAATTTTAGTGCAGCCCAGGAGCTAGTTCAGCCCACATTGTCTGTGCCGAACATGGTGCCAAGATCAACTCTTATCAGCCTGCACATAATCCATATCAGTATCAATAAGGGTGGCACAGTGGTGCAGCTGGTAGAGCTGCTGTCTCTTAGCGCCAGAGTCCTGGGTTAACTTCAAAATGCTGGAAAGCATCTCAATGAAACAGGATCCCCTCCCCTCTTCCTCTCCTCCTTACTCAGGGAGCGGTGTGGAAAATGGAACACGAGTATTAAATGACAAACAGCAGTTAAGTTACTGCAAGTAAACAAAAATCTAGGGGTTAGTAAACCCAATTGCAGGAAAGGGCTATCAATGCCATAGATAAAGAGCTTTTAACCAGAAGTAATTAAACTTTGGCTGCTGGCTTCACTTCTACAAACAGTTCATGCTAGGACACAAATCAGGATCTGACAATGATCTGTTGTCACAGCCGACCCCCGCCTTACGGCGGTTGAAGTAACAGAAATTCAATCATACAGAATTCAATAACGATTACCCACACGTTTAAAGTGCAGAACAAAACTTGTTCTTACAAAATAAACATTTGTTTTTCAACACTCTTCTTGACGCATGTACAGACAATGCAGCTTTGTATTGGAGGGTGGAGGGGAGGGGGGGAAGAGAGAAAGAAAAAGCAGGATAGGGACCACTTTCTACGAACTCTAGGGCGGCACGGTGGTGCAGCGGTAAAGACACTGCCTTACAGCGCCTGGAGACCCCGGCTCAATCCGATCCTGACTACGGGCGCTGTCTGGACGGAGTTTGTACGTTCTCCCCGTGACCTCGTGGGTTTTCTCTGAGATCTTTGGTTTCCTCCCACATTCCAAAGAACTACAGGTTTGTAGGTTAATTGACTTGGTATAAGTGTAAATTGTCCCTAGTGTGTGTAGGATTGTGTTAGTGTGTGGGGATAGAGGAGGGGATGCTTGCCAATATGTCCATTGATGGAGAAAGTGGAATAAACCGTATCAAGGTCAATCAACATTCGGTTATTTACGATGACCCTCATTGTCCATGGTTAACAAACATTAGAATGGGAATAAGAGAGGGTCATGGGTGTAGCGTTTAACAGCAAGCTCTCATTTGCATAGTGTGCACTGATACACTCAGCAGATCAGGCTCTATACGAGGGCAGAAAATATATTTCAGCAAGGAACCTTTAGCAGAAGTCTGACGCAGAGTCCTATCCACATATTAAAATAAGTGGTTAGGTGTGCAGGGAGGGACTGGTCTCAACTAAAGACAGACACAAAAAGGTGCTATCCTGCCTCATCCCTCCAGTTTTTTTTGGCAGGTAGTTGGGTTCCTGTTATTGTAAGAGCTAAAAGCAGCATGTATTGATCACTACACAAGTTACAAATTGCTGCCGAGATAACACTGTCAATGTTAACCTCTGCCAGGAATGATTGGGTTAATGTTTGATGAGTGTTCAACAGCTCTGGGCCTGTACTCGCTGGAGTTTAGAAGGATGAGGGGGGGACTTCATTGAAACTTACCGAATAGTGACAGCCCTGGATAAAGTGGATATTTTCACTCCTGGGGGAGTGTCAGACAAGAGGGCATAATCTCAAAATCAAAGGACATACCTTCAGAAAGATGAGTTGGAATATCTTTAGCTAGAGGGTGGTGAATCTGTGGAATTCAGTGCCATAATGGCAATGGAGGCAAAGTCATTGGGTATTTCTAAAGCAAAGATTCACAGGTCTTTGATTAGTAAGGGTGTCAAAGGTAGGACAGAAGGCAGGAATGGACCCGGGTCATCAGAGCTGTGAAGGAGAAGCTCTACCAGCTATGTCGAAGGTATTTATTCATAAAATGCTGGAGTAACTCAGCAGGTCAGGCAGCATCTCAGGAGAGAAGGAATGGGTGACGTTTCGGGTGCGGTCTGAAGAAGGGTCTCGACCCGAAATGTCACCCATTCCTTCTCTCCTGAGATGCTGCCTGATCTACTGAGTTACTCCAGCATTTTGTGAATAAATACCTTCGATTTGTACCAGCATCTGCAGTTATTTTCTTACACTACCAGCTATGTCAGTCTGCAGCCCATACAAGAGAGTAGGCAGGAGGATGGGGTTAGGAACCAAAGATAGATCAGCTATGATTGAATGGCTGTGTAGATTTGATGGGCTGAATGGCCTAATTCTGTTCCTATGATTTATGAACATCTCGAACATGATTTTAACATCCAGAGCACTCTCCTGATCGTTCTCACCACTCACGTGTGAAGCAACCTGAATCCAAGCAGGTAAATTGTCTAAAACACAAAGAAAATTTTCCTGATCTTTACAAGGTTAGAGGTTCAAATTATGCTTCAATTCAAGATGGTTCTCCCAATTTGTAGGATTGAACTGCAGATGCTGGTTTACACTGAAGATAGACAAAATCCCAGAATAACTCAGCGGGTCAGGCAGCATTGCTGGAGAAAAGGAATAGGTGACGTTTCGGATCGAGACCCTTTATCAGACAGAGTTAAGGGAGAGGGAAACTAGAGGTACAAAAAGGCACAGAAAAGGTTCTCAAAATGCTGTACTAGTGGAGTTCTGCATCCTCTCGGGAGGAAGTTAATGATGCTGGAGAATGGAGAAATGCTCCTAATATTTCCAACAGAAGGGATAATCTGGTGGTGACCTGCTGCTGCATGTAGTGCACGACATGTGGTGTACAAACGTCTGATGCACTTCCTGCAACACTACGTTTCAAACAACACTTCAACCGATGCAAATATCTGATGATGTGAAAAAGATAAGACCGCAGAGTTTTTACAGAAGTGCTTACTTCAAACTTTTTGGTCTCCACAAACGAGTCCTTCATCCCTGTGTAGCACTGCAAGAGCCGGTTTCCCAGGTCATTGGGATGCATGTTCAAATCTCCACCCAAGATTGTGACATCGGCTGTTTTTCCTGTGTGGCTGGGAAACAAAAATAACTTTTGAAAGGGTTCGTTCACCGACCTGTCTAGCACGGATCACTGACACTGGCTTTGCACACTTCTTAGAACTCATTGAAACATAGAAAATAGGTGCAGGAGGAGGCCATTCGGCCCTTCGAGCCAGCACCGCTAATTATTGTGATCATGGCTGATCATCCACAATCAGTAACCTGTGCCCAACTTCTCCCCATATCCCTTGATTCCGCGAGCCCCCAGAGCTCTATCGAACTCTCTTAAATTCATCCAGTGATTTGGCCTCCACTGCCCTCTGTGGCAGAGAATTCCACAGATTCACTACTCTCTGGGTGAAAAGGTTCCTTCTCACCTCAGTTTTTAAATGGCCTCCCCTGTATTCTGACTGTGGCCCCTGCTTCTTACCATATGAACTGCCCCAGCTCCCAAGACTGAAGCAGTCGGTGGGGGAGATAGTCGTCCTTTTCCCTGCAATACTCCGCGTGAAGCTGCGGGAGAGAAGAGAGTCAGCTCTGATCCCCAACGCGGGACAGTTCAGCCACATCCTACACCAGCAGTCAGCTCAGAGTGGAGGGACGGGGAGGAGGTTAGCGAGGAGTTGGACAAGGGAAGATGAGGGGGGGTGGAACCGTGCACGGGCTCAGACAGCAGAGTGATGGGATGCATGTGGTGGAGAGAATAAATGGAGAGCAGCTATACGGGAAGAGTACTGTGTTAGGACAGAGTGGGAGAGCAGGAGGAGAGACAGAGCGGGCGAGCACTATGACAAGGGATAGGAAGCAAGTCTAGCCAGAAGTGGCAACGTAGGCTGAAATGGCAGCAAGGCCAGAAAAAATGAATATTTTTAATGCAACCCCAGAAACAGAAATAAGCCACAAAAAGGCAGCCAGGGACACGATTTAGAGAGGGGTGTGCAATTTCATGCAGGAGAAGGTGCCAAAGCTGGTGTCTTGATTATGTTATTATTAAGTCACCTCACACTTAGCTACCACTTACATGAGTCACGTAAACATGGACGATGATGCCTTGCACCTTCAGAATGACCAGGCCAACAGACTTCCCACCAAACCAGTCGCCATGGTGCAACTGGAAGACAGTGGGATTACAGATTATTTTTCTAACAGAGCTGTATTTCAGGGTACAAATGCTATTTATCAGCTCTACACTTTATAAATTTGTTTGTTTAGTTTAGATATACAGCGCGGAAATATCGGCCCTTTGGCCCACCAAGTCCACGCCGGCCAGCGATCCCTGCACATTAACACTATTCTACACACACTGGGTACAATTTACAATTTCACCAAGCCAATTAACCTTTAAACCTGTACATGTCCGGAATGTGGGAGAAAACCAAAGATCTCGGAGAAAACACACGCAGGTCACGTGGAGAACGTACAAACTCCGTACAGACAAGCACGAAGTTAGGATGGGACCCGGGTCTCTGGTGCTGTAAGGCAGCAACTCTACTGCTGCGCCACCATGCCAGATAAATGAGCTGAGCTGAGCAAGAGCACCTGTTAACCAGTGTGTGGAAATACATGGAACTCTGTACATGATAAATATGCAATTGAAGTTCTGGTCTGTTACAGATTTCAGAAATGCATATAGCCTATGGAATATAAATAAGTTTAAAAGTAAGGTGCTGTCTGCATTCAGAATTATTCCTTAGACTGAGTGCAAAATGTTAAGACATTTTGCTTAGTGCAGGACACCACGATTCTTTCGATCTGATATCTTCCTCTAGGTTTTCTCTCTCATCCAGTCTTGCAATTCAGTGAAAACTAGTTTATACTTGAGCATATTAACCAACTGCTCTTTGTACGAAACTAGACTTTGAACCCGGATAGATTTTTATTGGGGGGGGGCGTCTATCAGCATCCCATAGATTTTTATGGGACGCAGGAACCTTGAGCTGTCTTCAGATAATGATCACCTAGATGGTCCAATCTACATCAGATGATAGCAATCAAGGAGTCTCTTATCAGCACAATTTCTATTCCTCTGGACATTTATTTGTCTTTATCTTGTTCCCTTAACCAGCTGAGCAAGAACACTTTATAACCAAGGTGTGGAAGTAGATGGAATAAATAATCAGAAAACAGATTCTACTCAAAAGAGCTTCAGATGCTGGTTAATACACGAAACGACACAGAGTGCTGGAGTAACTCAGCAGGTCAGGTAGCATCTTTGGAGAATGTGGACAGGTGATGTTTCAGATCAGAGTCTGAAAGACAATCTCGACCGGAAACGTCACCTGTCCATGTTCTTCAGGGGTGTGTAGAAAGGAACTGATGTCGCTGGTTTATACCGAAGATGGACACATGGTGCTAGAGTAACTCAGCGGGTCAGGCAGCATCTCTGGAGAAATAGGATGAGTAAAGATTCGGGTCGGGACCCTTCTTCAGGGATGCTGCCTGACCTGCTGAGTTACTGCAGCACTTTATGTCCTTCTACTGCCAAGAAGCTTGCTTTTAATTTGGCTAGTAACGTTTGCCCCATACCTTATAAGGATAGCCATTCAGGGAGTAGCGGTAGAGGAAAGAGTCAGTTATTCTGTATCGAGAGAAGACACACAGTCCACTTCCTATTGCGCCACTGAAAGAGAGCCAACAGATCACATTCACAGTGGCTTAATATCTGTGTGTTGTCACAACAACTTACATTAGTCATTTACATGCATTTCTGGATTAGTTAAGACCTCACTGTGCCATGAAAACGAGAAGCACAAATAGAAATCACCACATGATCCATTCACTATACAAAACCAATACATTACTGACATCATGATGTATTATTAACTTATTCAGAACTCTTTGCTATCTACAACTTTCCAAGTGATCATCACTGAGAGGCATTAATTGGCCAGGTAGGTCTTAACCTTTTAGTTTAGTTTAGAGATACAGCACGGAATCAGGCCCTTTGGTCCATTGAGTTCTTGCCGAACAGCGATCCCCGTACACCAAAACTATATTACACACTAGGGACAAATTACAATCTTTACCCAAGCCAATTAACCAACAAACCAGCGGAGTGTGGGAGGAATCCGGAGCACCTACGCGGTCACGGGGAGAACGAGAGGCTGAAAATCAAGCATTACAATCAACAGAAAATGCTGGACGTGCTTAACGTATCTGGTATTCAAACCAAAGATAATTATATGCACACTTCCAGAGCACTCTCGGTAATAAAACTAACAATGGTGCAGCTGTTAGAGCTGGTGCCTTATAGCGCCAGAGACCTGGGTGGTATCTATGCGGAGTTTACACGTTCTCCCTGTGACTGCATGGGTTACCTCCAGGTGCTCCGGTTTCCTCCTACATCTCAAAGACCTGCAGGTGTGCAGGTTTATTAGACGGCAGGGGAAGAGAAAAGACATTGTGGCCTTCCATCACAGTGAGGAGGGGACTGGAGGAGACTCACTGTGATGGATGTTTCTTTTTGTTTGGTGTTAGTTTGTGATTGTATGTGTTATTGCATTTTTATTGATTATTCTTATTGGTCTTATTGTTCAACTGTGGGTAATGTTTCATTTCACTACACATTTATGTGTATGTGACAAATAAACGACTATTGACTCTGTAAAATGCCCCTAGTGTGTAGGTTTTGGATGAGAAAGTGGGATAACATACAACTAGTGTGAATGGGTGATTGGTGGGCCTTCTTCTATCTATGAACTAAACCTGATATTATCAAAGGGAGCAATCGTGGCTCAGACCAGCAACACCATGGCTCCGTGTTTAACATTGCACTGTTTAATTTCTATACCAGTCTATCACCATTCCACAGTCAGGTAATGGGCTCACTTTGTCATTCTCTCTGACGGATATAACTTCATACCTTCTGAAGTACACGGAATACGGCTGGGCACTTGTCAACTTGCTTCTTAAAAAGTGGTAATCTTGCTCACTCCACACCTGAAAGCAAAATAATTGTCTCAGACGCTTGCTGTTTTTTTACCCCTCCTAAATGTAGATGCACATAATCTAGAATGACACCCGTGACTGAGGCATTACAAAGTATGGAACTGAAGCGGTTCTAACTGTAGAAGATTAAAATTCCACCTCTTGCTTGGTTTCAGATTGGCAAACCAAAAGACACTAGTCAAAGAACTGGTTAACACCTTTTCAACTCCACAATTAAAAGCTATTTGCAGGGCCAAGCCATTCATAGAGTCATACAGCACGGAAACAGGGCCTTCGGCCCAACTTGTCCATGCCAACCAAGATGTCCCATCTACACTAGTTCCACCTGCCTGCGTTTGGCCCACATCCCTCTCAACCTTTCCTACGAGCAGTTCATATGTTCATCTACACATCCTCACACTCAATAATAGAAAGAGAGGCATACAGCATGGAAACAGGCCCTTCGGCCCAACTTGCCCACACCGACCAACATGTCCCATCTACACTAATCCCACCTACCTACTTTTGGCCCATATCCCTCTAAATCTATCCTATCCATGTACTTGTCTAAATGTTTCTTAAACATTTCAATAGTATCTGTCTCCAATACCTCCTCCAGCAGCTCCTTCCATACACCCAACACCCTTGTGCAAAAACATTACCCCACAGGTTCCTATTAAATCTTTCCCCCCTCACCTTAAACCTATGTCTCCTGGTTCTTGATTCTCCTCCTCTGGGCAAGAGACTCTGTGCGTCTACCTTATCTATTCCTCTCATGATTTTGTTTTCCTCTACAAGATCACTACTCATCCTCCTGCAATCCAACGAATAGAGTCCTAGCCTGCTCAACCCCTCCCTCTCGCTCAGGCCCCCCGAGTCTTGCCAACATCCTCGGAAATATTTAGAATTTCAGAGAGTGAAGATAAAGAAAAGTATTATACAATCTTCGGGAAAGGCTTACTGCTTTGTCATATTAACCGTCATCTTGCTCCTCCATCGTGAGCTGCAAGCAGAACCAGGGCCTGCTCCTCGCTCTGTGAATATGTGGAATTCTTTGCCACATAAGGCAGTGGAGGCCAATTCACTGGATGTTTTTGAGAGCTAGATTTAGCTCTTACGGCTAAAGGACCCAAGGGATATGGGGAAAAAGCAGGAATGGAGTACTGATTGTAGCTGATCAGCCATGATCGAATTGAATGGTGGTGCTGGCTCGAAGGGCCAAATGGCCTACTCCTGCACCTATTTTTCTATGTTTCCCAATGGCATGATACTAATTGAAAAGCAGCTGAGTTTCAGAAAATGTCAATTAAAGTAGCGCTCTGCCCCAGAGACGTCTGACATCAAGAGTCAAGGATCAAGGGTGTTTTATTGTTTATATGTTCCAAAGCAGAACAATGAGATTCTTACTTGCAGCAGCACAACGGGCTGAAAACATAGTACTCAGTACATTTATAAAAACAACATAGTGCAAAAAACAAAAAGCCCCAGAGCCCCCAGACAGAGATTAGTTGAAAGAAGCACAATTTCATTCAAATATACGTGGTCAGAAACCCTGCATTAAGCAGTAAGTGGAGTTGAGTGGTTTACTTATTTTTAATTCACTTTTACCGTAATATTTTAAGTAGCTGGCATTTTAAGCAGCTAAAATTTTTAAAATTTAATTAAAATAAATTTAGAGCATTTGAACACCTTTCACATTTTCTGACCGAGACAGTTGAAGAAAACTCCCATGGACTTTGAAAGCTGCAAGATCCCTTTCTGGGATCTGAAAGCGGTATCTAATGTCCGAGGGTCTCAATAACCCACTAAGTTATGGAACAAGTCTTGGGTACGGACAGTTAGCTTGGTTGGTCTTCCATTTCCAAGAGATTAATGCCATCAAGTGGAGGTGACAAGCAGGGTGCTGGATCCAGTTCAGAGATTTCACTGAATTGCCCAAATAGTTGGCGATCTCAACGTATTGCTAGATATGCAACTGTAATTGAATTTTAGGGATGGAAAGTGTTTAGAGTTAATTCCTGTTGATGTTGGAGGAATGATCGTATATTGTTTTGTTAACCAGGATTCTTTTCAATGAGGACACCAAGCAAGAAACGACATTCCATCACTTCTCCAATTTCAAAGACGCAAGTACGAAGATATTTGCAATTTAACAGAAGATTTCCCTAACTCTAAGGAAGTCAATTGCCAATGCTCACCCACCAAATTGGCTCTTTGACTTCTTCATCCAGTTGGGATTCAGCAGTGCTTTGATATATAGATCTCAACGACCTATACATGATCCCATAATGAGTTTCTGGATTGTTTCTATTCTTGTTTTCCCTTATTTATTCTACATTGTCACGTAGACCAATGACAAAGGATTCCAAAACAGCTGCCCAAAAACCAGAATGGCAAACAGATTGGAAAGTTGCTGAATAAAGCGGCAAAGATAATAATGGGGAAGTGAAACCTACTTCCTGCAAGAGGACCACATCATACTTCTCCTGACTTAGTAACTGCACAATCATTTCATAGCGCTCTCTGCAATGTTTGCTGAGGTAGCGGATTCCCCTGTAACAAAGAATGGGACATTGTTAGATATATTGCATATTACAACACTAGGTTTTGCAATGAAGACTTTTATATTGAAGACATATGTTCCCGCAAAACATACAAGTGGGTTTCAAGACAGATGCGAGCAACTAAAAGGTCAAATAGAGATGCTACTGTCAACACACCAATTCTCCTGCAGCAGTGGGCTTGGCCTCCAGATATCGCTCTCTCCACTAGACCCAGGCACGAGGAAGATTGTTTCATAAGGACTAAAGGGCTGTTGCTTTTTGAAAATTTCAAAAAGGCCTCAAAGAGAAACTCGCTCACCTCCCACCCCCCCTTTAGCTGCATCAATCTATCACTTGACAGGCTTTGCCCACTTTCTCCAACCCTACTCCGCTCAGTCTAAAGAAGGGGTCCGACCCGAAATGCCATCTGTCCATTCCCTTCACTAATGCTGCTTGATTTGCTGAGTTCCTCCAGCGCTCCCCAATAATTTGGGATTCTTCTTAAAAGAAACGAGTAAAGACATTAAACATGCACAAGCTCAGGAGAGAAAGCATTTGTGGCAATGGAAGAACTGATGGTCTGATGAGAGATTTGCAGTAAATGCCAAACAAACAAAAATGGAAAGGGGATTTTTGCGTTACCTAGGCTGTTATGATGATCTGGAATACACTTTCTGTTGAAATTCCACAGTAACATTCTACAGGAAATTGGAGAAATACTTGAAGGGGAAAACATTTGCAAGGCTTTTGGGAAATGGTAGTTAGGTGTGATAATTAAAGACCATGCAAAAGCACGCGAGATTCTCTAATGTAAATTGGTTGGTAATCACATCTTCAACCTTATAAATCACACACTGTCTGGACTGCTCTTTTAGTTTAGTTTCAGTTGAGTTAGTTTATTGTCACGTGTACCGAGGTACGGTGAAAAGTGAAAAGTATTGGAGTTGTGAGCCATAGGAAAAATGGGGCAGGAAATCTGTCTACAGTCCCAATTTAGCCTTGCCAAACTATTAACTAAATAGTCCCCAATCAATGACAAAATAAGTAGAAATGTAAGACTGTGGAAACCAAACTGCGTAGGGTCAGCTATCAAAGCAACATTCCACGTAATTTAATAGGACTCGAAATGCAGTTGGTCCCTTCTCTGCACATAGGCTGAGCAGCTGTTCAAAGAGAATAAATCCCCAAAATGTCAAGGTTCCTGCCTTTAACAATAAAACTAGTAATACACAACTTCAGAATTGCATTAAATTTCCCCGGTGTGGGACGAATAAAGGAATATATTATTATTAAACATGAATGGTACCCCCTTCTAAATCGTCAACTCAGTAGCAATATAAAATTAGATGTGGACATCCTCCATTTTATTTTGAGGCCGCGTTGGAGCAGTTTTCTGCCGCACAATCCAACCAGAAAGTGAGACAGAGATACATGGAAACTGAGATGCTGGAATCTCCAGCAAACCACAAAATGCTGGTGGAACTCAGCAGGTTAGGCAGCACCTGTGAATGACTATCTAAGATTTTGGGATCTTTAGATTATCTTAGTCCCTGAGCAAAACACAAAGGGCTGGAGTTACTTAAGCAGGCCAGGTAGTGTCTGTGGAGAAAGCAGATTGGTGATGTTTTGGGTCAGGACTTCTTCAGACTCCATTGAGCTTAAAGAAAGGTCCCAACCTGAAGTCACCTATCCATGTCCTCCACAAAAAACAAATCTCCAGGTCAGGACAACGTGCAGTTTAGAAGAGATTCTAGATGTGGATCCTTTATGCCATTGCCCTTGTCCTTCGTGAAGGTAGACGTTTAGAGTTGGTGTAAGGGAACGCTATTGGAGTAACATAATGAGGCAACAGTGGTGGTTTCAGTAGATGCCACACACTGTAGTCATGAGGTGCCAATGCTGGAGTGAATGAACATAGGCTAGTGATGGAGTACCAATCAAACCTCTAGCCACCACTCTGCATAGGAGGATTAAATAACACATTTAAAGCACTTAGAAAAAAAATACCATAATCGAATGGAAATTTATAGATCTACAACACAGAGAGAATAATTTTGCCTATTATCATTGTGCTGGATTTTTGATAAAGCTTTCCAATTGATTTCAATTCTCCCTTCTCCACGTATTTTAAGTACATATTAAATACTTCTCTGAAAGCCGCTATCGTATGGTTTCACAGAAAAATAGAAAATGCTGTGTATACAACCAAAGAGCAGCATTTGTGGACATTATTTGTGGCAATTATCCTTTTCAACAGAAATCTCTCATCAGATTTTGATAAAAGGTTACCAACTAAGTAACCTCTGAAGAAGGGTCTCGACCCGAAACGTCACCCATTCCTTCTCTCCTGAGATGCAGCCTGACCTGCTGAATTACTCCAGCATTTTGTGATACCTTCGAACTGAGTAACAATGCTTCCCTTTTCACGCCACACCACTTTGATTTTGCAATATTGAGTTTGGTTCTACCACCCTTGCAGTCAATGCAACTCGGATAATCTACGCCACAAATGAAAATTCTCTTTCATCTTCCTTATGGCCGTTTGCCAAATATCTAAAGAATTTGTCAAACTTCCTTTTTTTAACATGCAAAACAGCCCAGGACGATTCAAGAACTGAACACGCTGATCACACGACTGATGCAGGAGACCGGAGGGGAAGTTTAAAATGCTGATAGTGTTGTTTAAACAGTTCTGTGCTGAACAGTAAATGTTTGTAAGATACCATAGTCTTACCAGCAGTTGAGAGTGAACACTCTGAACCTTGCAGCCAGCGATTCCGACATGGTATCAGGTTAACAAGGTCAAACTCTGCAGACGCTAAAAAGAAACAAAAATACATTTGTATTTCTGCAGCATATGACCTCTGTTTATCTGATAAAGCGTGCAGGATGGAACAAATCCATGACAATACTCACAGAAAGCTGCATCTCTTCCCACACTCCATGTAATCCAATGTTGAAACAGTCAAACAAATGTAAATACATTCACCCCGATTGCCTTTTATTATACCTTGCACTACTTTTCCTAATGCCTTTTGGACTGTTAGGAAATGCATACCGATGGCAGAGGTAAACACTCACCTCACCCCCAGTGCAACCTTCTCTTTCCGCCACCATTCATCTCCATCTAATGAAGCTCTTAGATTTCACATCAAATACGCTCTTAAAATTACACCCATCGGCATCATCCCCATTTCCTAGAAAAGTGTTGATGGACCCTTCCCCACAGACCCAGAACCTCAAACCTCCTCGAGCTCAACCCATTTTGTTTAGTTTATTATTGTCTCGTGCATTATTGTCACGCGTGTCGAAGTACAGCGAAAAGATTTGTGTTGCGTGTTATCCAGTCAGTGAAAATAACATACGTGATTAGAATCAAGCTGTCCACAATGTACAGATTCGGGATAAAGGGAATAACGTTTAGTGCAAGATATAGTCCAGTAAAGTTCAATTAAAGATTCAAAGGTTTCCAATGAGGTAGATGATAGGTCATCTACCATATAATCTTAGCGTATAAGATTATTAAGGGGTTGGACATGTTAGAGGCAGGAACATGTTCCCAATGTTGGGGGAGTCCAAACAAGGATAGTCTATTGTCCACTCTTCAGTTGGTCTCCCACTCTTTAGTTGGTCTCCCACTCTTTGCCAATAGTCATTAACATGGCTTCAGGGACTATACTATTTGAATCCACTGGTGCCCCACCAACCACTCCAGCATAACAGTACATCCTTGCAGCACCGCAGCATCGTGATAGAGCTGCTACCTTACAGTATAAGAAAATAACTGCAGATGCTGGTACAAATCGAAGGTATTTATTTCACAAAATGCTGGAGTAACTCAGCAGGTCAGGCAGCATCTCAGGAGAGAAGGAATGGGTGACGTTTCGGGTCGAGACCCTTCTTCAGTCTGAAGAAGGGTCTCGACCCGAAACGTCACCCATTCCTTCTCTCCTGAGATGCTGCCTGACCTGCTGAGTTACTCCAGCATTTTGTGAAATGCTACCTTACAGTGCCAGACACCCAGGTTCGATCCCGACAATGGGTGCTATCCTTACTGAGTTTGTAAGTTCTCCCTGTGACTGAGTGGGTTTTCTCCGGGTGCTCCAGTTTCCTCCCACGCTCCAAAGACGTACAGGTTTGTAGGTTAATTGGCTTCGGCAAAATTGTAAATTGTCCCTAGTATGCGGGATAGTGCTAGCGTATGGGGTGATTGCTTATCAGCACGGACCCGGTGGGCCGACAGGCCTGTCCCTGCACTGTGATGGAATAACTCGGGACGTGTACAAATGTACAGTCCATTGAAACAAACACATCCGACCTGACAACCTATTCCCCACCTACACAGCAATAGAACCCCAACTACATCATTGAATGGTTTGCATTAAAACCTCTGCTGAAAAGTCAGGGTAGGTTCATAATTCAAAAGATAAAAATTAGCTTCATGAAAATGGTCTTTGCTCCAAAAATAATTTCTGCTTCTCTTTTTTCCTAAATAGTGGTTAAAATAGTGTATGTATCACTAGCTAGTTTAGTTTATTGCCACGTGTACCTAGGAACAGTGAAAAACTTTTATTGCCTGCTAACCATTTAACTGAAAGACAATACATGATTACAATCGATCCATCCACATCAGAGTCGAGATTTAAAGGAGTGGAGTGATTGCAATGAGCGATTGTAGATCTGCTTCTGTGACTGGCACACAAAGAGTTGCCTGGGTTGGGCACCATCTTGGATCCACTGCATCATCTCCCATCTCAGTCAGAACGAAATCGAGACATTGGCCAAATATAAATGCACAAGAAGTTTGTGTGGCTTCCACACAAAATAAGCGTTAAATGGTTGCTACTTGGGCCTGGACATGAATCTTCCATTATCTTAGCAACCACCTTGCAATCAGTACAGTGTCTGCCCCCCACGGTAACACACCTTATAGCTGCCTGCGAAGAGGCACTGGAGAGGGCCTGGAGAAACATCAGATATTTCTGACTGAGATAATAAACGTTGGTAAATGAGTTAGGACGCCAGAGGGAAAACACAATGATGGCCAGTAGAAATATCATGACATTAGAGGTGTCAAAGGGATCTCTACAGTATTATCATTACTGTTCTAAGTGTGGATGCTGAGAGGGTGTTTCCAGTAGTGGGAGTGTCTAGGACCAGAAGGCACAGCCTTGGGATAACAAGGATGTACCTTTAGAAAGGGGATGAGGAGGAATTTCTTTAGCCAGAGGGTGGTGAATCTGTGGAATTAATTGCCAGATGGCCGAGACCGCCAAGACATAGTGTATTTTTAAAGTGGAGATTGATAGGCTCTCGATTAGCAAGGGCGTCGAAGGATACGGGAGGAAAGCAGGAGAATGAGATTGAGGGGGAAAAAGTGGATCAGCCATGATCGAATGGCAGAGCAGACTCGGTGGGACGAATGGCCTAATTCTGCTCCTATGCCTTATGGTCTTGAATGCTGATAGGTGCATATGTCTCTCAGGCCCTCACTGCATATGCCATGTTAAACGGATCCAATTCCCATTACAAACTTATTCCTGAATTATTTGTTCCCCATTTGCCCAAACAAGCATCAACTGCTCCCTATTTCTGAAAGACATGCAACAACACCTAAAAATACGCTTCTTCACTCTGACAGCTCTTCATTCCCAAATATCTATTTAAACACACAAGCTCTATAAATCTCTTTCAAAGTGTCTCCACCACACTCTTCTCTAGGACAGAGCTCTAAAGCTCTCTCTTTGACTATATTTTGACACACGTTCTACAATTGTTTATGACTACTCATAACGTCATTCTGTTTCTAACCATTCCTGTATGTTTTGGTGATGGCGTGTTTTGATACAGTGTCCAAATCATACCTATATATAATATAAAATCACGAAGATGGCCTCTTTAAGACTCCACATACCTTTGTATTTAAAATGCAGCTCTTTTTTTCCCTTTCTAGTAGGTAAAAGCACGAGATCTTGGAGGTTTTGGCTCTTTTTCAGTCAAGTGTAATCTTCAAGCTCCACAACTATCCAATTGTTGCAAATGAATTGCCAGATACCAGAGGTCTCAGCCTATTACATAACATTACCATTCTCTATTTTTCCTTTAACCTTGGGACTGTTGGAAAGAAGCCCGACACTGCACTCATATCAGTCCCCGTTCTGGCCAAAGAATCGGTTTCAAAACCTTTAATCATCAGCAATATTGGGAAAAAAAGCTTTGAGAACATGATGGGAGAGCCACATGCTTTCTCTCACCAGCATACAATGTGAACCAATTGTTCCCATTTTTGCACTTGCTTTTAAAAGGTATATACAGCAGTATGGTAAAAGCATAGCTATATTCTTAGTGTTCTCCAAGACACATGATGTGATGTGTCAGTAAGTTCATATCAGAAAGGTTTTAACAAAAGACCTGCCATTAGTTACATGGTACATGACAGGCAGTTACCTATTTTTCATGTGTAGACCCTACCCAGCGGGGGGATTATCATTCCATTAATGTGTGCCATGCCAGTGATATGGGTAGAGGGACAAATACAGAGGACACCAAGGATAATGTCTGCAGTTTTCTTTAAAAATGCTACAGGATCTTTATTTGTATGGTGCCATGAAATCATTTACATGGGCACTTCAGCTCTTTAAAAAACATAGGAATTTATAATGAAAAACACTGACAGCATAATTAACAGATCTAAAAAAGTGACAGCATAATTTACAGATCTAACAATCTGTCATTTAAATAGCACCTTTCATATATCCCCAAACGCCAAGAATATCGAGGAGCCAATATCTGAAATGTTCTTATAGTTGTAACATTGCAAGTCATTACCATTAAGTTAGCCATAGCATAAATGTGCTTTGAAGGATAAATATTTCAACCACCAGTTCTTTGAAAGAATACTTGAATGTATTTTAAAATCCAAACAAGGTGGCACAGTGGCGCAGCGGCAGAGTTGCTGCCTTACAACGCCAGAGACCCAGGTTCGATCCCTACGGTGCTGTTTGGACGTTCTCTCCGGGATCGCGTGGGTTCTCTCTGGATGCTCCGGTTTCCTCCCACACTCCAAAGATGTACAAATTTGGAGGTTAATTGGCTTTGGAAAAAATTATAAATTGTCCCTCGTGTGTAGAATAGCACGGTGGGCCGAAAGGTCTGTTTCCACGCTGTATCTCTAAAGTCCAAAGAGATTTAGTCTAAAAATAAGTCTAAATAGGGGAAAACAGGACTTTTTTTTCACATCTTATTTGTAAACCTCCAGCCCTTTTCAGTCCAGCCTGGATTATATGCTCTGGAGAAGGATTTGAACTCATTAAATGATCATTAAGAGGCAGGAGTTTGATAAATGAATCGAGCTTGACTTTTTTTTAGAAAGGCGACTAACTTGGCTCAAAAAGTGCCACACTTACAACCTGATCTCACATACAACTTTGGACAACAAAGGCCGAAGTGCATTAATTGACTATGAAATACACTATAGTCAAGCTGTATGATCTTGTTATTAATGGCTAAAGAAATGGAATCCTAACTGACGTTCTCATCCAGAGAAAGAAAGGAACAGTCCTACTGTCTAGAAGTGATTTTGAACAAAACCTCTGCCATTTTTTTTTTTATTGGCTTGAGAAATCATAGGCTGTGAAATTGGTCTGTGGACTAAACCGTGAACATGGGCTAGGTAATTGTAAAAGACAGGTTTAGTAGCTTTAAAAAATGTTGATAGAAAGGTCATATTGATGCAAAATGCCAGAATATTGACAAGTAAAACAAGAACAGCTAGTGAATAAAACAGAGCCGTACAACGCCTAATCAATTGGCCATTATGTGAATGTCAGCATTAAACTAGTTTTGAAATCAGCCCTTTGATCATACAGGAAATCAATGACAGGTCTCCCCACCCACCCACCCATTCTCAACAGCTTCCAACTAGAAGCAGGAAGTGATTGGACACAAAATCATAGGAAATATACCATATGCTTGCTTTCTAGGACAAACTAGAAACAGGACATAAATGCAGCCACAATACCATACAGATGTTGAAATCTTGAGCAACATCATCCTATTGCAGGAACTCAGCAGGTCAAAAAGCATCAGTGGAGAGAAATCGGCAGCCTGGCAGAAGGGTCCTGACCTGACCCGAAACATCAATTGAAATGCCCCAATTCCTCCACAAATGCTGCCTGACTAGCCAAGTTCTATCTAGCACATTGCATATCAAACCTACTAAATCTTTTCACCTTTACCTTAAACCTAATGTCCTCTGGTCCTCAATTCCCCTACTCTCAGCGAGAGACTCTGTGCATCTACCCAATCTATTCCTCTCATGATTTTATACACCTCTATATGATCACTCCTCATCCTCCTGTGCTCCCAGCCTACTCAACCTCTCCCTATAGCTCAAACCCTCAAATCCTGGCAACATCCTCGTAAATCCTCTGAAGAAAGGTTTCGACCCAAAATGTCACCCATTCCTTCTCTCCAGAGATGCTGCCTGTCCCACTGTCAAGTTACTCCAGCATTTTGTGTATTTGGTTTAAACATGCATCTGCAGTTCCTTCCTACACATTCCTGTACCTTTTTCAGCTTGACAACATTCCTTCTCTCCTGAGATGCTGCCTGACCTTTTGAGTTACTCCAGCATTTTGTGAATAAATACCTTCGATTTGTACCAGCATCTGCAGTTATTTTCTTACAATATTCTAAGTGCTGCCTCACCAACGTCTTACATAACTGCAACATGACCTCCCAAACTTGTATACTCAATACTCTGACTGATGAAGGCCAATGTACCAAAAGCCTCTTTTTTTTGTTGTTGACAACCCTATCAACCGATTAATGAAGCATTAAAATAAAACATTGGAGGGGGTAGGAGGAATCCCTCGACGTTTGGTTTGTCGAGGACAATGCAATGCTCCCCGGGTGGACATCAATGAGCAAGGCAGATTGGAGAGAGGTCGGTACCCCTGATGGTGTACCTGTCCTTCAGCATCACTGCACCAGACGTGCAGTCTCTGGTCTCTGGGCAGCGCTTGGCACAGACACAGACAAGGGGAGTTGTTGACTGAGCCCTCAACAGAGCGCTTGATGCCGGCCGGCCGGGCGCCCCGGGGCTGTGCTGTGGCCTGAGGGAGAAGGCGGAGGGAGGGGGACTCTCTCCCTTATGCGGCCGGCATCCCTGTCTACATTGCAGTGGCACCGCAAAGGAAAGCGTCTCCCCCAACCCATTGACCCGACCCCCATCCGCGGGCACTCACCTGCGCCGCCGACCAGCGAGCCGTCGTGCCAGAGAGAGCCGCCACTGGTCCTCTCGCACAGCCGCCGGCTGCTCCTCGGCTTCCGCACGCTGAGCACGCCGGGTATTGTAGTTCCCGTGGCACCGCCGCCAACGCTTCCCGTCCCCCTCGGGCTCAACCACCCGGCATGCACCGAGGGCAGCTTCCGGCCCGTGGGATTGTGGTCGGTGTAGTTCGGAAATTGCCTGCTCCCCACCGTTAAAGGAGCGCACTCTCGGTCAAATGGAACTACAAGTCCCCGGGTGCTTCACGCCAGCGCCAGCTCCAGCACCGCCCTCGGCTGCAGCAGAGGTTAGGTTGCCCAGGCAACAAGGCTCCATCCAGCCTGGGAGCAGGTTAGACAATTTATTCAGTTCCTTATGATCAGCAGGAAATATGATGCATGTCTTATCACATATATGTCTGTGCTGAGCTAAAACGTTGTTGCCATTTCTCTGTCTCCTCCTCCTTGCTTCATGCAATAGACAATAGACAATAGGTGCAGGAGGAGGCCATTT
Organism: Rhinoraja longicauda; assembly: GCF_053455715.1. Taxonomy (NCBI): domain Eukaryota; kingdom Metazoa; phylum Chordata; class Chondrichthyes; order Rajiformes; family Arhynchobatidae; genus Rhinoraja; species Rhinoraja longicauda. The sequence goes on along the minus strand of NC_135976.1, from coordinate 27,228,866 downwards.
GGCCCTTCGAGCCAGCACCACCATTCAATGTGATCATGGCTGATCATTCTCAATCAGTACCCCATTCCTGCCTTCTCCCCATACCCCCTGACCCCGCTATCCTTAAGAGCTCTATCCAGCTCTCTCTTGAATGCATTCAGAGACCTGGCCTCCACTGCCTTCTGAGGCAGTGAATTCCACAGATTTACAACTCTCTGACTGAAAAAGTTTTTCCTCATCTCCGTTCTAAATGGCCTACCACTTATTCTTAAACTGTGGCCCCTGGTTCTGGACTCCCCCAACATTGGGAGCATGTTTCCTGCCTCTAACCTGTCCAACCCCTTAATATTCTTAGACAATAGACAATAGGTGCAGGAGGAGGCCATTTGGCCCTTCGAGCCAGCACCGCCATTCAATGTGATCATGGCTGATCATTCTCATATGTTTCCTCTATGTTTCGATAAGATCCCCTCTCATTCTTCTAAATTCCAGTGTATACAAGCCTAGCCGCTCCAGTTTGCATGCTGTTTGCATGTCCCCATATACCTTCCCCACCTCTCCTGTGCTCCACCTGGACTGTCACTTATTTCTCCCCTCCTCTTCCCCTTCCACCTACATTCCTTCCTCTAGCTTCACAATTCGGAACTCTTCAATCCTTTTGTCTCACACCTTCTGGATCTTTTCAACTCTGGCCTTTGTGCAACCATCTGCCTATCGACAAATAAAACCCTCACCAGTATCCACCTGTATGTAGGAAGGAACTGCAGGTGCTGCTTTACACCAAAGATAGACACAAAATGCTGTAGTAACTCAGCAGGATAGGCAGCATCTCTGGAGAGAAGGCATGGGTGATGTTTTGGGTCGAGATCCGAAATGTCACCCATTCCTTCTCTCCAGGCATGCTGCCTGTCCTACCTATTACCTGTCAGGCTTTGTTTTGCCCATCTCTCTTCCAGCTTTCTCCACTCCCCCCCCCCAACAATCAGTTTGAAGAATGGTCCCAACCCGAAACGTCACCTATCCATGTCCTCCAGAGATGCTGCCTGACCCGCTGAGTTACTCCAGCACTTTGTGTCTTTTTTTGTAAACTAGCATCCACAGTTCCTTAATTCTGCATGTATAAAACATATTTGTTTACTGAATTTTCCCAGCTCTCAAGTCCATCGAGCTGAGATATTACCAGTTTTACCTGTTTTCAGTTCAGGTTTCTAATGTCTAGTCAGACACAAAATACAGGAGTAACTCAGTGGGTCAGGCATCTTTGGAAAAAGGAATAGGTGATGTTTCCGGTCGGGACCCTTCTTCAGACTGAAAGATAGAGGTAGGGGAGAGGGCGGGGAATTGGATGCGAGAAAAGACCAGAACAAAACAGGGTCGGCAACAGATGACTTTAGGGAGGGTGGAGTCCATAATGGCCTATTGTTGGCTGGGGAAGGTATGTTGATGAGAGAAATACAAGAATGCGAACAGTCGAACTAGTACAGTGGGGGATGGAATGCATGAGTTACTTGAAATTAGGAGGTTCAAAATGTGATCTATCTTCAAATTCTCACACTCCTTCCATTAGATATCCAACATACCCATCTCTTGTTTCTCTGCACTGATTTTCTTGATTAGTAAGGGTTTCAATGGAGAAGCTAGGAGAATAGGGAATGATAGATCAGCCACGATTGAATGGCAGAGTTGACTGGATGGTCCCAATGGGCCTAATTCTGCTCGTCTGACTTATGAACTTCCATATACCTTAAATGCAACTCTGGTAGTGAGATTCAAATTCTAACCATTCTTTGCAAAGATATATATTTTTTCCTGGCTTCCCTATTGGCTTTATTAACAGTTGTTTTTAAAGTCACAAATGCAAGGCTTGCTTGCAAAACTGAACATAAAATCATACAGTAAGGAAACAGGCCCTTCAGCTCAACTTGCCCATGCTGACCAAGATGCCCCAACTACATTAGTCCCACCTACCTGCATTTGGCCCATATCCCTCTCAACCTTTCCTATCCAAGATCTGCTTTATTGACCAAGTTATCGGTCAGTTGCCTTTCCTATCATTTCTTTATGTGTCTTGGTGATATTTTTTTAACTAAAAATAAACTACTGATGCTGGAAATCTGAAATTAAAACAGTCCGAACATTTTTCCCAGAGGGCATAGCTTTAAGATGAGAGGGGGAGACAGATCTTTGTCCACTCCAACATTCTTTTTATATCATCCAGAGAAAAGCAGCTTGGCAAAAATGGGTGAGAATTTATTCTGCTTAATATAGGAGTGCACACCGCTAAACCTCTCTCTCACTTCAATATAATCAGTATTCTAGGTATGTGTTGCGTTGTTTTCAGTAGGGATAGACAGGTGGCGTTTCAGGTTGGGCCCCTTCTTCAGACTGATGGCAGGGAGGAAAATGATGCAAAGGAGAGCGTGCAGCGTAGGTTTACTAGGTTAATTCCCGGAATGTTGAAAGACTGGAGCGACTAGGCTTGTATACACTGGAATTTAGAAGGATGAGAGGAGATCTTATCGAAACGTATAAGATTATTAAGGGGTTGGACACGTTAGAGGCAGGAAACATGTTCCCAATGTTGGGGGAGTCCAGAACAAGGGGCCACAGTTTAAGAATAAGGGGTAGGCCATTTAGAACTGAGATGAGGAAAAACTTTTTCAGTCAGAGAGTTGTGAATCTGTGGAATTCTCTGCCTCAGAAGGCAGTGGATGCAAATTCTCTGAATGCATTCAAGAGAGAGCTGGATAGAGCTCTTAAGGATAGCGGAGTCAGGGGGTATGGGGAGAAGGCAGGAACGGGGTACTGATTGAGAATGATCAGCCATGATCACATTGAATGGCGGTGTTGGCTCGAAGGGCCGAATGGCCTCCTCCTGCACCTATTGTCTATTGTCTATTGAGAGGTGTGGGCAGGAGAAAGCCAGGCAAGTGACAGCTAGAGACAAAATGCTGGAGTATCTCAGTGGGTTACTCCAGTATTTTGTCTTTCCTTGGTAAACAAGCACCTGCAGTTCCATGTGTCCACAAATAGCAGGTAGGCACAGGTGCGGGGAGTTTTGATTGGAGACAGGTGGAGTTTCACGTTGCTACATTCTATCGAGAATGTTTCCAAGAGGGAGTTAGATTTAGCTCTCAGGGCTAAAGGAATCAAGGGAAATGGGGAGAAAGCAGGAACTGGGTACTGATTTTTGATGATCAGCCATGATCATATTCAATTTTTAGGTGCTGGCTCAAAGGGTCGAATGGCCTACTCCTCCACCTATTTTCTATGTTTCTATCTCGACACAATGAGACCATATGGTCTTTACTTTGGAAGTGCAAAGGCTGAGCTGAAACTGGTAGTTGGGGAATAGTTGGGAAATTCAAGCTGGAAAGGGTGCAGAGCCCACCAGCATCCACAAAGACTCTTCACACCCCTGCAACAGTCTGTTCGAACTCCTTCCATCGGGCAGACGATACAAGGCCTTCTACGCCCGCACCTCCAGACTCAGGAACAGCTTCATCCCCAGGGCCTCACCTGCTGAGCCGGATGGTCACATCGCACAGTGATCCGGCACAGATCTACTTGCACTTTATTCTGTTTTAAAACTGTTACAATTTATTTCGTTGGGTTGTTTAAATTAATAATTAATACTGACTAGCTAATTAAATTATTGCATCATATGGGAGGCGCATTCCCAAACTCGTTATACCCCTGTACAATGACAATAAAGATATATTGTATTGTATTGTATTGAGAGGATTTACAAGGATGTTGCCAGGACTTGAGGGCCTGAGCTATAGGTTGAGCAGGCCAGGACTTTATTCCTTGGAGCGCAGGAGGATCAGGGGTTATCTTATAGAGGTGTATAAAGTCATGAGAGGAATAGACCGGGTAGATGCAGAGTCTCTTGCCCAGAGTTGCAGAAACGAGATCCAGAGGACACAGTTTGTGAAGGGGGAAAGATTTAATAGGAATCTGAGGGGTAACTTTTTCACACAAAGGGTGGTGGGTGTACAGAGCGAGCTGCCAGAGGAGCTAGTTGAGGCAAGTACTATCGCAATGTTTAAGAAACAATTAGACAGGTTCATGGATAGGTTTAGAGGGGTATGGGCCAAACGCAGGCAGGTGGGACTAGTGAAGATGGGATATGTTGGTCGGTGTGGGCAAGTTGGGTCGAAGGGCCTGTCTTCGTGCTGTATGTCTCTATGACTCGATGACTCTCTGAGTCAGCAGTTTGTCCTTTCTATATTCTTGTAATTCATTGTTTCCATTCTAGAATGCTGACCTCATTAATGTTTTTAAAGACTATAGGTTAATTTGAAGATAAAATATAAATGTCTGTTTCATTGTACTTTAACAAATTTAGATCTGTAGATATATTTTAATGTTCTTAAAATTAGGGTGGTTTTCATAATTTGCTGCCCATATTAGCGCTGCAGTAATAGTTTGCAGGTTGCTTTGACTGTTTATTCATTCATCCTATGATTTATAAATTGAGGGATGAAGGGGATTGAGGGATGAAGGGACCCGAGGCGTTATCTGTTCCATTTCTCCCGAGATGCTGCCTGACCTGCTGAGTTACTGCAGCTTTCTGTGTCAACCCTCAAGCACAGTTGGGTTGGGGGCAAATGAGAAGTTAAAATAACTGATTTTTACAGTGTCAAGGCCTGTCCCCTACTCTCCAATTATAAATTTAGCAAAGGCGTATCTGATTACATAAAAGATAGACAAAAAGTGCTGGAGTAACTCTGGAGAGGAATGGGTGACGTTTCGGGTCGAGACCCTTCTTCAGATTCAGTCCTCACCCAGACTGAAGGGTCTCGACCTGAAACGTTACCCATTCCTACACATTCCTGTACCTTTTTCGGCTTGACAACATGTTTCCCATAACATGGTCACTCATTCCTTCTCTCCAGAGATGCTCCCTCCTGAGTTACTCCAGGAGATTGTGTCTATCTTTGGTGTAAATCAGCATCTGGAAGTTCCTTCCTACACATTTTGGCTGATTTCATAAAAGTTCCCCTGTGTCATCTTCTTTAATGTGTGGATTTTGTATAACAGATTGATAACATAAAAATCTTCACGTTAATTTTGAAGGAAAGCTGACCCACTGACTTTGGACTTGGTGACAAGATGCCAAGGGTGGTGGTGGAGAGAAGCTTTTGATTGGAAGTCTGTGTTGTACTGTATGTACCAGGGTTGTACTGTGTGTACCACTGCTGTACTGAAAGTATTGGTACTGGGACCTTTGATGTTTGCTTAGGTCAAGTTAAGTTTATTGTCATTTGCACAAGTCCAGGGAGGTACAGGTACAATGAAAATCTTGCTTTTAGCAGTATATGTATTATTGTTCACTCCTGACAAACCGTAAACTCTACAACCTTTTTGATGAACACTTAAGTTCAGTCCGCCAAGGCCTACTGGATCTTCCGCTTGCTAACCATTTTAACTCCCCTTCCCATTCCCATACTGACCTTTCGTCTTGGACGTCCTCCATTGGCAGAGTGAGGCCACACATTAATTGGAGGAATACCACCTCATCTTCTGCTTGAATAGTTTACAACCCAACGGTATGAACATTAAATTCTCCAATTTTATGTACTGGAAACTGGTGGAACAGCACCATATATTTTGCTTGGGTAGCTTGCAATCCAGCAGTATGAACGTTGAATTCTCTAATTGTAGGAAACATCTATAAACACTCTCCCCCTCCCCCCGTGCTTCTTCCTCCACTAAAAGTCTGTGATCTAGTTCCAACGTTTGCAATGATGATCCCTCTTGGGATCACACCATCCCTAATCCCTAGCCAACAACCTATCATCGACCTTGGTTCCAGTCCGCCCCCACTCCACCCCTCCCCCCTCCAATCAATCTGAAGAAGGGTCCCAACCCGAAACCTCACCTATCCATTTTTTCCAGAGATGCTGCCTGTCCCGCTGAGTTACTCCAGCATTTTGTGTCTGTCTTATAATAACTTGGATGTGAAAGCAGGTTGTATGATTAGCAAGTCTGCGGATGACACAAGGATTGACCATGTCAAGGATAGCAAAGAAGTTTATCTAAGGCTACTTATAGGTCAGCTGGAGCATTGATCAGACCAATTGCGGATGGAATTTAATCCTGACAAGAGTGAGGTGATGCATTTTGGTAAGTCAAAAAAGGATAGGACTTACACATATAGTAGGGCCCTAGGAGTCTTGGTGAACAGAGAGACCTTGGGGTAGAAGGCCATACTTCTTCAGTAAGGTTGTCAGAAGTTATGGGGAGGAGGCAGGAAAATTGGGTTGATCAGCCATGGCGAAGTAGACTAGATGGGCCGAATGGCCTAATTCTACTCCTATAACTTATGAACTGCCTTGAAATTTGCAACACAGGTTGATAGGGTGGTGAAAAGGACATATGGCTTGCTGCCTTGATTGGATGGGGCATAGAATATAAGAATTAGGACATCATGTGCGTGAAGGAGAGATATAGGAGGTCCTTCCTTCCCGCTGCTGTGAGACTGCACAACCAGCACTGCTCCCAGCAGACGAGTCAACAATAACAGCTAAGAACACACAGAAAACTGATGACAATTGATGTATTTTTTATTTATAATGAATGATCACTTGCTCTCTTGCTATCCACTTTGCTGCTGTAACACTGCAAATTTCCCCGGTGTGGGACGAATAAAGGAATATATTATATTATTATTATTATGTTATGTTTACAAAACATTGGATAGGCCGCACTTGGAGTCTGCAACCTATAGGGAAGAATGAGACCGCACAGGAAAGGGTACAGAGGAGATTCACCAGGATGTTACCTTGATTGGAGGGCATTAGTTATAAGGAGATTGGACAGGTTGTGCTTGTTTTCCGCGAGTGAAGCAGGCTGTGGGATGACCTAATAGAGATATATAAAATTGTAAGAGATATAGAGAGCGTTGTCAAAATCTGTTTCCAATGATAGGGGTATCCAAAATAAAGAGGGCACAGATTTAAGATGAGGGGAAAGAATTTTCCTGGGCTCTAGGTCTGAAGAAGGGTCACGACCCGAAACATCACTTATTCCTATTCTCCAGAGACGATGCCTGAAACGCTGAGTTACTCCAGCTTTTTGTGTCTATCTTCGAAGGAACTTTAAAGAAGGTTTGAGTGGTATGCTTTTTTTACGCAGGTAATAGTTAATATCTAGAATCGGTGGAGGTTATTGAGGCAGCAACTCTACCGCAGGTAATAGTTAATGTCGAGAATCAATGGAGGTTATTGAGGCAGCAAATCTACCGCAGGTAATAGTTAATGTCGAGAATCAATGGAGGTTATTGAGGCAGCAACTCTACTGCAGGTAATAGTTAATGTCGAGAATCAGTGGAGGTTATTGAGGCAGCAACTCTATCGCAGGTAATAGTTAATATCTAGAATCAGTGGAGGTTATTGAGGCAGCAACTCTACTGCAGGTAATAGTTAATGTCTAGAATCAGTGGAGGTTATTGAGGCAGCAACTCTACCGCTGCGCCACTGTGCCACCATATTCTGATGTAATAGTAGAGTTCTTGCTCATTTTCTACATAGCCCTTTACCCCCGATCAATCACGCAAACAGATTAGAGACCTAACTCCTTTGGATTTAACGACAATATAATAGATACCTTTACTGGTTACATTTTTTTAATTTCCAGATTTGTTTTACAACTGAACATTGCCAATGCCATTAACTCTCATTATTTGCCCAGTCATAGGCGTAGGGCATGGAAACAGGCCCTTTGGCCCAACTTTTCCACACCGACCCAACATGTCCCATCTACACCAATCCCACCTGCCTGCATTTGGCCCATATCCCTCCAAACCATGTCCTATCCATGTACCTCTCTAAATGTTTCTTAAACATTGCGATAGTCCCTGCCTCAACTACCTCCTCTGGCAGCTCGTTCCATTCCCCCCACCACACTTTGTGTGAAAAAGTTACCCCTGAGATTCCCAATAAATCTTTCCCCCCCTCACCTTAAACCTACTCGACTCCCCTTCTCTTGGCAAGAGACTGTGCATCTACCCGATCTATTCCGCGCATGATTTTGTACACTCATATAACCAGTCTATTCCAGTCCCACTGTTCATGCACCTCTCAGTCTTAAAAAAAAAGCCACACTTCTCACACTGAAAGATATACACCCACCAACAAATATTTATTGCTTTGTTCTGTTATTTTGTTTAAGGATCTGGGCTCTGAAGGCACCAAGATTAAGTTGATGGACATATACAATGGATATATAATAAAACCCCCTCACAGTTCAGAAAAATATACATAGAAACAATATCATCACACATTAACACATCTTTACTGTTTCAAATTACCTTTTCACCATGTGACAAAATATGGTTTGGAGGAATAAAAACAAAAGCACTGTACTCCATCAAGAATACACAGTTTAGGGATTGCCATTAAAGAACAATGACCCTCATATCTGTAAGTACCTGCATGTTAAAGTCCTTCGCGGTAGGCTTAACGACAATACAAATGTTTCTCACAGCCCGTATTTTAACTCCTTTGGGCCTTAACTTACAACAGTGGGTCTCACTGTGTTGCTTATGCTCGATTCCTGTCAGATCCTCTGCTGTGATCGGGACTCTGAGATCTATTAACGAAGATGGCAGAGCTGCCATCTTCTGGTCAATAACTTGCATCTCCATTACCAAGGCGTTTGTCAAAAAAGAAAAACCAGACAGGGTTATTGCTCACATTGAAACGAGTGGATGCCATTTTGTATAATTTATGAAAAGATGATATCAGATTTAGATTTTTATAACTTTCTAGGTAATGGGAAAGAGGGAATACTGAGAGAGGTTAAGAACTCCATTGTTTGAGGTACAAGCAAAGGGAGTGTTAAAAGTCATGGCCCATACCTATATGTGCCACAAAAATTCGTGAAAGAGGCCTGGTTAATTCCAGGCTGCTATTAGTTTGCTTATATCCCAAATGAAGGATTCTACCACAGCTTAGAATTTGCTCGCATCCATGTCAACTTTAAATTTATCACTTTCCAAACCTTCCTCCACATATCGCAAGCAGCATTGTAGCACTGTAACACTATAATAAAAGCCGATCGAACTGCAACTAGGATTGAACCATTTGGGCTTGAAGATGGGATGGCCAGGACTGCAAGTAGTCCTTGACTGTAGGTGATGGTTCAAAATGAAGTGTCAGGCATGCATGCAGGGAGGGCAGGAATGTGTCCTCCAATGGATTTAGAGTTTGGAAGAAATGGAGAAAAAGAGGTAGTAGGAAAGGGTTTGGCGTAGGAAGGCAAGTTGGAAGCTGCAGGTGGGAGAAGGTTCATCCGACAGATTAACTTTTTCTTGACAGTGATTGCACTTCCCCAAAGGAATTAGGTAAACCTTTCTGATAAAACGCAAGTTCCATTCATAAGAGTACAAAATAACCTCTTTGAAAGTTTTAGAGCCTTGAAGCAGGCTTATAATAGTCAAAGGCATTTAGATAATCTGCAGTATGGACTAAATTGGTTCCATAAGATTTGAAACAAATGGCTATCGGAGAAAGTGAGATGCAAACACGTGTGACTCACTGCTAAAGCCCACCATCAAAAGCCCCTCCTTTCCCAATCTCCCACCGACTCTGTCCTATCTGTCCTTCTTTGTACGTCTGACTTCTGTGAACTCAAAACTCCTCCAAAGAGATGGAGTGTTCCACACAGAGTTAATAGGTAATCTCATTTAGGTCACGTACCCTAGTTTTGTGAGACAAAATTATGAGGAAAAAAAACAGTCCATCAATATTGGCCGAGGAGGTAATGTTCCTATACAATACAATAAACAAGAAGGACATTTTTTTCAAAACAGATTGTCCCTTTTGTCGGCCTTCACAGGTAGTATTAGAAAGTTTCTTCAAAATACATCTCATTAAAAAAAAAACCCACAATCCTATTGACATGGCTTCCTAGTTTAAACGCTAAAGTATTAAAGAAAACACAACATTGCCAGCAAACCAAGGGATGAATATTTCTAATCACCATTAACCTGTGAAAGATTGCAGGGTGGGCAAACCTCAGGCCACTGTACGGAGAGACATCATGAATGCCATCCTAAAGACTTCTTGTGCAGATTAATTCCAGTGAAAATTGTCGACCCCTAGATATCACAATGAACAGTGGCCTGAGGAATATTTACCTCTATCTGTCCTTTTCATAATAGTCTTCCATTTTATTTCCATTGTAGGCCTTTTCTCTAGAGGGTGTTGAGCCACATGCAATGTTTTTAAAACATTAGTTTCTCAGCCATGGAGGGGGTGGAATGGAGAAATTTCCAACTCTTGGCCTTAATAAGCGGAAAGCCTTCAGCAATGCAGATATTGTAGAGACGCCAAGCTGCCAATATGAAGGATGCACATGGGAAGCTATTGCAGTTAAGCCTTCATCTTAACTTGAGTTAGGTTCTGTAATATTGCAATTGAGTCTGGTATCCCGTCAGGCACCTAAGATTGACCTTCTGTTTGTAGCCCTGGGTCTTCTCGGTCCTTACATCTGAAGATGGAATGTGACCCCCAGAGAGTTTTGCCTTTAACCGCATTCCTTTCTCTGCATCTCCCAAACCTTGAACATGTTCTGCAGGTGCCTGGTTGAATGAGACTTCGAGAAAACAAGGTCAGCGCCCATCACAAACCAAAGGCGGCCCATAAAACTTCAAACCAACATTAGAATTTCCACAGCTGCCCATTACAGAAGACTTTTGTCCCTGGAGACTCAAAAGATTGCAGATGCTGCTGGGATCTTGAGCAAAAAAAAACAAAAACTGTTGGAGGAACTTTGCGGGTCAGACAGCATCTCTGGAGGAAAACGGTCATATACGACGCTACGGGTTGGGACTCTGATTCAACTGGTAGTCTGAAGAGTCCCGGCCCATAATGTCCTCCGCTCCTTTCCTTCCCCAGTGGCTGTCTGACCTGCTGAGTTCCTCCAGCAGACTTTTGTGCTGCTTTGCACCCATCCTCCCAATTATGGGTCTGCATTATTTTGATACATATTGCTTTAGAAAACAATTAAAAAACTAGGTTATATTACAGGAAAGAACAGAATACTGTCTGTCCAGGCTAACAAAAAGGCTTTAAAAAACTGGAGTAAATGTGAATGTGGTAGGACAACCACAATAGAAATATTGTGTACAAGATATTTACAGCAGAGTTAAGTGCTAGGTGAGATCGCTAACAAATTAGGTTTTGATACTCCAATGCCTGAGTGCCATGACTGAGTGCCTTTTATATGTCATATATATAATATATATATAGAATATATATATAGAAAAGAACCCACTACTTTTCTAATATTCTTCCACTCCCACTATTTTGTTACATCTTTTAAAATAAGAAAATGTTAATTCTGGTGTAAAAGAAATTAAATTACAAAACAATCCAATTCTCTGCTTGTACGTTCCTCTCTTAGTTAGACAGGGATGTTTTGTTCGTGCTTTTGAGCAGCTCACCCTTCATTTTCCAGAGGTAGTCGTTCACAGATGTTGTTGGGGGTGGTGGGGGGGTCTGTGTGTTGAGGGCTTCTTTTGTTCAAGCTCATGCAGGAGATGTGTGGACAGACGCCCGAGTGGAGGTGGGGGGCGGTATCCGAGAGTGGGGTGGGGAGAAGGGAAGTGTTTACACCAGCAATACTGAGCAGTACTAAGTATTGTACGGACTCCTGACTAAAATGAGTAAAGTGTTCAGTTCTTGTATCCCATCCCTATCCCCACCGCCACCCTCCCCAACTCTACCTTCCAACTCACACTGTTTCTGAAGATACCATCCTCGCTATTGGCAGGCAACCCCACACTAGTGTCCATTTTCTCCACAGATGCTTCTTGGGCACATAATGTTGATAGGCTACTCCAACCCATTCTGGTCCCAGTTCTCAACCTTCCTGCACAGCAAGTTCCACAGCAAGGCTACAGATCAGGAACAGAAAGCTAAATAATTCTCAACCGAGGCTAAATTCCTTATTGCTGGGGTCAGCACGGATCAAACTTTGGGCCAGTGGTTTAGATGCTTCAGTATCCATACTGGGTAGTACCATACCAACTGAGGCAAGCAAGGGATTGTATGAAACATCGGAGTGACTCACTCAACATTGGTTGGGACTGCTCGCATTCCTGAAGGTGTCAAAATTGATTATTGTTATTACCTACTGAAGAAGAATAGTAAAATAAAAAACTCTCTATGACTCTATCCCATTCCTTTCTCCTTTCTTATACCTCGCTTGGTTTGGTGCCAAATGCCTTATTAACGGGAAAAGCAACAATGGTTCACTGTACTAATGGTGGAAAGAGAATAGGATGTCAAGGTAAAATGGCAAAAACACCAATGTTTGCTAAAATCGTACCAAATGGAATAATTATTTTGGATGGTTTCATTGATGGGTCTAACCGTGCCAGTATTAGTTATACAAATGGAGAGGTCTTTTGGACACATGCCAGGATCATCTATTCTGATTGCACAGTTCCTTTGATCAGAGCTAAACTTCTTAATTCTGTAACAGTCTTGTCCATGAGATTGTGTTAGTAATGCCAACAAGATGGGGGAAAGGAAAGAAGGAGGGTAAATACTGACCAGGTCACAAAGCTAATTAGTGGTAATCACAATGCTAATGGTGGAAGTTAGTAAAGATTGATCACGAGCAAAATGTTGGGAAAATGTTAGCAGTAAGAGCATGCAATTCAAAAAACCCATCTCTGTATTAAATATAACAACTTCAGAAGCATGCAGGAATACGTCATTTTCCCAATCAAAATCGAATCTATTCCAGAGGTGCTCGGTAAAGTCAACTCATTGCAGATATACGACAAAAACGTTTCCAAAGATTTGTGCATCCATTCGATTGCTTTAGAGGTAAAGTGTGCCCTGAATGTACAGAATACATAAGTTCCCAGTTTTTGAACAAAGAGCACAGTGGTGCCGAGAACGAAGGGGCTGTTGCCACATGTGACGGCAGGCAGCAGAGAAAACTTTTGTAACTTTTGGGCGAACTTTTGTAACTGTTGGCGCCAAGTGTAGCGACACCTGTGTACTGCCTTGGTGAAGTCTACTCTATGATTCTCCGGGTGTATGCAAAACAAATCATTTCACTGTACCTCGCTCGGTACATGTGACAAAACATATCATAGAATCATTGGAAATCAGTTTTACATTGGGCTCCATGCCCTCAGGTTAGGCATGAGGTGATATGGGAAAACGATGGCTGCCTAGCAACTCAATTGACTCTGACCTTTAAAACAATCACGTCCATGACATTGCACATCGCTTGGAAAATTTGACCAGGCAGCTTCTGTTGTGAGTCACCCTTGCAACCCTGATGCCACTTCCTTGCCAGAGAGGATGTGATAACGCCCTTTCCCATGCAACACTCCATTCAGTGCTTTGTGGGGCACATGGACCATATTCTGGGGCACCCACCATTGAGCATTCCTGGGACAACATGGTTTTACTTGCACTGCACCTGACAGGGAGGCCTGGGTGGTAAGTAAATGAATCGTCTACATCTCTGGCAAACCTTCTACTCTCCAAATTTCCAAACAGTCCCCAGTCTCTGACCAGTCACTTGATGTGAGGACCTCCACCAACCCTACAGTTCCCTGTCTCCACCATTACCCTGATGTGCTGCTTGTCCCACTCCTCCCAAACACATCCCTGGATCTTTCCATCCACAAACTTCCAAACAAACTTGGCTTTCCACTCCATGTTCCCAAAATAAATTCCCAGTTCTTCCTGATTAACATCACTCCTCACAACAATCAGTCCTCCCTGATCCCTGTAAAGTACCAACTGTCAGTGCTTTCCAATCACTCGCCTTCACTACCGACTGCTATTGTTCGCACTTCCCTCGTAGCAAGTGCTGACCTACACTGCCTCTCCCTTTCTCCCACTGCCTGCAGTCTTGGGAGAGGAGGAGCAGGCAGGACATCTCTAGCTATGAAAATGTACACGGTGTGATGTGTAAAGCCAAGGCCTCGAGAGAGAGAATGGAAGTATTCACCTGGCTGCCTTTGACCAAAAGCTTGTTAGCACCCCAGAAAGAAAATTGCATCATTCAATTGCACTCCAAATGGTAGTCCGAGCATTTCTGGACTTCATGGATTGGTGACCAACAAGTCAATGTATTAGAAGGGGTGCATTTCTGGACAGGATCTGAAGATAGAATTTAGCCCAACCAAATGATGAGTAGATGACCACCAGTGTTTCATCTGAACAAGGGCTAAAATACAGAGCCTTGTCCCAGGATGGGATTTCTTTTTTTCCAAGGTGCAATGAACCATCTCCCATTTTCCCTCTACCTCTAGTTTCCCTCTCTCCGCTTGGTTTCCTCTCAGTCTGAAGAAGGCTCTCGACCCGAAAAGTCACCTATTCTTTTTCTCCAGAGATGCTGCTTGGCCCGTTGAGTTACTCCAGCATTTTGTGTCTATCTTCGGTGTAAACCAGTATCTGCAGTTCCTTCCTACGCCTTCCCATTTTACACATGGGTTACAGAGCTGATTTCAATCTATCCAGCAGTTGCTCCCCTCGTACACTAGCATCGTCCTGCAGGGACAATTTACAGAACTTATAAACCTGTTGGTCTTCGGAGTGTGGGAGGAAACGGTGCACCCGGAGAAAACCCGCGCGGTCACACGAAGAACAGACAAACTCCATGCAGGCAGCACCCATAGTCAGGATCGAACTCGGGGCTCTGGCACTGTAAGGCAGCAACTCTACCGCTGAGCCACTGTGCTGCCCTGCTGGAAGACGCTGGAAGATGATCTGGCTGTACACCCCCCCCCCCTTCCCTCCTCAGACGAGGAATTGGAAAATTGATGGATATAAAATTGAGGGAGGAAATAAAATTCCCAATCAAAATAGACAGGAAAACAGTGTTGTGTGTGGTATTAAAATAATGCTTCCTCAGCTAACCTCATATACTGTCACATTCATGAAAACTTGATCATTAAATGGGTCTTGGTATGGATGACATGCTACATGGCTCCTGAAATTCATGCTCTATTTCTGTTCACTTGCCTTCTCCTGCCTTCTTCCCCTTCCTTTGCAGACTCCTGAAATGAAGTAATACAAGTTTCAGCCTTCCTTATCTTTTGTTTTAAATGCAAGTTTGTTCATATCTTTCATTCATTTGTTCTATGTACCTTCTAGATATCTCGTTTCCCTCTCCCCTGACTCTTGGTCTGAAGAAGGGTCTCGACCCAAAACATCACCTATTCCTTTTCTCCTGAGATGCTGCCTGACCTGCTGAGTTACTCCAGCTTTTTGCGACTCTCTTATCTTCCAACCTGTTCTTCACAACAATGAAACATATTGGCAGGCAGAACCATACTCGGTCCAACTCCTAAAGTAACAGCAATCCAAGAGTGTACTGTTTTAGCAATTTAGTGCTCTGAAAAGACAACGGATAGCTTAAATGGCATCAGGCCAGACAAATGACCAAAGTGCTCAGCCCCAATACCAGTAAAACATGTACACAACCTATCCCACGCTGCCTACAGGTATTCAATCAGCTATAACCGCCTTGCCCTCCTGCATGTTGAACATGTTATCTCATCAGCATCATCATAGCTGTTTGTGGAAGCTTACTGAGCACAAAATTGCCGCCATGTTTCCTACCCGACAACAGAGACTACATTTCAAAAACGATTTCATTGGCTGGGCGTTGATCTGAAGTTGTAAAAGCCGCTGCACAAATGCAAGACTTTCTATCTTCCGCTACTTGAATTATATCATGAGTCATTTTAGGGGAGGTGACAAAGATCCTTTTGAAAGTCAGAAAGCATGCAGACAAGTTCCCAGGCCCTTGGTGTTACGTCAAAGGCCAAGGACAGGACATGACACAGTTTCTCAGAACGTTAATCTCTCTTTGGCTACTTCAGACACACTCTCTCATTTTTTTAGGCGGCCTTTTGCCTTAGATGGGAATTGTATCACTTTGGCAAGAGTGGCCAAAAATGAAATGAGAGCGTTTCAAGTGAAAATGTGTGGAATTTCTTTTACATTACTAATTATTCAGAACCTGCTTGGTTGCTCTTTTTTTGGACTGCAATTTTCTTTCTCCTTAGTCCTAACACCCCCTTCCTTTTCATTCGATACAGAGACAATCTCTCCTTCGGCTCATGATTTTACTTCAATGAGTTCAAAATATTTTGTTCCTGCTAGCACAAAGATTCATAGTCACTTTAGAGAGAGCTGATTAAAATTAGACAGTGTATCCCCTATTTCTGGTATGGTAGATGTGGACTGCAGTGATAGTGTTTTTCCCAGGAAAGGTTTCAAACTTTCTACAGACTTTCAGATGCTTTAAAAGGCAGATTTAAACGACAAAATAAAAACACTGATGGCGTTAACAGGAAGAGTTCCTTTTAGTTTCGAGCCAACTGCTTGGGATAATCCTGTTTACCAATAAAGTACCATGTCAATATTCACATTATATGCTCACTGGCAGAAAGTAACCCATCAGATGAGGTGCCAGCGAGCAGTAACACCTATGGAACTGCATCCAAACATGAGTTAGTACCCTCAGGAGGCAGGGGCAAGCATGCAGGACAAAACTCTCCCAGTACCTTAACTTCAACCCGACAAATGACTGGTGAAACCATTTATGGGTAAACAAACAAGTTATTCACCCTGATCCAACTTGAGTTGTTATGAAGCAAGGGGTGCTGGCTGGCCCGTTACGCCACTCTCCTGCTTTTACAGTCAAGCCCCGTCTCGCCAGCCTTGCCTGACCGAGCAAATCTGCCAATATGAGGGGAGCCCCTACCGTTAAAACGATAAGTACCTTGCAACTTGTCCTGCCCAAAGACACCTTCGACTCTTTCATTTCCCCCAAACCGCACAAAAAAAAAAAAATCACTCGGAGGAGTCGAAAGACGGTGGTCGTACCGACCCCCTGTCAAATGCAACAGCGGATGCAAAGGCCACATCGAGGGCACCCATCCATTGCTCACAGTATGTGGGTTGAACAGTCATTTTATGATTGCAAACAAACAAAACATAGGTGTTTTACTTCTGTTCTCTCCCCCCCCCCAAAAAAAACCTATTATAGATAACATTCCTACATACAAGCCCTCATTAACACACACTTTCTGAAAGTGATCTTTATCCAATACTTACTATCCCTGAAGTGTAAATATATTTTTTTTGAAAAAGGAAGAAAAACTGTACCGTCACCTCTTAATGAGCTCGGGTTCTGGAGAGAGGGAATAAAAACACACACATATATATGACCCTCACAGAAGTAGTGCAGAATATTGTTCTTTGACTTCACAACAGTTCATTTTTTTGTCTTTTTACATTTCTTCGTAACAACGTAAAAATATCTGTGTTTCCGTGAAAAATAGATTTTTGTTTTGCGTTTGGTAAAAATGAGCAGGCACCAGGTGTGTAGATACTTGGCAGGTGGCAGCACCCTCTGTGCAGGGGTTGTTTGGGGCATGGGCGTACTAGTCCTTCACCAGCCGGTACACGTGGTGCTGTGCACCATGCTCGCTTGTCGACACCTCAAACACAAATGCTATACACAGCAAGGTCTCCTGGGTGTCCCGGTTGGTCACAACCTGGCAGAAAGCGAGAGAGAGAGAGAGAGAAAGAAAGAAAGGTGAAGCACAGCGATGCAGGACAAATATCGCTCTCTCCTATCGGCGCTAGTAGACTCGCTGCCTCGCCACCCCTGCGGCCTTGGTTCAATCTGGGCTTTGAGTACAGTCTGTGTGAAGCTTGCTACTCTCGAGAGGATACAAAGATCTTCATCAACGTCCCTGAAATATTCTCTCTTGCCTCTCTCAATAACCTGAGGGAGAACCCATCAGGCCCTGGGGACTTGTACACCTTAGTGCTCTTCAAGAAACACATCAGCACTTCATTCTTGATCTCAAAATGCCAGGAATATTCGTGTACGCCATGTTGATCTCACTGTCCTCCATCTGGGCAGCATGGTGGTGCAGCGGTAGAGTTGCTGCCTTACAGTGCCACAGACTAAGCTTCGATCCTGACTACGGGTGCTTGCCTGTGCGGAGTTTGTACGTTCTCCATGTGACCTGCGTGGGTTTTCCCCGGGATCACCTGTTTCCTCCCACACTCCAAAGACGTACAGGTTTGTAGGTTAACTGGCTTGGTATAATTGTAAATTTTCCCTAGTGTGTGTAGGATACCGTTAGTGTACGGAGATCACTGGTCGATGCGGACTCGGTGGGCCGAAGAGCTTGTTTCCACGCTGTATCTCTAAACTAAATTAAACTAAACTATACCTTCCTCCTTGGTGAATACCAATGGAAAGTACTACTTTAATACCTCACCATCCTCTGACCCCATCAATTCCTTCCTTAATTCTTGAGTAGATCTACCTTCCCCATCGATACTCTCTCACTTTAATCTATATACTAAAACTCTTGTTTGTTTGTTTGTTCCTGAACTACAGCCAAAATGGTACACGATAGCGCGACAATGTTAGGCCAACCTTACTCACCGTCGTCCCTTTGGTGCTAATGGGAGAAGTTTCATTGAAATCGGTGTAATATTTTTAAAGTTATTCACATTTTAAAGTTTAAATCTATCTCCTAGGGAGGGAGGGGGGAAGAGGGAGGATAAGGTGGGTTGAGGGGGATGGAGTGCGGGGAAGGTGGGGGAGGGGGAGGGGAGAGGAGGAGGGGAGGGAGAGGAGGAGGGGGGAGGGGAGGGGAGGGGAGTGGAGGGGAGAGGGGAGGGAGGGTGCTGCACCAATGCAGGAGAGGTTTGGGCACAACGGGTCCACTTGGTCTAGTATATGTATAAAAAGCCTTGGGTTTTTAAAACAATCTGATTTAACAGGAGATTTCATGGCTCCCTTTGGTTCCACTAATTCCCTTCTTGAGTTCTCTCCTGCTCTCTTTCTATTCAACAAAGGCCTTATGTTTCCTTTGTCTTTTGAACCAAATGCACCTCTCCATCATTGGAGGTAAAGATGCACAAACTGCAGCTTCACACTTTGTGGGTTTGCACTGACATCTACTGCAAACCCACTGACTCCCATAGCTATCTAGACTACACTTCTTCCCACCCTGCATCCTGTAAAGACTTTATCCCCTACTCCCAATTCCTCCGTCTTTGCCGCATCTGCGCCCAGGATGAGGTTTTCCATACCAGATCATCGGAGATGTCCTCATTCTTTAGGAAACAGGGGTTCCCCTCTTCCATTATAGATGAGGCTCTCATTAGGGTCTCCTCGATATCCCGCAACTTCGCTCTTGCTCCCCCTCCCCCCATTCGTAACAAGGACAGAGTCCCCCTTGTCCTCACCTTCCACCCCATCAGCCGTCGCATACAGCATATAATCCTCCAACACTTTCGCCACCTCCAACGGGATCCCACTACTGGCCACATCTTCCCATCTCCACCCCTTTCTGCCTTCCGCAGAGACCGTTCCCTCCGCAACTCCCTGGTCAACTCGTCCCTTCCCACCCACACCACCCCCTCCCCAGGTACTTTCCCCAACAACCACAGGAGATGCAACACCTGTCCCTTTACCTCCCCCCTCGACTTCCCCCTTCCCAGTTCTCCGACCAGTCTGACTGTCTCCGACTACATTCTATCTCTGTCCCGCCCACTCCCCTGACATCAGTCTGAAGAAGGTCTCGACCTTGAAACGTCGCCCATTCCTTCTCTCTTGAGATGCTGTCTGTCCTGCTGAGTTACTCCAGCATTTTGTGTCTACCTTCAATCTAACCCAGCATCTGGCTCTTTCCTAAACGGTGTAATTCTCCCTCCCCCTGCGTTCTCAAACACCAGATCGCCATGCTGCCACTTACCTGCAAGATGGTGAAGTTCTCTAGCACACTATTCATCATGTACTTCTCTGGTAAATGCTTGAGTTTGTGGATGAAGTTGATCATGTATTCACACATTGGGGAGCGATGGATCCGATATACAAACCTTCCATTCTCTAGTCGGGCATATTCTGTCTGTGGGTGAAGATTTGGAATGAAATAATTTATTTCCAGTAAGTCCTTGCAACAATGGGTCTCGATATGGCCATAGAGGACCGAGACCACCAACTACCCCCTCCCCCCCACCCCCGACAAGTAAGCAACGAGACAGCGCCAAGTGGCCCGTTCTTCCGGTCACAGGAGCAGAGAGAACGAGCAGCATGAAGGCAGCGAGTGTACCGGGCCCATCCCTGGCACACCACGTGTGGGATGGGGGGGGCTCTGTGGTTCCCCGGCCTGTAAATTCCCACTTGTTTAAACCCCTCCCCCCTTCCCCGCCTTGTTTCTTCTCGTCTTCCCGCCCGGCCTTGGGTTAAACCCCCCCCGCTCTGTTATAGCGGACAATCGGCAATAACGGACGCCAGCCTTCTCCTCCATGGTCTGTTATTTCGAGGGTTTACTGTAGAGTCAGTCGGACCAAAACCACAAAGTTGGGTTGCAGAACCAGTTTGGATCTATTTCACATTTACATTACACATCAGGCATCCTAGCTCAGTATGTCACACTGCAGATTAAGTGCAGCCTCTGCCAAAACCAGACACGGAACAGAATCCCTTAAGGAACTATTGCCATCCCTTCCCCAACAGTTAATCCCAGCAGGCCATCAATGCCAACGTTCAATATTTTTTGATGTCTTCCGCAACACCTCTCAACTGGAGTTTCACCTTGTGTTTCTAGTAAAGTTTCCAGAGGGGCCACTCACCTCCACCTTCTCCACCACTTGTTTTCCAAAGGAGCAGACCTTCGTGGAGCAGGTTATGGTTACGTTCTCAGAGCTGGTGTACTGGCTGCTGACTCCATAAAAGGCCCCAGGTCCATCCTGGATGTTGCTGTTCAGGTCCGCCTGCGGAAATGACCCACAGAATTAAATACGGTGGTGCAGCGGTGGTCTTGCTGCCTTACTGCACCGGAGACCCAGGTGCTCTGGTGACCCGCGTGGGTTTTCCCCACTTGCTCTGGTTTCCTCACACATTCCAAAGACGAGTGGGTTTGTAGGTTAATTGGCTTTGGTAAAATTGTCCCCAGTGTGTAGAATAGAGCTGGTGTGTGGGTGATCGCTGGTCGCCCCGGACTCGGTGGGCAGAAGGGCTTGTTTCCACACAGTCTCCCTAAACTAAAACTACCAGCAACAATTTGTATTTATGTAGCACCTTCTATTTTTTAGTTTTTAGTTTCGGAGATACAGCGCATAAACAGGCCCTTCGGCCCACCGATAGTCTGTGTCGACCAGCAATCTCCGCACACTAGCACTACCCTGCACACACTAGGGACAATTTACACTTACACCAAGCCAATTAACCTACAACCTGTACATCTTTGGAGTGTGGGAGGAAACCGAGGACCTTGTAGAAAACCCACGCAGGTCACGGGGAGAACGTACAAACTCCGTTGTAGAAGGGACGGGCACTCAGCAGGAGCACAGTGGGAACAACGGGCTAGATTATGCTCTCCTGGCCCTTGCTTTGTGTTGGCCTCCCACAGCATCCTTGCAGTCACAATTGCTGTCTGCAGCTGCCTGCTCCCGACGCCCAGTTTCTGCGGCTGTTTTGCAAGGTGGGTCAATCCAGGAGCGTTGTCTATGTCTCAGGCAGTGCAAACCAAAGGGCTGCCTCCAGAACAACCTGTCGGATCTCCGCAGGGCCATATTTTGTACGGTGGAGATTGACAAGATGCTTTATTAGTAGGGGTGTCAGGGCGTACGGGGCGAGGGCAGGAGAATGGGGTTGAGAGGGAAAGATAGATCAGCCACGATTGAATGGCGGAGTAGACCCTATGGGCCAAATGGTCAAATTCTGCTCCTGGAACGTATGAACTATAATGGACAACTACAAATTATCCCCAGTATGAGATGGGTGGTAGAATGTGGGGAGAGTTGATGGAAATTTGCAGAAAATGAAATGGAATTAGTGGAGGATTAACGGCAATGCTAAACAGTTGACTTGGACTCAATTATCCAAAGGGCTCATTGCTGTGTGACTCTATGTTTCTATGTTCTTCAATAGCCCCTCGCTATGAAATATTGCTCACATATCCAAAGCAAGACCATCTACAGGAGGAACTTACTGATTCCACATTTTCATTCCATCACTTCTTAACATATACACGAATGGCTTCCTATTTCTCCCACTTGATTCAATCAACTGTTTCTGAAAAAAACTCTTGGATTTTTGCCTTCCTCTGTGGTATCCAGAATAAACTGTCCTTCTTTATCCATCTCATCCTTGCATCACAGGTAACAACGTTTACCTGGACCTGTGCTACCTGACAGCAGCTGTTTACAGTTTCACTCTCCATACAACCAGTAGTTTCAATCTGCTTGAGAATCACACAGAACTGGTTTAACAACACGCGGGGTCACACAGAACTGGTTTAACAACCCGCCCCATCTCTGGCTTCCATCCATCTCCCCCCAACTACTGAAGAAGGGTCCCGATCCCAAACATCATCAGTCCATTTCCTCCACAGATGTCGCCTGGCCTGCTGAGTTCCTCCAGCACTTTGTGTTTGGCTCGAGATTCCAACATCTGCAGTTCCTCGTGTCCTCAAACTAAAAGGTCGAAGTCTCCATCGACTTCAAGGACAAGGGGAACACAGCTTGCTCTGAGTAGGCATAGCTATAAAGGACATGGTACCTCAAGCATTCATCTGAAGCTGTGAAAGAAACAACTGCCAAAGCTAGGTTTACAAGAATGATTCCAGGAATGAGTGGGTTAGTTTATGATGAGCGTTTGACAGCACTGGGCCTCGACTCGCTGGAGTTTAGAAGGTTGAGGGGGGGTGCCTCATTAAAACTTACAGAATAATGAAAGGCACAGATAGAGTGGATGTGGAAAGGATGTTTCCACTGGTGGGAGAGTCTAGGACCAGAGGTCACAGCCTCAGAATTAAAGGGTGCTCTTTTAGAAAGGAGGTGAGGAGGAACTTCTTTAGTCAGAGGGTAGTTAATCTGTGGAACTCATTGCCACAGAGGGCTGTGGAGGCCAAGTCAGTGGATATTTTTAAGGCAGAGAAAGACAAATTCGTGATTAGAACGGGTGTCAAGGGTTATGGGGAGAAGGCAGGAAAATGGGATTAAGAGGCAGAGATCAGCCACGATTGAATGGTGGAGTGGACTCGATGGGCCGAATGGCCTAATTCTACTCCTATAACTTGTGAACTTGGGAATTTAGCAGTTAGATTATCCATACTAAAAAAAGACACAAAGTCCTGAAGTAGCTCAGGTAACTGGGTCAGGCAACTGAGGTAGGACTCGGACAGGTGACAT
The DNA here is from genome assembly GCF_053455715.1 of Rhinoraja longicauda. NCBI lineage: Eukaryota > Metazoa > Chordata > Chondrichthyes > Rajiformes > Arhynchobatidae > Rhinoraja > Rhinoraja longicauda. The sequence goes on along the minus strand of NC_135976.1, from coordinate 27,205,665 downwards.
TGCGGGTCAGGACCCTTCTTCAGACTGATTGCAATAATTTTTGATAAGCTAGCAAGATGTGCCAAAGGGGAGACTAATACTCCTATTATCTTTGAGATGTTCATATTTTTTAGATTTCTTACAGTACTGACATGGAGATTAAATTCTTGCCTGCAGCAGCAAAGATGTTGTTTAAAAACACCCTGTTACCATGGCAACTCTGCCACGCATACACCTGTATAGTTTCTCAGAAGGACTTCCATAATTTAGAAAGATACAACGAACCTGGCACCTTGATCCAGCTTAACACATGTTTTTTTTTTAACTTGTAAAGTCCTTTTCTTTAACACTATCTTTTGATCAACCAGATTTTGAGTCATAAATATTTTGCTTAAGTTCCATCTGTTTCGTATCTACCATATGTACAAAGCAGCAAACATCAAAGATGTACTCTGTGGAGTAGATCACTCCCACGTGTAATTGGAGAAGTGCAGCCAATGAACAAAGCCAGGAAGGTCCAAAGATAACCGGCTGCATCTCACTGAAGCACAATGAACACATTTAGGGAACTTCTGACCTTTTTATTCATTTAATTCAATGGGCGCCACAAACAAAGTCAACGAAGAAAGATCCCGACCTGAAACAAAGCCTGAAGAAGGATCCTGACCCGAAATGTCACCTATCCATGTTCTTCAGAGATGCTGCCTGACCCACTGGGTTACTGCAGCACGTTGTGTCTCCTTTTGTAAACCAGCATCTGCAGATCCTTGCGTCTCAGCAGGTTTGCTCATCCCTTACTGCATGAGAAGTGGTGACGAGGCTCTGCAGCTCTTCTGGTGATTGGACTCTCACAACAATGTTGGTTAAACTATAGACTTTATAGAGGTATAACATGGAAACAGGCCCTCTGGCCCACTGTGTCCACTACGATCAGCAATCACCCTGTACACCAGCAATCCTACACACTGGGGACAATTTACAATTTACATTAGCCAATTGACAGAAGCCAATTTAAAATTTACAGAAGCCAATTAACCTACAAACCTGTACTTCTTTGGAGTGTGGGAGGAAACCGGAGCACTCGGTGAAAACCCACATGGTCACAGGGAATACGTACAAACTCTGTACAGACAGCACCCATAGACAGGATCAAACCCGGGTCTCTGGCGCTGTAAGGATGCAACTCTACCTCTGCGCCAGTCTGTATGGAGTTTGCACGTTCTCCCCATGACCTACGTGGGTTTTCTCCTGGATCTCCGGTTTCCTCCCACACTCCAGAGACGTACAGGTTTGTAGGCTAATTGGCTTGGTATATTTGTAAAATTTAAAATCGCCAACCAGCGATCCCCACACAATTACACTATCCGACACACATTAGGGACAATTTACAATTATACCAAGCCAATTAACCTACAAACCTGTACGTCTTTGGAGTGTGGGAGGAAACCTGAGATCCCGGACAAAGCCCACGCAGGTCACGGGGAGAACATACAAACTCCGCATGGACAGTACCCGTAGTCAGGATCGAACCCGAGTCTCTGGCGCTGTAAGGCAGCAACTCTACTGCTGCGCCTTGTGCAAAATAAATGCTGGGAAGCTGGGGCAAGAAGGAGTGTTGGAACATTTTGGCTGCTGTTTACGTGTTCCTCAACAACGCAGAGCATGTGAGAAGAGGAGAGAGAGAGAGAGAGGTGAGAAATAGTTCTTACCCAGAACTTCACGAGGAAGAAAGCGTTCTGTGGTCCTTTCTCAAACAATTCCTTTAGCCCTCCCTTTTTCTCTGGGAATTTGTCGTAGATCTGACGGATGTCCACAGCCTCCAGTAGCGGGTCGCTGTAGGATGGGTTTGTCTGACCAATGTGTACAAAGAGGTGTTTGTTATACTGCAAATAAAGAGATGCCTGGGTTATGTTTTATTCCTTCATACTGATTCTCCAAAGACAATCTGACATCTGCCAAGTCATTTGGGTATTTTTAAAGCCGTTCTTCATTAGTTAGGGTGTCAAAATTTATGAGAAGGCTCGAGAGTGGGGTTGAGAGGGAAGGATAGATCAGCCATGTTGGAATGGCAGGGTAGACTCGATGGGCCGAACGGCTCATTCTGCTCCTCTGTCTTTTGGGAAAATGAGATCGGCCATGATTGAATGGCGGAGAAGACTCGATGGGCCAAATGGCCTAATTCTGCTCCTATGTCTTTTGCGAAAAATAGATCAACCATGATGGAGCAGACCCGATGGGCAATGGCCAATTTATGAACTTATGAAACAAACAGAAACTGGAGCCTTTCCAACCCATGTGAGCCAAGCGAGAGGGGAGATGATCTGAGGAAGTATCCTTACCGTCTCTGGGTCTCTCTGCACTTCCACAAAGGCAGAGTACTCCAGCAGCCTGAGCTTGGAGGAGGCAATGGTTCGGTCCTGCCACACTGGGATAGTGGCAGGTGGTGTGAGAGGGCCCAAGGGTTCGTAACCTGCAGAAGAAACAAAGCAGCAAGATCAAGCCTGAGGTTTGACTCAGTCTACCACTGGACAACATTGAAAGAAAAGCCTTTGATTCAGCAGGTTAAACTTCCCCGAAGCACCCACCCAATAAAGTGCTGCACTATCAATAGAAAGTTGGAGATCAAGTTACAAGGAATCGGCCTGACCAGCACCTCAGTGCACAATGGCCCCTAAGAAAGATGGAGTTACAATCTGGTCAGACATAGTTAACTCGCTGTAGTTTTTGCTGCAACATAGAGATGGTCCATTTAATGTAATAAAAAGCAACTGCAGATGCTGGTTTATGCCAAAGATAGACACAAAGTGCTGGAGTAACTCAGCGGGTGAGGCAGCATCAGTGGAGAAAATGGACACGTGACATTTCGGGTCGGGACCTTTCTTCAGACCCGACCTGAAACGTCATCTATCCTTTTTCCTCCAGAGATGCCGACTGACCCGCTGAGTTACTCCAACGTTTTGTGTCTATCTTTGGTTGATTTAATGCTGGTGCTTGACCCTGATTAGCACGGGACAGGATATTGGCGTACAACTCCAGCACGTCCTGCCATTTAATTCTGTCCTGGTGCTCTGTATCTCATCTTTCTGTGTAATCCTCTAAAAATAATCTCTTGCCTGCAAAATCAGAACTCGTTATGAGAATTCATAAAACCACGGTCATAGATTCAAAGAACGCAATCCAGCCTTGCGAACATGACCATCTTTGCAGGTTACTCAGGCCAGGCGGCCTACAAACCCGCACGTCTTTGGAATGTGGGAGAAAACTGGAGCACCTGGAGAAAACTCGTGCGGTCACTGAGAGAATGTGCAATCTCCACGCAGACAGCACCCGAGGTCAGGATTGAGCCTGAGTTCCCTGGCACAATAAGGCAGCAGCTCTACTGCTGTACCACTGTGCTCTCGGATTTCTCTGTCCTAATCTTGCATTACCTTCGGCGAACTGCTCTCCCAACTACTAGATCCCCTGCATTGTTGAGTAACAATGTTGAATTGGGCAGCACAGTGGTGCAGCGGTAGAGTCGTTGCCTCACGGCGTCAGAGACATGGGTTTGATCCTAACTATGGGTGCTCCCTGTAACCGCGTGGATTTTCCCCGGGTGCTCCAAAGCACTCCAGGTTTGCAGGTTGATTGGCTTCAGTAAGCTGTACAATTGTCCCTCGTGTGTGCAGGTTAGTGTACGGGGTCGGCACGGACTCGGTGGGTCGAAGGGTCTGTTTTCGCGCTGAGCTTGTTGCAGGCAGAGCTACTAACAGCAAGGTGTGTTCAATGGGAGGCAATGCACTTACTTGTGATGGGTGGTGGTACTGGAGGCTGGATCGAATACGATGGTTGGGCGAAGGGCTTCACACTGCAACAGGAACAAGACACGATGCATGGTTAGTGTGCTCAGGCAGCGCTGGTGTTCAGCAGAGTGGGAATCACATCGCGGTCCTTCAACAAAATAGCCAAGGTGCTCCGTGCTCCAATCCAGCCTACTTGCCGCTGAACTAAAGGCTGGCGTAGTGACACACTACAGTCCAGCGCTGCACGCACTCAGGCAACCAGAACTCCCGGATCTCAGGATTAACAAGTCAGTACACATCCACCTAGAGATACTGGCGATATAGACACTGGAGTGCTGGAGCGACTCAGCGGGACAGGCAGCATCTCTGGAGAAATAGGATGGGTGATGTTTCGGATTGGAACCCTTCCTCTGACTGAAAGTAAGGGGGGTGGTTACTGGAGGTAGCAAAAGGCCAGAATAAATCAGGGCCGGATGACCATAACGCTGGGTTTGATCTGTGCCTTCGTTCATCATTAATGTTGAGCAACATTTGTTTTGCTGACAAAAAAGTGCCAGATGCCAAATTAAGCTACATTTATCAACAATTTTTTTCCATCAAAGTACCCCCATAAAAAAAGTATAAAATCAACACATGTTAACTTATTATTAAAATAATATACAATTAAACTCTAAAAAATCAAAACATTTGAATACCTGGTTTTCAACGTTATAGAGATGCCAGTACATTATACCAGTTCACCATACCTCCCCTCACAAAAAAATCACCTATCCTGAGAGTTTTCTCCCATACTTTACATATTTCAAGCCACTTGGCTAAAGAACAACCTCTGGATAAAAAAAGATCACTCGTGCCCTGCATACGGAAGACCGTCAATATTCCAGTGTTCATAGTTTAGAAGTAGAGAATGGAAACAGGCCCTGTTCAGCCAGTCTGAAGAAGGGTCTCGAACTGAAACATCACCCATACCTTCTCTCCAGAGATGCTACCTGTCCCGCTGAGTTACTAAAGCTTTTTTGTGTCTACTTGCTCTCCACAGTACATCTGTAGAATGTGTAGGAAGGAAGTGCATATGCTGGTTTACACCAAAGATATGACACGAAATGCTGGAGTAACTCAGCGGTTCAGGCAGCATCTTTGGAGAGAAGGAATGGGTGACGTTTTGGGTCGAGATCTTTCTTCAGACATCTGTAGAAGTTTGATAGAACATTCGGTGACATGCTAAATCTGCTCAAACTTCCAGGTTTAGGTTTAGGTTTCTTATTGTCGAATTATCAAGGAACAGTGAAAAGCTTTTGTTTACGTGCTATCCAATAAAATCAGATAAAACAATGAATACAATCAAGCCAAACACAAGTACAAAAGGTAGAGTGAAGAAACAGATACCAGAGTACAGCACATAGCTTCTGTAAGAAAATAACTGCAGATGCTGGTACAAATCGAAGGTATTTATTCACAAAATGCTGGAGTAACTCAGCGGGTCAGGCAGCATCTCAGGAGAGAAGGAATGGGTGACGTTTCGGGTCGAGACCCTTGTAGTGTAACAGTTCCAGAGACAACGGAGGTTGGAAAATCAGAATTCTACCCTGGCTTATAGAAAGAGGAATTGTAGCTAGAAGGAGGAATCGTCACCTATTCCTTTTCTCCAGAGATGATGTCTGACCCACTGAGCTACTCCAACTTTTTGTGTCTATCCTGGTTCATGGAAGGTGCATTCACAAGTCTGATAACAAGAAGTCTGATGAGTTCTTCTGAGGAGGTAGAGGCATTGATGAGCTTTCTTGCATCAATGTGTTGGACCCAGAACAGATGATCAAGTGCCGAGAAACTTGAAGTTATTGACTTTCTCCACCACCATGGCACTGCTGAAGATAGGTGCCTGGACCCTTGGCTTCCAGATTCTGAACTCAACAATCAGGTTCTTGATCTTGTTAACGTCAAGGGCAGGATTGTTGCTCCGGTTCCACTCAATCAGATTTTCAATCACCCTCCTACGTTCTGATGAAGGAGTTATCGCTTCCAAACAGTCAGCGTGCAAGGAAGGGAAAGCACGTGGCTGCATTTTGTAAGTTCCATCGCAGCTGGTTGTCTCTGGAGGCTACTTTCTCAATCATAGAGCATGGAAACGTGCAGCACAGGAACAGGCTGTTCGGCCCACAATGTCCGTGCCGTACGTGACGCCAAGTTGAACTAATCTCCTCTGCCTGCACGTGATCATAGTCCCTTCATTCCCAGTCAGCAGGGAATGGGGAGGACAACACATCAAACCTTGTGGTACATGTCAAAGCCAATGCAAAAATCAACAGCAGACGGAATTTATAATTGTTGTTCACCATGTGTGTCCCGACTATCAGCTACAGGCAGACGTAAATATTTGCAACTCACAACCTTCAATGTACTGGAGTATTTACTAAGTAAAGGAGCATTTGTCAATGTGATGAGCTAACACATTATCAGCAATCGTTTACTGTTATCCAAGGCATAGAGTCATACAGCATGGATACAGACCCTTTGGCCCAACTTGCCCACACCGACCAACTTGCCCACACCGACCAACTTGCCCAAACCGACTGGTCCCACCTGCCTGCGTTTGGTCCATATCCCTCTAAACCTGTCCTATCCATGTACCTGTCTAGATGTTTCTTAAACGCCACGATAGTCCCTGCCTCAACTACTTCCTCTGGCAGCTCGTTCCGTACACCCACTATCCTTTTGTGCGAACATCACCCCTCAGATTCCTATTCGATCTTTCCCTCTTCACCTTAAACCTATGTCCTCTGGTTCTTGATTCTCCTACTGTGGGCAAGGGACTCTGTGTCACTCGGTGAAGAAGAGTCAGGTTGTTTCCTTGCGATATTACTACAGTTTTGACATTACTGGGAATGTTTCCATCACAAGTAATGTTCACATTCAAAATTGTCAATTCAACATTCTGAGTAACCGTGGGCAATTGGAAGTCATATTCTGAGCTTCAAAACAGCCTCTGCTCTTCACGTTGTAGAGAATGCACATGGGCAACATGGTAGAGTTGCTGCCTTACAGCGTCTTACAGCGCCAGAGACCTGGGTTAAATCCTGACTACGGGTGCTGTCTGTACGGAGTTTGTACATTCTCCCCGTGACCTGCATGGGTTTTCTCCAAGAACTTTAGTTTCCTCCCACACTCCAAAGACGTACAGGTTTGTGGGTTAATTGGCTTGGTGTAAATGTAAGTTGTCCCTAGTGTGCGAAGGATTGTGCTAATGTCCGGGGGTTCGCTGGTTGGTGCGGACTCGGTGGGCCGAAGGAACTGTTTCTGCGCTGTACCTCTAAAACAAAAGACTAAAAAACTAAAACTGATCCCACTAGTTACAAAGTATAAGAAAATAACTGCAGATGCTGGTACAAATCGAAGGTATTTATTCACAAAATGCTGGAGTAACTCAGCAGGTCAGGCAGCATCTCAGGAGAGAGGGAATGGGTGACGTTTTGGGTCGAGACCCTTCTTCAGACTGATGTCAGGGGGGCGGGACAAAGGAAGGATATAGGTGGAGACAGGAAGATAGAGGGAGATCTGGGAAGGAGGAGGGGAAGAGAGGGACAGAGGAACTATCTAAAGTTGGAGAAGTCGATGTTCATACCACTGGGCTGCAAGCTGCCCAGGCGAAATATGAGGTGCTGGTCCTCCAATTTCCGGTGGGCCTCACTATGGCACTGGAGGAGGCCCATGACAGAAAGGTCAGACTGGGAATGGGAGGGGGAGTTGAAGTGCTCAGCCACCGGGAGACCAGTTTGGCCAACGCGGACCGAGCGCAGGTGTTGAGCGAAGCGATCACCGAGCCTGCGCTTGGTTTCGCCGATGTAAATAAGTTGACATCTAGAGCAGCGGATGCAATAGATGAGGTTGGAGGAGGTGCAGGTGAACCTCTGTCTCACCTTACAAAGATCAACATACTTGGTGTTGTGCTCACATCACTGATCTGGTCCTCTCCGACCTTGAACACAATGCCCCAGAACAGTGACGCTGTGCAAGACTGATGCTACCACTCAGCAAAATGTGCCTCGCTTCCGATAGCAATTCATCCACAAAAAAAAGTACAAACAGGTTTGAAAAGGTGCACCCTCTAGCAATGTCACAAACTCTGCAAGGTTAGAACAAAGCTCGCACTGAGCAAATGCTTACATCTACCTCAGACCTTGTGAGTCCTATTGTCTTAACTCATAGAGTGTCTTTGCTAACATGTGTAGGAAAGAACTGCAGATGCTGGTTTAAATCAAAGATAAGACACAAAATGCTGGAGTAACTCAGTGGGACAGGCAGCATCTCTGGAGAGAAGGAATAGGTGACCTTTCGGGTCGAGACCCTTCTTCAGACTGAAGTCAGGGGAGTGGGCGGTACAGAGATAAAATGCCGTCGGAGACAGTAAGCCTGTTAGGAGAACTGGGAAGGAGGAGGGGATGGAGAGAGAGGGAAAGCAAGGGCTACTTGAAGTTCGAGAAACGTTCATACTGCTGGGGTGTAAGCTACCCAAGAGGTGCTATTCCTCCAATTTGTGCTGGGCCTCACTCTGACAATGCAGGAGGCCCAGGACATTTGCGTCATTGTGGGAATGGGAGGGGGAGTTAAAGTGCTGAGCAACCGGGAGATCAGGTACGTTTAGGAGGAGAGAGCGGAGGTGTTCAGCGAAATGATCACCGAGCCTGCGCTTGGTCTCGCTGATATACAGGCACCCACACCTGGAATAGCGGATACAGTAGATGAGGTTACATTGCATTACCTTTGCCCTCCGTACTACAGATTCAACTGGCAAATTAACCCTTTTAAAACGTTGAACGTGTGTGTCAAAGCTGAGGGCAACGCGAGGAAAGCAAATGCAAGGAAACATCTGTAATTGAGTTCCATGTCAATGTAGCCCGGGGATATGGTCCTGGTGATGCATTGCAACCACACATACCAGCAAGCAAGTCCATGTGACGCGGCACGTTTGAAGTTACCACTTTGGACCACAGCCTCGCAAAGCTTCACGTGAAATGCAACGCCCTTCAAAGTAACGTCAACCATCCAAGAATCTGAATTGGATGATTTCAATCTTCAGTTATCGCAACAATCATCATCCGCGCATACATCTGGAAATCACTCGATGATATTCGTCATGCAATTAGGGGTGGCACAGTTAGGTGGCGCAGCGGTGAAGTTGCTGCCTTACAGCACCAGAGACCCAGGTTCGATCCTGACCACGGGTGCTGCCTGTACGGTGTTTGTTTGTTCTCCCCGTGACCTGATCTCCTCTCCCACTGCTCGGTTAGCTAGTTCTGGGAAACCAGCCATCACATACTTGAAGGTCTTCATTGACTTAATTAAGACGGCACAGTGGCACAAGGGGCGTAGCGGTAGAGTTGCTGCCTAACAGCGCCGGAGACTCCAGTTCAATCCTGACCACGGGTGCTGTCTGTACGGAGTTTGGAATTTAGAAGGAAGAGAGAGGATCTTATAGAGACGTATAAAATTATAAAAGGGGCCACAGTTTAAGAATAAGGGGTAGGCCATTTAGAACGGAGATGAGGAAGAACTTTTTCAGTCAGAGAATGGTGAAGGTGTGGAATTCTCTGCCTCAGAAGGCAGTGGAGGCCAGTTCGTTGGATGCTTTCAAGAGAGAGCTGGATAGAGCTCTTAAGGATAGCGGAGTGAGGGGGTATGGGGAGAAGGCAGGAACGGGGTACTGATTGAGAGTGATCAGCCATGATCGCATTGAATGGCGGTGCTGGCTCGAAGGGCTGAATGGCCTACTCCTGCACCTATTGTCTATTGTCTATTGACTGGACAAGCTAGATGCAGGAAAAATGGTCCCAACGTTGGGGGTGTCCAGAACCAGGGGCCACAGTCCAAGAATAAAGGGGAGGCCATTTAAAACTGAGATGAGTAAAAACATTTTCACCCAGAGAGTTGTGAATATGTGGAATTCTCTGCCACAGAAGGCAGTAGAGGTCAATTCACTGGATCAATTTAAAAGAGAGTTGGATGGAGCTCTAGGGGCTAGCGGAATCAAGGGATATGGGGAGAAGGAAGGCATGGGATACTGATTGTGCATGATTAGCCATGATCACAATGAATGGCGGTGCTGGCTCGAAGGGCCAAATGGCCTCCTCCTGCACCTATTTTCTATGTTTCTATGTTCTCCCCGTGACCACGTGGATATCCTCCGGGTGCTCAGGTTTTCTCCCACACTCCAAACATGTACAGATTAGTGGGTTAATTGACTTTGGTAAGAATTGTAACGTCCCTAGTGTGTGTAGGATAGTTAAGTGTACGAGGGGGGATCGCTGGACTCAGTGGGCCGAAGGGCCTGATTCCATGCTGTGTCTCTGAACTAAACTAAAACTAAAAGTGTTAACTTCCTTCATATCAGTGAGCTTTGTAGCATAAAAGGTTTGTGAGGATTGAATAGTTCTTTTGCCTAACATTGAGGGAAGATTGGGGTGGATGGTGGGGGAGGGGGGGGGGGGGAGGGATGAGGGAGGAACTAGTGTTGCCATGTCATGGATACCACTTGTCATTCTGTGCATTCTCCAGCGGTGCGGTTGTAAAGAAAGGAGCCATTGTTCCACATCTTGCAACGACGGGTGTGTGCAATTAATTCCATACATCAAAGGATTACCATTCGCAGTTTACATTCACCACAGAATATTTTTGTCAGTTCCAGCAAGATGAAGAAGCGGCCTGATGGTGGCAGAGTGGGACCTGTTCTACTTCAATCCTAAAGTCCTAGGGCAGCATGGTGGCGCAGCGGTAGAGTTGCTGCCTTAGAGCGCCAGAGACCCGGGTTTGATCCTGACTATGGGCGGAGTTTGTACGTTCTCCCCATGACCTGCGTGTGTTTTCTCTGAGATCTTCGGTTTCTTCCCACATTCCAAAGACGTACAGGTTTGTAGGTTGATTGGCTTGGTATCAATGTAAATTGTCCCGAGTGTGTGTAGATAGTGTTAATGTGCGGGCATCGCTGGTCGGTGCGGACTCGATGGGCCGAAGGGCCTGTTCCCACGCTGTATCCCGAAACTAAACTAAACCTGGCAAAGTAGTGTGAGCAGCATACCGAGTGGTGTAGCATACCCACACTTCACTCTACCTCGACATCAGCAGAGACCCACACCACCCTGGCCACACTCTCATCTCACTCCTGCCTTTGGGAAGGAGATAGAGGAGTCTGCAACCAGTAACGCCTGGAACAGCCTCTCCAGTACATCTATTAAGCTATTAAACACTGTAACCTCCAAATAAGCTCTGGACTACATAGACTTGGGTTCATTGGTCTTGTCATCGTGCACAATTATTGTTTGTTCGTGTTTTTATGTGCATGTATATATGTTTTTATGTGTATGTACGTGTGTGTATATAATGAAATTCTTACTTGCAGCAGCACAACAGAATATTTGAACCAAGTACTCTGTAAACAATATAATAAACAAACAAAAAAATTAGTGATAAACATATATATATATATATATATATATGTGTGTGTGTGTGTGTGTGTTTTGTAGATAGATAGATAGATAGATAGATAGATAGATAGATAGATAGATAGATAGATAGATAGATAGATAGATAGATAGATAGATAGATAGATAGATAGATAGATAGATAGATAGATAGATAGATAGATGTGTACATATACATACATATTTGTATATTTGTGGGTATCTGTATTTTGGTTTTTATATTCCAGAGTACTATGTTCACATATTCAGTTATGCTGCTGCAAGTAAGAATTTCATTATTCTGTCTGGGACATAGGAACCAATGACCCTACAAACCTGCACGTCTTTGGAATGGTGGAGGAAACCGGAGCACCCAGAGAAAGCCCACGCAGTCACAATAGACAATAGACAATAGGTGCAGGAGGAGGCCATTCGGCCCTTCAAGCCAGCACCGCCATTCAATGTGATCATGGCTGATCATTCTCAATCAGTACCCCGTTCCTGCCTTCTCCCCATACCCCCTGGGTCATAGGGAGAACGTACAAACTCCGTAATGACAGCACCTGTATTCAGGATCGAACCTGGAGACTGTAAGTCAGCAACTCTATCACTGTGCCACCGTGCCACCCTCAGATGTGTAGGCTGTGAAAGTGGGATAATATCGAACTAGTGCATAGGTGATCGGTGGTCAGCATGGACTCGATGGGCCGAAAGGCCTGTTTCCATGCTGAATCTCTAAATGAAACACCCGACAACTCATTGGAAAATGAATGTGACAGTGCCTCGATTCGTAGGGAGGAGTGGAAACACATACAAACTGGTGTAAGTTTAGTTTAGTTTAGAGATACAGCGCGGAAATAGACCTTTCGGCCTATGATTCGGCCCACTGAATCCGCGCCGATCAATGATCCCCGCACACTAACACTATCCTACACACACTAGGGATACATTTACAATGATACCAAGCCAGTTACTAAACCTATATGTCTTTGGAGTGTAGGAGCAACCCGAAAATCCCGGAGAAAAAGCAAGCAGATCACGGGGAGAACATACAAACACTGTACAGACAGCACCCGTAGTCAGGATTGAACCCTGGTCTCTGGCGCTGTAAGGCAGCAACTCCACCGCACAAATAGCTAAGTGGCCTCAGACAGCCGATTCTCACTGGGCCAATCCCGATAAGAACCATCTTTGGCCCCGGGATGAATTCGACCGTGGGGAGACGAAAAGAAAGATTGCCACATGATTAAAACTCCTTCAAAGCAGAAGATTGTACAGAAGTGTTTACTGCAAACGTTTCCACCGAAGAATCCCACTGACGAAACTGCCCCCGAGCCACATCTGAACACCGAGCGCACTGTCAAATGTTGGTAATCTGAGAAAGGATCAGCATTTCAAACACTGCAGCTGAGCGCATGAGACAAGGAATGAGCTCCTCCCTGGTACAATGAGTGAAAACAGCTTTCACATAATTTCCATCGCAGGGCCCTCTTCCAACAACCCGTGGCACTTTCCTTCCAGAAGAAGAAGAAGAAGAAGAAGAAGAAGTTGAGTATAGGAGCAAAGAGGTCCTTCTACAGTTGTACCGGGCCCTGGTGAGACCGCACCTGGAGTACTGTGTGCAGTTTTGGTCTCCAAATTTGAGGAAGGATATTCTTGCTATGGAGGGCGTGCAGCGTAGGTTCACTAGATTAATTCCCGGAATGGCGGGACTGTCGTATGTTGAAAGGCTGGAGCGATTGGGCTTGTATACACTGGAATTTAGAAGGATGAGGGGGGATCTTATTGAAACATATAAGATAATTAGGGGATTGGACACATTAGAGGCAGATAACATGTTCCCAATGTTGGGGAGTCCAGAACAAGGGGCCACAGTTTGAGAATAAGGGGTAGGCCATTTAGAACGGAGATGAGGAAGAACTTTTTCAGTCAGAGGGTGGTGAAGGTGTGGAATTCTCTGCCTCAGAAGGCAGTGGAGGCCAGTTCGTTGGATGCTTTCAAGAGAGAGCTGGATAGAGCTCTTAAGGATAGCGGAGTGAGGGGGTATGGGGAGAAGGCAGGAACGGGGTACTGATTGATAGTGATCAGCCATGATCGCATTGAATGGCGGTGCTGGCTCGAAGGGCTGAATGGCCTACTCCTGCACCTATTGTCTATTGTCTATTGTCTATTGTCTATAAGAAGACGAAGAAGAAGAAGAAGAAGAAGAAACAAAAATACAGGAATAAAGTTTTCACTTGCCAAGAATTCTGCTACGAGTTCCTTTCTGTCTCTTTAGCCCAACCACCCCAATGTCAGTCAGTGGCAGCCTCTGTGCATCGGTCTGTCATTCCAACAGTCAGTTTATCTCTCCTGTTCATTTATTCTACCTTCATGATCGTAGTCATAGTGATACAGTGTGGAAACAAGCCCTTCGACCCAACTTGCCCACATTGGCCAACATCTCCCAGCTACACTAGTCCCGCCTGCCCGCGTTTGGTTCATATCTCTCAAAACCAGTCCTATCCATGTACCTGTCTGTTTAGTCCCTACTTCGTCTACCTCCTTGTTCCATACAGCCACTACCCTTTGTGTGAAAACGTTACCCACCCAGATTCCTATTAAATCTTTTCCCCTTCACCTTAAACCTATGCCCTCTGGTCCTCGATTCACCTACTCTGGGCACGAGACTCTATGCATCTAAATAACACAGTACCCTAAATGCGGCCTCACCAATGTCTTGGACAGCTGCAACATGACCTCCCAACTTCTATACTTAATACTCTGACTCATGATCAGGCTCTCTCCCGAACCAAGCGGACAGAAGCGTGCCTGAATTCTTCAAAGGATTTATTTGAAGTTGGAATAAAAAACGCACACCTCCAGATTCAGGTACAGTTTCTTCCCAGCTGTTATCAGGCAACTGAACCATTCTATCAACAACTAGAGGGCAGTCCTGAGCTACTATCTACCTCAATGGAGACCCTCGGACTATCTTTAATTGAACTTTAGTGCACTTTATCCTGCACCAAATGTTATTCCCTTTACCATGTATCTGTACTCTGTGGATGGCTCGATTGTAAACATGTGGTCTTTCCGCTGACTGGTTGGCACACAACAAAAGCTTTTCACTCTACCTCGCTCGGTACAAGTGACAATCAAGCCATCCACAGTGTACAGACACAGGATAAAGGGAATGGTTCCCCCCACAGTATGGGCCTTCCTGGACAGGACGACCACTATTAGATGCAAGCAGCCAATGTCTGCAGAGGTGTCTTTCCATTCTGACACTGTTTGTCCTGAGAGTTGCAGGAGAAGGGTCTACCAGTGCTCCAGAAGGCACACGTGATCAGCTGAACACCCGAAAGGTTGAATATGTATCGCAGAGCACAGGGGCAACATGATCATTTAAATTTTCGATTCAGAAGTGACAAAAAGAAAAATTAGCACGGCAAGTATTGAACCAAAGCCCACACACACTGACACAAACTTATGATCTCCTGATGCCTTGACCTCTGATCTCCAGTCAAGATCAAGATGTCATTGACTCAAAGGAGGACCCAGCATGGGATACTTTGTAACTTTGTCGGCACCCTTTATGTGGCGACTCTTTGCATACCTTGGGCATGCAAAACATGTGACAATAAAGTATTCATTCATTCATTCATTCATTCATGACCGGAACCATGGTCACTTGATATCATGGATTCTGACCTGTCCATGGTTACTTGATGTCATGAACTCTGACCCCTGCCATGCTCAACTGCTGTCGAACTCTGACCCCTGCCATGCTCACCTGATGTCAAACTCTGACCCCTGCCATGCTCACCTGATGTCAAACTCTGACCCCCGCCATGCTCACCTGATGTCGAACTCTAACCCCTGCCATGCTCATCTGATGTCATGAACTCTGACCCCTCCCATGCTCACCTGATGTCATGAACTCTGACCCCATGCCATGGTCACCTGATGTCATGAACTCTGACCCCTGCCATGGTCACCTGATGTCATGAACTCTGACCCCTGCCCAGGGTTACTTGATGGCATGGACTTTGATCCCTGCCTGTGGTCCGATGATTCCATGGACTCTGACACCCCACTTCTTTATTATTCTATTTTTCAGGATCTGAGTGTCGTTGGCAAGGCCAACATTAATTGATCATTCCGTTGCCTTTGTGAGGATGGTGCAAGTCACCACCTTGACCTACTGTGGTGGTCAAGTGAAGGTACTCACACGGTGCTGTTTGGTAGGGAGTTCCAGGATTTAGACCTGGTGAAGATGAAGATGAAGAAACAGGGATATTGTTTCAAGTTGGAATGGCGTGCCACAGATTATGGCACAGACCTGCACACCCGGGGCAATTTACAGTAGTTATTCACCACACGTCATTGGGACATGTCTGCACACAGAGTATGAACAAACTCCGCACGAACAGCATCCAAGGTCAGGATTGAACCATGGTTTCTGGTACTGTGGGGCAGCAACTCTACTCGCTGTGCCACGACACCGCCTTAACATTATTGGTAATATTTTGGGTAGCACGGTGGAGTAGCTGTACAGCAACTGGCGCAGAGCATCAGGGACCCGGGTTAGATTCTGAACACAGGTGTTCATCTGTACGGAGTTTGTAAGTTCTCCCCGTGACCTGCGTGGGTTTTCTCCAAGATCTTCGGTTTTCTCCCATACTCCAAAGATGTACAGGTTTGTTGGCTTGGTATAAATGTAAAAAAATTGTCCCTATTGGGGATCGCTGGTCGACGTGGACTCGGTGAGCCAAGGGGCCTGTTTCAGAGCAGTATCTCTAAACTAAACTAAAGTAATTTTAGCACCAGGTTAATTTTATATTGAACCATATCAGGCCTGAATGGAATCTGCAGGTCGCATGCAACCTCCAATCTGTGCTGGGAGATATTACTGGATTCAGAGATGGTGTAGAAGTAGTCATAGGGTCACAGAGAATGGTTTTGTTTAGCTTAGAGATACAGCACGGAAACAGGCCCTTTGGCTCATCGAGTCCGCACCGACCAGCGATCCGCGCACATTAACACTATCCTATACACACAAGGGACAATTTACACTTATACCAAGCCAATAACCCACAATCCTGAACGTCTTTGGAGTGTGGGAGGAAACTAAAGATCTCAGAGAAAACCCACGTGGTCACGGGGAAGACGTACAAACTCCGGACAGACAGCACCCGTAGTCGGGATCCGCCTTGTCTGTACGGAGTTTATATGTTCTCCCCGTGACCACAAGGGTTATCTCTGAGATCTTCCATTTCCTCCCACACTCCAAAGACAAACAGGCTAGTAGGTTAGTTGGCTTTGTATAAGTGTAAATTGTCCCTAGTATGTGTGGGAAAGTGCTAATGTGCGGGGATCGCTGGTCGGTGTGGACTTGATGAGCTGAAGGACCTGTTTCCATGCTGTATCTCAAATCCAAACTAAACTAAGCTGAAAAACAAAGCTGTTATTGGTAAAAATAACAGAGATTTGCTCTCGACCACAAACCCATAAATGCGGCCATACAGAGGGCATTAGATGCACTACATGTACATTGCAACCTGCCTAGAAATGAAACAGTTGACCATTAGCAGCTCCTAACCAGAAACAGGCTTTGATACTTCCTCATCGGAGCTAGGATTGTGAGCGGATAATCGCAGTTTCACAGTTGAGGGATTTAAGTGAGATTGGATTAATGGCAAGGCAGAATAAATGCTAGAAAAGTGTTTCCAGATATGCAAAGCCATGGAGTTATTCCAAGCTTGGCTGTAAACTTGGGACAGCTACAGTAGAAAGTACATAGAGTCATAGAATGATAGTGTGGAAACAGGCCCTTCGGCCCAACTTGCCCACATCAGCCAACATATCCCAGCTACACCAGTCCCACCTGCCTGCATTTGGTCCATATCCCTCCAAACCTGTCCTATCAATGTACTTGCCTAACTGCTTCTTAAACATTGGGATAGTCCCAGCCTCAATTACCTCCTCTGGCAGTTTATTCCATACACCCACCACCCTTTGTGTGAAGAAGTTACCCCTCAGATTCTTATTAAATCTTTTCCTGCTTCACCTTAAACCTATGTCCTCTGGTCCTTAATTCACCTATTCTGGGCTAGAGGCTCTGTGCATCTACCCGATCCATTCTTCTCAAGATTTTATACAGCCTCTTCAACCCCTCCCTATAGCTCAGACCATCTAGTCCTGGCAACATCCACATAAATCTTCTCTGTACCCTTTCCAACTTGACAACATCTTTCCTATAACATGGTACCCAGAGCTGAACGCAATAGTGAGACAGAGAGAGACAGAGAGAGAGAGAGAGAGAGAGAGAGAGAGAGAGAGAGAGAGAGAGAAGAGAGAGAGAGAGAGAGAGAGAGAGAGAGAGAGAGAGAGAGAGAGAGAGAGAGAGAGAGAGAGAGAGAGAGAGAGAGGGAGAGAGGGGGAGAGAGGGAGAGAGAGGGGGAGGGAGGGGAAGGGGAGGGAGGGAGGGAGGGAGGGAGGGAGGGTGGGGAGGGAGGATGGGAGGGAGGGAGGGAGGGAGGGAGGGGGAGAGGGGGAGAGAGAGAGAGAGAGAGAGAGAGAGAGAGAGAGAAAGAGAGAGAGAGAGAGAGAGAGAGAGAGAGAGAGAGAGAGAGAGAGAGAGAGAGAGAGAGATAGAGAGGGAGAGAGGGAGAGAGACTCACACATGTCTAGGCTGCTGAGACACAGTATGCCATCATGCCCACATATAATGAGGGACTGCACCCACACTCAGGGGCAAAGAATGAGCCGCCAGGATAAGCCTGAGACCACCAGCGCCCCCTTCTCGAGGCAAGGGAGCACTGCAGGGAGAAGCCTGGGGTCACCATGGGTCCTCCTTTGAGCAGCCGGGACAAGCCCGAGATCGCCATGTGGTCCTGGACTTCCTTACCATTCGAAATAAAATATATCATCTGAGTTCACCCCTGCCGCGAGTGTCTTCAAATGAACCTCAGGCAAATACTAATCCCAGGCAAAGGTCACCTAACACCATTGACATTCAACGCAACGGACTGCCATCTACTCCCAACCAATGTTCGCTTTCCACCATGGATATTGAACTGCTCAATAGTGTGTGAGCTGTCGGGAGAGGTTGAGCAGGCTGGGTCTCTATTCCATGGAGCGCAGGAGGATGAGGGGAGATCTTATAGAGGTATACAAAATCATGAGAGGAATAGATCGGGTGGATGCACAGAGTCTTTTACCCAGAGTAGGGGAATCGAGGACCAAAGGACACAGGTTCAAGGTGAAGGGGAAAAGTTTTTAATAGGAATCCGAGGGGTAACTTTTTCACACAGTGGCTGGTGGGTGTATGGAACAAGCTGCCAGAGGAGGTAGTTGAGGCTGGGACTATCCCATTGTTTAAGAAAAAAGTTGGACAGATACATGGATAGGACAGGTTTGGAGGATGGTGGACCGAGCGCAGGTAAGTGGGACTAGGGCAGCTGGGACATTGTTGGCCGGTGTGGGCGAGTTGGGCCAAAGGGCCTGTTTCAACACTGTATATGGCTCTCTGACTCTATCTAATTTAATCCAGTGCCTGTAGTAGTCTGACGCTGGAAGCTCTCCAACACATCTGGGTCCTGTTTAAACACATTTTCCTGGACGACTTCTCACAGCATGTTCACTTTATTACAGGGAGGACAGTGATAGCAAATCTTCAGGAGAGCCCCAGCAGAACTTTAACCACTACATGTTCAGACGGACAAAAAGAAAACACGTGCTGATGTGAGCTCACCATTTAGCTGGGAACCAATCTTGAGGGGGAAAAAAAAGAGGTGGAAATGGATAAAAGAGTGCCACTCCGATTTTTCTCACTAATCGGAAATAAAGCAGAGCAAGGCACATTCCTGCTGCTGCTCATTCCCGTGATAAAGAAATCATGTAATCATATTCACTGAGATGAAAATATATAAGAGGCCAAAAAACAAAAAGCCAGAATGCACACCTCACGCTGCCTCGCAAGGCCAGCAGCATAATCAAGGACCAGTCGCAACCCGGTCGCTCCCTCTCCCATCAGGCAAGAGGTACAGAAGTGTGAAAACGCACACCTCCAGATTCAGGGACAATTTCTTCCCAGCTGTTATCGGGCAACTGAACCATCCTACCAACAACTTGAGAGTGGTCCTGAACTATTATCTACCTCATTGGAGACCCTCAGATTATGTTTAAGAAAATAACTGCAGATGCTGGTACAAATCGAAAGTGTTTATACACAAAATGCTGGAGTAACTCAGCAGGTCAGGCAGCATCTCAGGAGAGAAGGAATGGGCGACCCGAAACGTCGCCCATTCCTTCTCTCCTGAGATGCTGCCTGACCTGCTGAGTTACTCCAGCATTTTGTGAATAAATACCTCAGATTATGTTTAATCGGTCTTTGCTGGACTTTATCTTGCACTGAACGTTATTCCCTTTGTCCTGCATCTGTACAATGTGGACGGCTCCATTGTCATCATGTCTAGTCTTTCCGCTGACTGGTTTCACTGTATGTCAGTACACATGACAATAAACTGAACTGAACTATACTCAGTGCCAATGGATATTTGAAAGCTTCATTCCAAATCTCCTTGAAATCTAATGCTCAAAAAGGCTGACTGGAATGAAACATGATGGAAACGCAGGAGTTTGATTAGATTCATAGATTCACAGAGTGATACAGTGCGGAAACAGGCCCTCCTTCCCAACTTGCCCACACCGGCCAACATGTCCCAGCTACAATAGTCCCACCTTTCTGCATTTGGTCCATGTTCCTCCAAACTTGTCCTATCCATGTACCTGTCTAACTGTTTCTTAAACATTGGGATAGTCCCAGCCTCAACTACCTCCTCTGGCAGCTTGTTCTATACACCCACCACCCTTTGTGTGAAAAAGGTACCCCTCAGATTCCTATTAAATCTTTCCCCCTTCATTTTGAACCTATGTCCTCTGGTCCTCGATTCTCCTTCTCTGGGGAAGTGACTCTGTGCGTCTACCCGATCTATTCCTCTCATGATTTTGTACACCTTTATAAGAGATTCTGTGCATCTACCCAATCTATTCCTCTCTTAACCTTATACATCTCCATAAGATCGCCCCTCATCCTCCTGCGCTCCAAGGAATAGAGACCCAGCCTACTCAATCTCTCCCTACAGCTCAGACCGTCTAGTGCTGGCAACATCCTCGTAAATCTTCTCCGAACCCTTTCACGCTTGACAATATCTTTCCGAAAACTTGGTGCCCGGAACAGATTGATTTTGTCTCCCTGTTTGCTGGTCCCAGAAGCAGATCTGCGATCATTCATTACGATCTCCTCCCTCTTTTAAAGGTCTACTCCACTGTGGTTGGCTCAGTGGTAATCATGTAGTCTTTACGCTGACTGGATGGTACGCAATAGAGGTCTTTCACTGTACCTCGGTACACATGACAATAAACTAAACAAAATTAAACTGAATTGATTGAAAGATGCAGCACAGAAAGAAAGAAAGAAAGAGGCCCTTCGGCCCACAAAGTTCATGCTGACCATTGATCACCCGCTCGCAATAGTCCTAGGATATCCCACTTTCGCATCCAGTCCCGACACAGCAGTGGCAATTTATAGAGGCTAATTAACCTGCACACGTGCACGTTTTGGGGATTTACCTGCACCCAGAGGAAGCTCACAATCAACCTCACTGCATCACATTTGTTCATTTCTCACGTGGGTTAAACGTTCATCAGAGAAATGAACTGAGCCAACGTGCAGGGAATCATTAAGACAACTTGCCCATTGTACTTTGTGCTTCCTCTCCCCTTTCCCCCCTCCCCTCCCCCCCCCTCTAAAATCAGTCTGAAGAATCTTGACCAAAACGTCACCTTTCCATATTCTCCAGAGATGCTGCCTGACCTGCTGAGTTGCTCCAGAACTTTTATGTCATTGCCCGCTGCATGTTTGGTTATTTTCAAGCATTCGATGGGACACTCAACACGAGACTAAGGTTGGTCCTCCTGAAGGTAAGGGGGTGGGACAGGTAGAGGAGGATCACAGAGAGAAGTGAAGGTCAAGGGGAAAGAAAGAAAGATGGGATGGGGGGGGGGGGGGGGGGGGGGGGGAGAGGAAGGGGAACAGGGAGAAATCCTACATTAAGCATAGGGAGCAATCTACTCTGAACAGAACACTGGTCGGAACTGCTGAACAGAGGTCTGGTCAGAAACCCAGTTCAGCGCAAGAGTGGTTTATGGCAGGGGAAGAGCGCTTGTTATCAAATTTGCGAGAGGGGCTCTCGAGGAACGGAAACATAGACAATAGGTGCAGGAGTAGGCCATTCGGCCCTTCGAGCCAGCAGCACCACGCAATATGATCATGGCTGATCGTCAAAAATCAGTACCCCGTTCCTGCTTTCTCCCCATATCCCTTGATTCCGTAGGCCCTAAGAGCTAAATCTAACTCTCTCTAGAAAACATCCAGTGAATTGGCCTCCACTGCTTTCTGTGGCAGAGAACTCCACAGATTCACAACTCTCTGGGTGAAAAAAGTTTGTTCCTCATCTCAGTCCTAAATGTCCCGAGGACGGAGAAGAAAACAGAGAGGATTGGGCGCTTGATCTTGTTCATCGAGGTAGGGAGGGGGGCTTGGAGGAGAAGACATCGCTCGGGAACTGAGATCATAGATCTGAAAGGGGAACGGGATACTCTTGGCAGATGAATGTTGGAACAAAATGAACCATATTAATAACAGAACGGACCACATCAACACTGGCACGAAACGTTAAACATTGCTAATAGTTTCCTCAGGCTGCGAATCAACCTCCATGAGACATCTGGTACAAAGAAAACCACAGTGCAATGCAATGAGAAAAGCAGAACAAATAGCCAAATTCTCTCAGTCACAATGTGACCTGTATGCATCAGCAGATATTACACTGGATCAGAGGTTCATATGTTGTAGGAGCAGAGTGAGGCCATTTGGCCCATCAAGTCCACTCCGCCATTCAAAGGGATTAAAAGTACCATTAGCAAATTTGCAGATGATACTAAGCTGGGGGGTAGTGTGAATTGTGAGGAAGATGCAATAAGGCTGCAGGGTGACTTGGACAGGTTGTGTGAGTGGGCGGATACATGGCAGATGCACTTTAATGTAGATAAGTGTGAGGTTATTCACTTTGGAAGTAAGAATAGAAAGGCAGATTATTATCTGAATGGTGTCAAGTTAGGAGGAGGGGGAGTTCAACGAGATCTGGGTGTCCTAGTGCATCAGTCAATGAAAGGAAGCATGCAGGTACAGCAGGCAGTGAAGAAAGCCAATGGAATGTTGGCCTTCGTAACAAGAGGAGTTGAGTATAGGAGCAAAGAGGTCCTTCTACAGTTGTACCGGGCCATGGTGAGACCGCACCTGGAGTACTGTGTGCAGTTTTGGTCTCCAAATTTGAGGAAGGATATTCTTGCTATGGAGGGCGTGCAGCGTAGGTTCACTAGGTTAATTCCCGGAATGGCGGGACTGTCGTATGTTGAAAGGCTGGAGCGATTGGGCTTGTATACACTGGAATTTAGAAGGATGAGGGGGGATCTTATTGAAACATATAAGATAATTAGGGGATTGGACACATTAGAGGCAGGAAACATGTTCCCAATGTTGGGGGAGTCCAGAACAAGGGGCCACAGTTTAAGAATAAGGGGTAGGCCATTTAGAACGGAGATGAGGAAGAACTTTTTCAGTCAGAGAGTGGTGAAGGTGTGGAATTCTCTGCCTCAGAAGGCAGTGGAGGCCAGTTCGTTGGATGCTTTCAAGAGAGAGCTGGATAGAGCTCTTAAGGATAGCGGAGTGAGGGGGTATGGGGAGAAGGCAGGAACGGGGTACTGATTGAGAGTGATCAGCCATGATCGCATTGAATGGCGGTGCTGGCTCGAAGGGCTGAATGGCCTACTCCTGCACCTATTGTCTATTGTCTATTGTCTATTCGTCAATCGTGGCTGATCTCCCTTTCCCTCTCAACCCCATTCTCCAGCCTTCTCCCCATACCCCTGACACCTGTACGCATCAAAAATCCAGAATCTATCAATCTCTACCGTAAAAATATCTATTGACTTGGCCTCCACAGCCTCCTGTGGCAATGAATTCCACATTGGATCAAAATACAGTACAGTGTGGCGCGTCGGTAGAGGCCCGAAATAAAGGCAAGGAGCCAGGTATTTTGGGGGCGTTAAGGTTTTAATAGTCGGTTATCAGACGGGTCGAGTCTGCCGGAATGACTTCGCGCCCAAAACCTTGTCCTTATATCTCTAGTACCGGACCGCCCCCCTGGACTGGTCCATTTCCGTGCCGAGGGGTCGGTAGTGGTATGGCCCGACCCTTGGGAGCCGCCACAGTACCCCCCCCCAAAACCGGAGGCACAAAGCGCACTGGTGGTCGCACAGCCCGACCGGACCGCGTACGGTAATCGGTCGACAGAGGGGCTGCCGGAGGCACAGTTGGAGCGATAGGTGGTGGGTCCCAGAAGGGTGGGCGACCTCGTGGCCGAGGCTGGTCTAAGTGGGCCGGCTTCAGGCGGTCAATTGACACGGCCTCCGGCCGGCCCCCCATGTCCAAGATAAAGGTTGTCTGTCCGTGCTCCAGCACCCGGTACGGGCCTTCATACGGCCTCTGGATTGGCGTCTGGTGGGCGTCACGGCGCAGGAACACAAAGGCGCAGTCCCGGAGGGCCGATGGCACGTAAGGGCGGAATGTCCCATGGCGGGACGTCGGCACGGGTGCGAGCTTGCCAACTCGCTCTCAGAGTCGCTGTAGGGTGGATGAGGGCGGTTCCTCTCGCCCCGGCAACGAGGGCACGAACTCCCCGCGCACCCTGAGCGGGGACCCGTAGACGAGCTCCGCTGACGATGAAGCCAGGTCCTCCTTGGGCGCAGTCCGGATGCCCAGCAAGACCCATGGTAGCTCGTCCATCCAGTCGGGGCCGGAGAGTCGCGCTTTCAGCGCTGTCTTCAGCTGCCGGTGGAACCTCTCCACCAGGCCGTTTGCCTGCGGGTGATAAGCCGTGGTGTGATGTAGCCGCACGCCCAACAGGTGGGCCATGGCCAACCACAGCTCGGAGGTGAACTGTGGCCCCCGGTCCGAGGAGATGACCACCGGCACCCCAAAGCGAGCAATCCAGTGCGCGTCCAACGCATGAGCGCATGTGGCTGTTGATGTATCGGCCAGCGGTATGGCCTCCGGCCACCGCGTGAAGTGGTCCACCACCGTGAGGAGGTGGGTGATGCCCCGGGATGGCGGGAGCGGGCCCACAATGTCCACGTGCAGGTCGTCGAAACGTCGGCAGGGTAGACCGATCTCTTGGAGTGGCGCCCGGACGTGGCGTTGAATCTTTGCCGTCTGACACGGAATGAAGGTGCGGGCCCGGTGGCCAACCTGCTTGCGCAGACCATGCCACATGAACCGCGCAGCTACCAATGCGATCGTCGCCCGGATGGATGGGTGAGCCAGCCCGTGGACCACGTCAAACACCCTCCGGCGCCACGCGGCCGGGACGATGGGGCGCGGCTGACCTGCCGACACATCGCACAGTATCGTCGCTCCTCCGGGTCCGAGGGGAACATCCTCAAGGCGGAGGCCAGAGATGGCAGTCCGGTAGGCGGGCATCTCCTCGTCCGTTAGTTCGGCCTCCGCCAGGGCAGAATAATCAATGCCGGGTGCCACTTCTAACACGGCATTGATGGCGGGGCGAGACAATGCGTCGGCCACCCGGTTTTCCTTCCCCTCGATAAAGCGGATGGAGGTGGTGAATTCCGATATGTAGGCCAACTGGCGCTGCTGTCGGGCGGACCATGGGTCGGAGACCATTGCCAGGGCGGACGTGAGCGGCTTGTGGTCCGTGTAAGCTGTGAACGGGCGGCCCTCCAGAAAATAGCGGAAGTGACGAACGGCCAGGTACAGGGCGAGGAGCTCGCGGTCGAAGGCGCTGTACTTCCTCTGGGCGTTGTCGAGGTGCCGGCTGAAGAAGGCCAGGGGGCGCCAACCCCCGTCTGTGAGTTGCTCCAGTACGGCACCAACCCCCAACTCTGAGGCGTCCACCGTAAGGGCTGTCGGGGCATCCTCCCGTGGGTGAACAAGCAACACAGCCCGAGCCAGGGCCTCCTTCGCGCCGTCAAAGGCTGTTACCGCCTCGTCGGTCCATACGACATTCTTACGCTTGCCCGCCAGCAGCTCGTATAGCAGCCGCATGATGTGGGCCGCGGATGGCAGGAACCGGTGATAAAAGGGCCACCATGCCGACGAATTCCTGCAGGTCACGCACCGAGGACGGACGGGGAAACCGGCGGATGGCGTCTACTTTGTCTGGCAGGGGAACCGCGCCTTGCGAGGACACACGGTGGCCGAGAAAGTCGATTGTGGCCACGCCAAAGCGGCACTTGGCAAGGTTTATAGCCAACCCGTGCTCGCTGATCCGCTGAAAGAGCTGCCGGAGGTGGGCACAGTGCTCCTGCCGCGAGCGGCTGGCTACCAACATGTCGTCAAGGTAGATAAACAGGAAATCCAGCCCGCGACACACGCCGTTCATTAACCGCTGGAATGACTGCGCGGCGTTCTTGAGGCCGAACGGCATCCGTACGAACTCGTAGAGTCCGAACGGCGTTATGATTGCCGTCTTGGGCACATCCTCCGGGTGGACCGGGATCTGGTTGTAACCTCGCACCAGATCCACCTTCGAGAATATCGTGGGCGTTGAAGTCCTGGATGTGGGGCACGGGGTATCGGTCCTCGGCGGTAGCGACGTTCAGCCGCCGATATTCCCCGCAAGGTCTCCAGCCCCCGTTTGCCTTGGGGACCATGTGGAGTGGGGATGCCCATGGGCTGTTGGAAGGGCGGACGATCCCCAAGGACTCCATCGTGCGGAACTCCTGTCGTGCCAGGCGTAGCTTCTCAGGCGGCAGTCGGCGTGCTCGTGCGTGGAGGGGTGGGCCGGTAGTTGTTATATAATGGAACACCCCATGCTTGCGGGTCGACGACCGGAATTGCGGGGCCATAATATCGGGAAACTCCGCCAGAACCCGAGCGAAATGGGAGTCCACGGACGACAGCGGGCGTACAATGGGCTCGCAGCGCAATGGGCTCCATCGTGGCGGAGTGGACCAAGCGCTGCTGCCTGACGTCCACGAGGAGAGAATGAGCCCACAGAAAGTCAGCCCCGAGCAACGGCTGGGAGACGTCGGCGATCGTGAACTGCCACGTGAAATGACTGGCGCCGAAAACGATGTGGACCGTGCGGACGCCATAAGTCTGAATGTGGCTCCCGTTTGCCGCGGTGAGGATGGGCCCCCGCTTCCCAGAACGAATGTCCAGCGGCGAAGGGCGCAGCACGCTCAGCTCCGCCCCGGTATCCACGAGGAAGCGGCCCCCGGAGCGCCGATCCCAGGCGAAGAGGCGGTGAATCTGGCCGGCCGCCGCGGGGACTATTGGCAGCCGGCCCCGGCGTTTCCCGGGAACGTGCACGGCTGGCGGCATTGTCGGGCTGCAGCACCCCAGCGCTGGTGGTAATAACACCAGTGCT
The DNA here is from genome assembly GCF_053455715.1 of Rhinoraja longicauda. Classification (NCBI taxonomy): domain Eukaryota; kingdom Metazoa; phylum Chordata; class Chondrichthyes; order Rajiformes; family Arhynchobatidae; genus Rhinoraja; species Rhinoraja longicauda. The sequence goes on along the minus strand of NC_135976.1, from coordinate 27,178,956 downwards.
TCCTGCTGGTGCTAGCTGGAGCCTGCTGGTGATGGACTGCAGGTGCATGTGCGGGTGCAGGACCCGCAATGGCCACCGGGGGCAATCTCGCAGGCCTCCGGGGCATAGCTGTCACTCCTTCCACAGTACAGGATATATATAATTTTTCATGCAAATCTTCATGAGGGGAAGATGCCAGCTGACAGAACACATTCATTTTAATACTATAGACATTCCAGTCGTAGTCTCAGAGTCACACAGCATGGAAAAAGACCCTTCGGCCCAACTCATCCATGTCAGCCTAGATGCTCCGTCTGAGATAGGCCCAGTCACAAGAATAAAATGCAGGTGTAGGAAGGAACTGCAGATGCTGGTTTACACTGAAGTTAAACACAAAATGCAGGAGTAACTCAGCGGGTCAGGCAGCATCTCTGGAGAAAAGGACTAGGTGATGTTTCGGGCCGAGACCCTACTTCAGACTGCCAGAAGGGGCTGACCCGAAGTGTCACCTATTCCTTTTCTCCAGAGACGCTGCCTGACCCGTTGAATTACTTCAATAAAATGCAGGTGCTCCTCACAGATGAGTCCAATGGAAGAAATAGAAACATAGAACCGCAGATGCTGCTCAATACACAAAAGGACACAAAGTGCTGGAGTAACTCAGCAGGTCAGGCAGCACCTTTGGGGAAACATGGATTGGTGACGTTTCGGGACGTCCGAAGAAGGATCTTGCCCTGAAACGTCACCTATCCATGGCCTCCAGAGATGCTGACTGACCCGCTGAGTTACTCCAGCACTTTGTGTCCTTTCTAATTGAGGAAGACTTGCTCTTCCCCCAATAAACACTAAATTCAATGCTAGACCTTAGAGCGTAAGCTTCGAGCCTAAGGTTCTCGGAGCAGAATTAGGCCATTTGGCCCATCAAGTCTACGCTGCCATTCAGTCATGGCTGATCTATCTTTCCCTCTCAACCCCATTCTACGATACGATACGATAGAACGTTATTTATCCCAGGTGGGAAATTGGTCTGCCAACGGTCATGAAAACACACAAATTTTCCTGCCTTCGCCCCCTGAGCGGAGTTGAGCAGGGAAGTCTGCAAACTCCCGACCACAGCTCAATGTGACCGCAAAGAGAGAGGGGGAGTGGGGATGAGGTCACACCTGAAGGAGAAGGGAAAGAGAGCGCAGCACAGGGAACAAACACAGGAATCAATAGACACCAGCGGCCCTCTTAATGCAGCCCGGGGCCAGCTCGACCTCCCATCTTCCTCACCTGCGGCCCTCAGTGGATGTGCTGCTCCATGGGTCTCTAGGCCTCCATCCACACCCCGCCAGCTCTGGGATGTTGCTGGCACCAGATATATAGGGAAAAAAATACAGAGCGAGAAAGACAAATGACCCAAAATAAACCATCGTCATCATTTCAACAACACCACTTAAAACCGCCTTTCATTTCCCCCCCCCAACTGCCTCCCATTTGCCATCACCGACCGTCCCCTGCGCTGAGTGTATCATGAGAATTTGGAGCATCGCAACAAAGCTGAACCGTCCGACCACAACTAGCGATGGCTGAACTGCCATCTACCTCTCTGGTGACCGTCGGACTATCCTTGATCGGGCTCTACCTTGCACTAAATGTTATTCCCTTGTCATGTATGGAAGTTCCCTATGGAACTCACTACCCCAAACCGTTAGAGACTCCTCCACACTCACCACATTCAAAACATCGCTGAAGTCTCACCTGTTCAGTACTGCCTTCAACCACTGAAGGTCACCTCACCTTCTGTCTCCTTTCTCTGTTCGTTTACTTATTTACTTATTTATCTATTTATTCATTTCCCTATGTTCTCTAAATCTCTGTAAAGCGTCTTTGAGTATATGAAAAGCGCTATATAAATGTAATGCATTATTATTATTATTATTATTATTATGTACCCGTGTGCTGTAAATGGCTCGATTGTAATCATGTACTGTCTTTCCGCTGACTGAATAGCGCGCAACAAAAGCTTTTCACTGTACCTCGGTGCACGTGACAATTAACTAAACCGAACTGAACTGAAAGCTTCGTGTTTTAAATAACAAGATCAACTCTTGATCGGTTACTCTTGAAACAGAATACACGGAGGACAAAATTAACTTTGGTTATTTTACTGTTTGGCACAGAAACGGTAAGCGATGACCAGCACTCCTTTATTGTTAACGTGCAAATCCAAAGACTTCTCCTCAAAACACCCAAAATCTGAGGTCCGTCATGATCTCCTCAAACCAAGCGGCCAAAAGATTTAACCCTGTAATTCCTGTACACCGGAACAGAGAATGAAATTCCCTGTGTACCCCAAAGCTGATTAGATCTATGTTTGAGATCAACCCAGCAGTTCCTTGGAGCGGTTTCACTGTTGCTAACAAGACTTCACAACAGCGAAGCCTAACGCAAATTGGAGGAACAGCACCTCATATTTCGCTTGGGCGACTTGCAACCCAGCGGCATCAATATTGAGTTCCCTGACTTCAGGCAATCCTTGCATCCCCTCTCTCTCCATCCCCCCCGCCACCCTAGTCGTTGTCCTAGTTTCACTGTTCGCATCTCTTCGTCATCACCTCCTCCGCAGCCACCAATGGACCATTGTGGGCTCTTAGGCCTGATTTCTTCTGTACCTTTTCTTACCTCTAGTTTCCCTCTCCCCTGATTCTCAGTCTGAAGAAGGGTCTCAAACTGAAACGGTAACCTATTCCTTTTCTCCGGAGATGCTGCCTGACCCCCTGTATATTGATTTCTCCTCAAGTAACCCTTGCATCCCCTCACTCTCTATCCCTCCCCCATTTGAGTCGTTGTACTAGTTTACGCTGTCATCCTGGTGAGTTTCGTTGTCCACATAATCGTTTTCACCACGCCCACTGCCAACAGTGGTCCGTTTCCTTTATCATTGCTACTTTTTTGCACATCTTTCATTCCTTTTTTTCGATATCTCTCTATATCACCGTCTGTCTCTCTCGTTTCCCTTTGCCCGACTCTCGGTCTGGAGAAGGGTCTCGACCCGAAAAGTCACCTCTGCCTTTTCTCCAGAGATGCTGTCTGACCCACTGAGTCACTCCAGCTTTTTGTGTCTATCTTCACAACCAGAGGACTTGTTAATGGGAGTAAAAAAGGAATCATTCAATCCTGGGGTGGATGGAGAAGGGGGGGGGGGAGGGAGGGGGGGGGCAATCACCTTTAATTCAGTTCAATGGCACACTTGGACCAAAGCCAGATGAACAATGTTATTGGTAACAGAACTGTAAATTGCTAGGATACCTGACAGATACTTACTCTTGAGAGGACCCAGGCTGACCAGGAAGAGGACCGGGCCAAAACTGCAATGACAAAAAACAGAACACAATAAAGACCTTTAGATTAATAAACCAAGAGGCACAATCTGTTCATCGTCAGGTTTAATCCCATTCAGATTCCAGTACTGTACAAAATGTGTAGGAAGGAACTGCAGATGGTGGTTTAAATCGAAGATGGACACAAAATGCTGGAGTAACTCAGCGGGACAGGCAGCATCTCTGGACAGAAGGAAGTCCATTCCTTCTCTCCAGAGATGCTGCCTGTCCCGCTGAGTTACTCCAGCATTTTGCGTCTATCTGGTATTGTACAAGTTCTGCACATCCAAGTAATTGATTAGTACGGGAGTCAGGGGTTATGGGGGAGAAGGCAGGAGATTGGGGTTAGGAGGGAGAGATAGAACAGCCATGATTGAATGGCGGAGTAGACCTGTTGGGCCAAATGGCCTAATTCTGGCCTAATCCTATCACGTATAACCTTATGATAATTAAGTCATAAGATGTGCACACAAAATGCGGTGGGTGTATGGGACGAGCTGCCAAAGGAGATAGTTGAGGCAGGGACTATCACAACATTTAAGAAACAGTTAGAAAGGTGCATGGATAGGACAGGTTTAGAGGGATATGGGCCAAACGCAGGCAGGTGGGACTTGTGTAGCTGGGACATGTTGGGCCGAAGGGCCTGTTTCCACGCTGCATGACACTATGACTCCATAAGATCATAAGACATGAGAAATATTAGGCCATTCAGCCCATCGAATCTGCTCCGCCATTCAAGTGCTTTAAAATTATTCAATGACAGTGAATTCCACTGATTCACCGCCCTCTGGCTAAAGAGGTTCCTGTCCTCATCTCCTCCCTGTAGATATGTCCTTTAACTCTGAAGCTGTGCTTTCTGGTCCTCATCTCTCCCACTAATGGAAACAGGGATTGGACACGTTAGATGCAGGAAAAAAATCCCCGATGTTGGGAGAGTCCAGAACCTGGGGCCACAGTTTAAGAATAACGGATAGGCCATTTAGAACTGGGATGAGGAAAAACTTTTTCACCCAGAGAGTTGTGATTCTGTGGAATTCTCTGCCACAGAAGGCAGTGGAGGCCAATTTACTGGATGCATTCTCAAGAGAGTTAGGGCTAGAGGAATCAAGGGGTATGGGGAGAAGGTAGGAAGGGGTACTGATTGTGGATGATGAGCCATGATCACATTGAATGACAGTGCTGGCTCGAAGTGCCAAATGGCCTCCTCCTGCACCCATTTTCTATGTTTCTATCCTCCCCACATTCCAGGCCTATCTCTGTTCGGTAGGTTTCAATGGGAATCCTCCCCTCTCCCCCCACCCCCCCCCCCTGCCCTAAACTCCAGCAAGTATAGGCCCAGAGCCATCAAATGCTCCTCATACGTTACCCCACTCATCCCTGGGATCATTCTTGTAAACCTCCTCTGGACCTTTTCCAACACTAGCACATCCCTTCTCAGATATGGGGCCAAAATCTATATGGTCTAACCTCTTTGGAAAGTAAATGGTGCCTTTGGACATGTAGGTCCAAAGCAGATTATTATTGGGAACCCCCTGCCTCATATTTGGGCTGACAGTAGTTTAGTTTAGTTTATTGTCCACACATGTACCAAGATACAGTGAAAATCTTTTTTGTTGCGTGCTATCCAATGAGCGGATAGACTATACACGATTAAAATCAGGCCGCCCACAGTGTACAGATACAGGATGAAGGGAATAACGTTTCGTGCAAGATAAAGTCCAGAAAAGTCCGATTCAAGATAGCCCAAGGGTCTCCAAGATAGCCCAAGGGTCTCCAAGATAGTCCAAGGTGGATGGTAAGTCAGGACCGCTCTCTAGTTGATGATAGGTTTGTTCAGTTGCCTGATAACACCTGGGAAGAAACCGTCCCTGAATCTGAAGGTGTGCGTTTTCACACTACCGCACATCTTACCTGATGGAGAGGGGACAAGAGGGAGTGATCGGGGTGAGACACGTCCTTGATTATGGTGATCAGTGGAGATGGATTGCCCAGTTCAGTCAATACTGTACGAGGGTCTCGACCCGAAACATCACCCATTCCTTCTCTCCAGAGATGCTGCCTGTCCTGCTGAGTTACTCCAGCATTTTGTGTCTACCTTCAGTCAATACTCCGGTGCTGATGTTTCATGCAATGATGCTGACAACTATCAAAGCATCAAGACCTCTTTCCCTGGCGCCGCGCTGAATCCTTCATTAGAATGATCCAGGTCAATCACCTTATTGCTAATAGAATATAGTGTTTGCTCCCAGTATTCCAGATTAGAAAAGAGGGGAAAATAAAAGCAAGCAAGTGATTCTATCTCAACCAGCTATCCAGTGATCAGATGCTTAACAATATCAGTGCTTAACAAGGGCGGCACTGTGGCGCAGCGGTAGAGTTGCTGCCTTACAGCCCCAGAGACCCGGGTTCGATCCTGACTATGGGTGCTGTCTGTACAGAGTTTGTACGTTCTCCCCGTGGCCTGTGTGGATTTTGTCCGGGTGCACCGGTTCTGTGAATGCTCCGTACAGACAACACCCGTAGTCAGGATCAAAGCCGGCTCTCTGGCGCTGTAAGGCAGCAACTCTATCATCGTGCCACCGTGCCACCCCTACTGCCTTTGAGAAGTTGGCGGATAATTGCTTCTTGAACCACTACAATGCTTGATCAATCATTACAATTGTAGCAAAATTACTCTTCCCCCAGTTCCATAAAATAAAGAGGGTCCAGGATTTTGGCTAGTGCTTCTGAATGTGCAGGTAACCTATTTCCTTGAGTGACTCAGCAGGTCAGGCAGCATCCCTGGAGGGAAGGAATAGGTGACGTTTCGTGTTGGAAAGCCTTCTTCAGACTCAAGGCTTCCCGCCCGAAACGTCACCCATTCCTTTTCTCCAGAGATGCTGCCTGGCCCGCAGTTACTCCGGCACTTTGTGTCTATCTTCGGTATAAACCAGCATCTGCAGATCCTTGCTACACAACCTGTTTTCTTGTGCACTAGGAAGGGATGGTGTTCCTATGCACCATGTTCTTCAAGATAGCAGATACCGGCAGATACTGCAGCAAATGGGCGGCACAGTGGTGCGGAGGTAGAACTACTGCCTCACTGCGCCAGAGACCCGGGTTCCATCCTGACTATGGGTGCTTGTCTGCATAGAGTTTGTACGTTCTCCCCGTGACCTGCAAGGGTTTTTCTCCGGGTGCTCCGGTTTCCTCCCACACTCCAAAGACGTACATGTTTGTAGGTTAATTGGCTTGGTGAAAATGTAAAATTGTCCCTAGTGTGTGTAGTAATTCAGTTTAGTTTATTGTCACGTGTACCGAGGTACGGCAATGTTAATGCACGGGGATCGCTGGTCGGTGCGGACTCAGAGGGCCTGTTTCCACGCTGTACCTCTGAACTAAACTAAACCAAACCACTGGTTTGCGATGGGCTACTGAAAACACTTTGGGGAATTATTGGAGTGCATTTTGTAGCTGGGGTACAAAACTGAATGCTTTTGTATACCTAGAGCGGACAGTGTGAACGTTTAGAGTCCTGAATGAGTTACCAATAAAGCATTCTGCTTTTACTGAGTAACAAAACAATCTCATGGGTAGATTCATTCTGTCCTTTTGGCCAACCATTACGCTCTGCTGGAGACGGGGCGTTAAGTCGTTACATAGACCCAGCACGCTTTTACATAGGTTTTTCTCTGGGTATTCACGTTCATTAGCTATGGGAGCCATTCAGCCCATCCTGAGTCAATCCTGACTACGGGTGCTGTCTGTACGGGGTTTGCACGTTCTCCCCGTGGGTTTTCTCTGGGTGCTCCTGTTTTCCACTGCACTCCACTGACGTACAGGTTTGTAGGCTAATTGGCTTGGCATAATTGTACATTGTCCCCGGTGTGGGGAGGATAGCGTTAGTGTGCGGGGTGATTGCTGGTCGGCACGGACTCGGTGGGCCGAAGGGCCTGTTTCCTCGCTGTATCTCTAAACTAAACATGCAAATAAATATTCTTTAAACGGGGTTATGGCCGTATCATTGACTGCTGCCATTTTACACAGCTGGTAGATACTTCCATTATTCCACTGAGTTTGTTGTACCAGCTGTGCATATGCACTGGAGCCAATGTATATTTAACTAATGGTTCATTCATCATAATTCCTCTGAGTCAGTTTGACTGAGGAAGGGTGATGACATGTGACCCGATCTATAAACGGCATGTTAAAGTTTAAGACTAAATATGATAATGCGGACTCCTCCAGCCTTAGCTTTATCTCCTTTACGAGTGCATTGTCCGACAATTGTCTTGGATGAAAACTCTTTCATTTACATTATGCCTTTCATAATCAGAGTAATTTACTGCAGATAAATCACTTTTTAAAGAGTAATTGCCGTGTTAACAAAAGAAATGCAGCAGGCAGTTTTACATATAGAGCAGCTGGTGTGATTAAATGAAGAAACCCCGCTCTTACGTAGAAACAAGGATCAGAGAACCGGGTTCGATCTTGACTATGGGTACTGTCTGTACAGAGTTGGTACGTTCTCCCCGTGACCTGCGTGGGTTTTCTCCGGGATCTCCACTTTCCACCCACACTCCAAAGACGTACAGGTTTGTAGGTTAATTGGCTTGGTATAATTGTAAATTGTCCCGCGTGTGTGTAGGATAGCGTTACTGTGCAGGGATCGGCCAAAGGGCCTGTTTCCCTGCTGTACCTCGAAACTAAACAGATGCTGGTTTCTAACAAAGTGTGGAAACAAAGTGCTGGAGTAACTCAGCGGGTCAGGCAGCATCTCTGGAGAAAAAGGAAGGGTGACGTTTTGTGTTCAGACTGAAAGTAGGACATGGAAACTCCTGTCTCCTCTCTTTATGTGTTGGCTGTAGGGTAAATGTTAGCCAACATACCAACGACGCCACTGGCTTTTACACCCATTTAATGCTCACCACGAGTTTTAGAGATACAGCGTGGAAAACAGGCCCTTCGGCCCACCGTGTCAGCACTGACCAGCGATCCCCGCACACCAGCACTATCCTACACAGACTCGGGACAATTTATAATTTTACTGAAGCCAATCCACCTACAAACCTGTCTGGCTTTGGAATGTGGGAGGAAAACCAGAGAAAACCCATGCAGGTCACGGGGAGAACGTACAAACTCCATACCATCAGGATCGAACCAGTGTCTCTCTACCGCTGCACAACCTTGTGTGTTGGCTGAAGGGTAAATGTTAGCCGTCGCAGCTGCGGCTTGCCTGCAGTCCGTCTGTCTTTTGTATTTTTTGTTGTTTTTGTCTGAATTGTAGTTTTAATATGGTGTAGGGTTTGTATGTTATGTTTGGGGGGGGGGGGGGGGGTGGGAGGGAACGGGAACTGTAAAATTCTCTCTCCCGAACGGAGACGCGACCTTTGTTTCTGTGTCGTGTCCCCGTTCCCGTTGCGGCCTACCAGCGGCCATGCACCTGGGACCACCTGGGGCTCTGGTTCGCAGAGCCCGCGGCCCGGACTCACCACCTGTGGCGCTGGCCGCCTTCGGATGCCGCGGGAGCAGCTGCGACTCGTCTCCGGAGGCTCCGGCGCGGGCCGCCTGGTCGTCGGAAGCCCGCAGGCCCCTGGGTGGGGGCCGACATCGGGAGCTCCGGCAGCGGCAGAGTCTTCGCCCGTCCCGAATCGCGGGGCTTGGGTTGGCCCGCCGCGGACCTTTTACCGTCCGGCGCGGCCTGGAATAGGCCGCGGGATTTTCACCGCCCAGCGGGGGCTTCAATGTCGGGAGCCCCGACCGCCCCGACGTGGCAACTCCAACAGCCTGACCGCGGGAGAAGATGGCAGGGGAAGAGAAAAGACATTGTGGCCTTCCATCACAGTGAGGAGGGGACTGGAGGAGACTCACTGTGATGGATGTTTCTTTTTGTTTGGTGTTAGTTTGTGATTGTATGTGTTATTGCATTTTTATTGATTATTCTTATTGGTCTTATTGTTCAACTGCGGGTAATGTTTCATTTCACTACACATTTATGTGTATGTGACAAATAAACAACTATTGACTATTGACTATTGACTATTGACATAACAAAGACGCCACTCGTTTTTCACCCAAGTGGTATTGTAGAGGCTTTTACATGTGCTCATTACTTCACTAGTTTAGTTTAGAGATACAGTGCAGAAACTGGCCCTTCGGCCCACCGACCGGCGATCCCCACACTTCAACACTACACCACACACACTAGGTACAATTTACAATTATACCAAGCCAATTATACCGAGCTACAAACCTGCACGTCTTTGGGAGTGTGGGAGGAAACCGGAGATACTGGGGAAAAAACCCAGGCAGGTCGCAGGGGCGAACGCACAAACTCCATACAGACTGCACCCGTCGTTAGGATCGAACCAGGGTCTCAGGCGCTGTAACTTTACTGCTGCGCCACTGTGCCAACTATAACTACTTCAAAATTTGGCACACACATAAGGTTGGAGCAAAGTTTGTAACTTAAGACTTCCTCACAGAAGAGGTAAAAGTGCCACTGGTTGACATGGCAACCAACTGGGAATTGGGGGCCATCACCCAAGATGCCTGAGTCAGCAGATGTTTAGTTTAGATTTTTTAGAGATACAGTGCGGAAACAGGCCCTTCGGCTCACGGGGGCCACGCCGACCAGCGAACCCCGCACATTAACATCATCCTGCACCCACTCAGGACAATCTTTACATTTACTGGGCCAATTAACCTACAAACCGGTACATCTTTGAAGTGTGGAAGGAAACCAAAGATCTCGGAGAAAACCCACGCAGATCACGGGGAGAACGTACAATCTCCGTACAGACAGCACCCTTAGTCAGGATCGAACCCGGGTCTCCGGCGCTGCATTCGCTGTAAAGCAGCAACTCTACCGCTGCGCCACTGTGACCCTATGTTAACAGGGGCCTGCAAGCAGATTGAAGACCCTTACCCTGGCTGTTCCTGAATAGGGAGCCTGTGGGATTGGTGTTATCCCCAATTTGCTCTGCATAGCAGTCGCTGAGACTATTTGTGCGGAAGACATGGCGGCCATGTTCTGGAGGGCCTTATCTTTTGAAGCTTGATCCTTTAAAGATAATAAAATACGGATTAGCAACACACGGCAGGGAAATAGATGACAGAAAATAATCAAATACACTGTAAACTCAATATGCGAAAACTGACAATGGGAAAGACCGATTAAAGTACTGTAACTTTGCCATCTTGCATGAAGTTAGATCTGCTCATTTTCCCAAGATTATAAAATTATTCAAGAACGTCTTATCTCACTGAATCCAACATAATCCATTTCATTTGAGGTATCAAATCACTGATACGTCTTCCTGAAAACAAGGTTCAATTTTTAATCATTTACTGGGATACTACAATGGACGAGACGCCCAAATATCGTCTCACAGTAGGATAGAGAAAAGGGGTCATTTTAATTCATGCTTGACTTAGTTAGGTTTAGTTTAGAGATATAGCATGGACACGGGCCCTTCGGCCTACCAAGTCCATGCCAACCAGTGATCCCTGTACACTAGTTCTGGTTGATTACTGTGCAAACACCTCATAAGTGATTATCTTGCACTAGTTCTACCCTACACACTAGGGACAATTGAAAGAAACCAATTAACCTACAAACCTGCACGTCTTTGGAACGGGGCAGAAAACTGGAGAACCCGGAGAAAACCCACGTGGCCACTGGTCACAGGTACAACCTCCATGCAGACAGCACCCATAGTCAGGATCGAACCTGGGTCTCTGGCGCTGTAAGGCAGCAACTCTACCGCTGCGCCATTGATCCATACTGTATGCAATTGGGCTATCGGGGGGAAAAATTATCTTGGGAATCTTTCCACAGGTTCTCTGAAGACTGGTTAAAACTGAGAGGATATTGGTATCAATTTTCCAAGAAATTACTTTGGGGGAAGATAAATATTGCCAGAAAAAAAAAGGAAAATGGTCAACTTTTGTCATTTGTTCATTCAAACTCTCTAACAAAAAAGCAATAGTTGTCAATAGAGTAAGGGTGGATTTATTCTTCTTGGATCATCTGAGGTCAGTTCTTCGCATTGCAAGACAGCATAGTCCTTTAATGGTCTTTCTCATGACTCCTAAATGCATTAGCCACATGTGGCCCTCTGGGAACAGCACGGAATTCAACATGAATGGTACAGCCTGCTGGAGTCCTGGTGAATGGGCTGAATGGCTTCCTCCTTTCCACCCCACCGCTACACAGTTCCCACCAGGAGGGGCTAACTTGCTTTATCCAAGATCGTGAGCATCGACTGCCATCAATTCTGCACAAGCTTTGCTTTAGACTTTAGAGATACAGCGTGGAAGCAGGCCCTTCGGCCCACTGGGTCCGCGCCGACCCTGTGCACTATCCGACACGCTCGAGTCAACTTACAATTTACAGAAGCAGATCAACCCATCAACCTGTACTTCTTTGGGATGTGGGAGGAATCTGGGGCACCCGGAGAAAACTCGGAGATAACTCATATATTGTCTTTCTGCTGACAACACAAGCTTTTCACCGTACCTCGGTACACGTGAGAACAATAGACAATAGACAATAGGTGCAGGAGTAGGCCATTCGGCCCTTCGAGGCAGGACCACCATTCAATGTGATCATGGCTGATCATTCTCAATCAGTACCCCGTTCCTGCCTTCTCCCCGTACCCCCTGACTTACCCCCTGACAAACTAAGCTCAAACCCAAAAACCCACGTGGTCACAGGGAGAACATACAAACTCCGTGCAGACAGCACCTGCAGCCAGGATCTAATTCGGGTCTCTGGCGCTGAGAGACAGCAACCCTACCTCTGCACTAGTGTGCCACACGTGGTAGCTGAGATGAGCCAGACCATAGACCCAGACAATGCTGATGTACACAATGGGTGATGTGGGGACCTGTCGGCTGTAGCTTGAGACCGGAAGGCCTCAAGAAGCACGAGGCAAAACCTTGGGCAGTCAGCCATACTGGGGGACCATGTTCCAATGCACGTGACATTGATGCTGCACTGTCAAAGCACCTCACGGGGAGATGATACGCATCTGAGGAAGGGCCTCGGACCAAAACGTCACCCATTCCTTCTCTCCAGAGATGCTGCCTGTCCTGCTAGGTTACTCCAGCTTTTTGTGCCTATCTCATGGGGATGATGTTGTAATGAGGTCGGGACCCACAGAAAATAAATATCGCTGGGCATAATTGACCTAGCTTGCATTTGTATGATTGATTGATTGTGGTGGTGATGAAGACATACACCATAATGGCGTTTAAGAGGCTTTTGGATCGGCACGTGGAAGTGCAGGGTACAGAGGGATACAGATCATGTACGGGCAGATGAGATCAGGCATCATGTTTGGCACAAACATTGTAGGCCGAAGGGCCCGGTTCTGTGCAGTACTGTTCTATGTTCGATGATTGAAATATAATATAAAGACAGGCCCTTCGACCCACCGAGTCCATGCTGACCATCAGTCACCAGTTCACACTAGTTCTATACTATCACACTTTCTTTCCGCTCCCTACACACTAGAGACAATTTACAGAGGCCAATTGCCTTCGGCCCACCGAGTCCACGCCGACCATCGATCTCACGTTCACACTAGCTCCATGTCAACCCACTTTCTCAACCACTTCCTACACACTAGGGACGATTTACAGAGGGCCAATTAACTTACAAACCCTTTTTGAGGTGGGAGGAAACTGGGGCACCCGGAGAAAACCCACGGGGTGACAGGGAGATCGTGCAAACTCCACCCAAGAACAGGATGGAACCCGGGTCTCTGGCACTGTGGGGCAGCAGCTCTACCAGCTGCACAGGGCTGCCAACTATCTCACTCCCAAATAAGGGACAAGGTGACGTCACTGCCCCACGTGACCTCACCCAGCCAGCGACCACGTGCTCACGCTCCACCAATGGCGGCCGCCCGGGCAGGGTGGCGGGTTGCTACGCAACCTCCGTTAGGCGGCGCCCGGGCCTCCGGACCTACAGGCCTACAGTGTCTGGGTCTACAGCATCCGGGCCCACAGCGCCACCCGGGTCCAATATGGGACCCAAAATACGGGATGTCCCGGCTAATACGGGACAGTTGGCAACCCTACAGCTGTGTCACTTAAATTAAGTGAAAGCAGGTTTAATTTTTGTTCAGGGTATGATTTTTGTTCAGGCCTATTTTTGCAAGGCAGAATAAATGCTTCCAGAAAAGTGTTTCCAGATATGCAAAGCCATGGAGCTATCCCAAGCTTGGCTGTAAACCTGGGACAGCTACAGCAGAAAGTACATAGAGTCATCGAATGATACTGTGTGGAAACAGGCCATTCGGCCTAACTTGCCCACACCGACCAACTTGTCCCAGCTACACTAGTCCCACCTGCCTGCATTTGGCCCAAATCCCTCCAAACTTGTCCTATGATTAGTACAGGTGTCAGGGGCTATGGAGAGAAGGCAGGAGAATGGGGCTAGGAGGGAGAGATAGATCAGCCATATTTGTACCGCAGAGTAGACTCGTGGGGCCGAATGGCCTAATTCTGCTCCTATCACTTACGACCTTATACCTGTCCAATTGTTTCTTAAACATTGCAATAGTCCCAGCCTCAACTACCTCCTCCGGCAGCTCGTTCCACACACACTTTGTGCGAAATCCTTCCTCCTTCACCTTAAACTGATCTCCCCTGTTTCTCGATTCCCCTCCTACGGGGAAGAGACTCTGTGCGACTACCCGATCTATTTCCCTCATGAGGATGTGGGGAGACTTTGCCTGAATAGTTCTAAACTGGCAGAGTAAAGGACTATTTTCATCATGGACTATGGCAAAGCATAAAGTGTGTAATAATACATTAAAATGTAATCCCAACATCTACACGAACTGATCAAGAACAAGTCTAAACACAACATCCTACACACAGAATAAGACAATCCCAATCAGCACCACTATCCTCATTTTAGTTTTGAGTTACAGCATAGAAACAGGCCCTTCGGCCCACCGAGTCCATGCCGACCAGCGATCACCCCATACACTAGCACTGACCTACACACCAAGGACAATTTCACAAGTTACCGATGCCAATTAACCTACAAACCTGTATGAGTTTGGAGAGTGGGAGGAAACTGGAGCACATGGACGAAATCCATGGTCACAGGGAGAATGTGCAAACTCTGTACGGACAGCACCCGTAGACAGGATCAAACCCAGGTCTCTGGCGCAGTAAGGCCGCAACTCAACCGCTGCGCCACTAATATTTCCATTACTTCTCAACCTCTACCACTTTTCCATTTTTTTTCTTTTCACTTACTCATGGTATTTATTTGTGGTTCATGTGTAATTTATGTTTTTTCTGCGTTCTCTGTCTATGCACCTGCGCTGTTGCTGCTGCGGGCAAGATTCTCACTGTACCTGGGCCTCACTGCACTAATGCCCGTGGCAATATAAACTCGACTTGGCAATTCGGACAAAAGATCATAACCTGTGACTTTTTAAAAAGCTTCTTTCTTCACAGACGTAGCATAGAAGAGTAGAGAGCCCACCGTGCCTGTGCTGGACATGCGGACAAAACAGGTCTCTTGGGCCTACATATAATCCATCTCCCTCAATTCTCCGCCTGTTCATGTGACCCTCTGACAAGCCATTATCGTATCCTCCAGAACAAGGGGCCACAGTTTAAGAATAAGGGGTAGGCCATTTAAAACTGAGATGAGGAAAAACTTTTTCAGTCAGAGAGTTGTGAATCTGTGGAATTCTCTGCCTCAGAAGGCAGTGGAGGCCAATTCTCTGAATGCATTCAAGAGAGAGCTGGATAGAGCTCTTAAGGATAGCGGAGTCAGGGGGTATAGGGAGAAGGCAGGAACGGGGTACTGATTGAGAATGATCAGCCATGATCACATTGAATGGCGGTGCGTACAGGCTCGAAGGGCCGAATGGCCTCCTCCACCACCTATTGTCTATTGTCTATTGTCTATTGTCTATTATCCTCATCCACCACCACCCCTGACATTCTGGCTTTGACATTCACTGTTATCTAGCGTCTCACAAGGCTGGTCATGGCACACATCAACTGCAGTAGCCCAGAGCATCAGGCCATAAGGAATAGGAGTAGAATTAGGCCATTCAGCCCATCGAGTCTAGTCCGGGGTTCACGTTGTCGACCTCCCCGTGGTGAGCCCTGTCAACTGACCTCAGTCAGGCGAACGACAACAAACAGAGACAGCAGAAGCAGAAGCAGCTTCATAACTTCTGCTGCCTCAAACACAAGAAGAAGAAGTCTAGTCCACCATTCAATCAAGGCTGATCTATCTCTCCCTCCTCACCCGGGCACAAAATACTCTACTGGACCTTTGACAAATACTTTCATAAGTCACAGGAGCAGAATTAGGCCATTTGGCTCATTGAGTCCACCCTGCCAGGATTGCTGCCCTACACAATATTTCCTGTTGATTGATCTTTGGGTGTTGACTACCTAACACTGCCGTCCTTCCCCACACCCTGTACCAAGGGAGTAGATGCCTGGTCAGTAACGCTAAACATGCTTTATATTAATGTTGTTAGCATGTCGTATGGTTCATATGTTCCAGGAGCAGAATGAGGCCATTCGGTCCAACAAGTCTACTCCGCCATTCAATCATGGCTGATCTATCTTTCCCTCTCAAACCCATTCTCCTGCCTTCTCCCCATAACCCTAAACACCTGCACTAATCAAGAATATATCAATCTCCGCCTTAAAAATATCTGTTGACTTGGCCTCCACAGCCGTCTGTGGCAATGAATTCCACAAATTCACCACCCTCTGACTAAAGAAATTCTTCCTCATCTCTATTCTAAAGATACATCCTTTTACTCTGAGGCTGTGGCTCTCTGTTCCTAGACTCTTTTCACTAGTGGAAGCATCCTCTCCACATTCACTCCATCCAGGCCTTTCACTATTTGGTAAGTTTCAACCAGGTCCCCACCTCAAACCTCTAAATTCAAAATAATTTCTGCTTTACCAGTATGATCTATCCCACTCCAAATACTCCAATGATTTTGCTGAACTTGGGTGCTGGACTATGGTCAATTTAAGGATAGTTTTCATACATTAATCATAATAATAATAATAATAATTAATAATCATTAATAATAAGGCATGAATTCACAAAAGAAAAAGCAATTTACAGAGGCAGAGAGAGGCGAAGCATAGAAACTGTCCCTTCAGCCCATGGAGTCAAGTGCTGCTTTTTAATGAGAATGATCAGCCATGATCACATTGAATGACGGTGCTGGCTCGAAGGGCCGAATGGCCTCCTCCTGCACCTATTGTCTAATGTCTATTAATCCTAACTAAAGCAACGCTACATGAATCCCAGGTTCTACCACCCACCGACAGACCAGGGGCAATTTAGAGTTGCCATTTAACCTCCCAACCCGCACACCTTTGGGATGTGGGAGGGAGCCAGGGTCTTTGCAGTCAGTGGGAGAACGTACAATCACAGGGACCACACAGACAGCGCCCAAGGTCAGGATTGAACTCAGGGCCCTGACGCCACTATGTCGCCTGTAGTTATGGCCCTGTCGTAAAAGATAACTCAGAAACCAAAATTTTGTAGCTTTGCATGTTTGATATCTGTTTCCTATTATAATCTGAACTTTAAGCGTGGAGTGAAATGCAATGGTTCCACCAGCTCAACTTAAAAGGAACAAAACGTCGTATTAAGTAGGAATCGGAAAATCTCGATTTAAATTTGAAGAAGTGGAAACATTGGAGCCTTTCATGTTTTAAATGGGTTATCATCAGCCAGGGAAGAATGCATACCAATCAAAACATAACTGATTCTTTTCATCGCGGACCAGAGGACACAGGTTTAGGTTGAATGGGAAAAGATTTGCAAGTTATTTTAAGTTATCCTGGGATGTCTGGCAAATGTTTATGAACTTGGGTTGCAGGAACCCGGTTTAAAATGACCTGCCTTCAACTTTTCTACAACCTATCAATTTTCTATGCGCAAAACCTCTGAAGCAGGAACCAAATATTCCTCTTGACTTCACAAGCAGAGGTCAATAAACGTAGCGGAGACTTCGGGGAAAGCTCAGTTCATTATCAGCAAGGTCAAAGTGCTGGATAAATTGGAGGGACTAAAACCTAAATCTCCTGGATCTAACGGTTTCGTTTAGTTCAGTTTATTGTCACATTATCTGAGGTACGGTGAAAAGCTTTTGTTGCGTGCTAACTAGTCAGTGGAAAGACTGTACGTGATTACAATCGAGCCACCGACAGTGTGGATACATGATAAAGGGAATAACGTTTAGTGCAAGATGAAGTCCAGTAAAGTCGGATTACAAATAGTCTGAGGGTCACCAATGAGGTGGATGGTAGCTCAGGACTGCTGTCTAGCTGTGGTAGGGTTGTTCAGTTGCCTGATAACAGCCGGGGAGTAACTGTCCCTGAATCTGGAGGTGTGCGGTTTCACACTTCTATACCTCTTGCCTGATGGGAGAGGGGAGAAGAGGGAGTGACCGAGGTGAGAACCCCCCCCTCCCTTGAATATACTGGTGGCCTTGCCAAGGCAGCGTGAGGTGTAAATGAAGTAGATGGAAGGGAGGTTGGATTGCGTGATGTGCTGGGCTGCGTCCACAATTCTCTGCATCCCAGGGTTATTAAACTCACAGCTGCAGAGATAGCAGGTGCATTAACAATGACCATTCAAAATGCCCTAAATGCTGGAATAGTCCCAATGGATTGGGTGTAGCACATGAGATGCTGCTATTTAAGAAAGAAGGGAAAGACTACGTTGGGAACAATGGATCAGATAATCTGACATCTGCTGACAGCACAGTGCTAGAAATCATTGGGTGGCACGGTGGCACAGCGGTAGAGTTACTGCCTCACAGCGCCAGAGACCCGGGTTCGATCCTGACTACGGGTGCTGTCTGTACAGAGTTTGTACGTTCTCCCCGTGACCTGTGCGAATTTTCTCCGGGTGCTCCGGTTTACTCCAGCACTCCAGGTTTGTAGTTTAATTGGCTTCGGTAAAATTGTATATTGTCTGTGTGTGTGTGCGTAGAGTAGTGTTAATGAGCGGGGATCGCTGGGCGGCGTGGACTCAGTGGGCCGAAGGGCCTGTTTCCACGCTGTATCTCTAAACTAAACTAAATACATCATAATGAGTCTGGGAATAGTACACTTAGAAAAATCATAAAATGAATCGACCTTCTATTCTGATGGACAAATCAAATTTGGTCAAACTAATAAGGCATTTTGGGGGAAGTAACTAACAGGATAGAAAGAAAATGAGTGGCCTTATAAAGGATGAGTAACAACATTTTGTGTGTTAGCAGGCAATAAGGACTAACAAGGTAGACACAAAGAACTGCAGATGATCGAAACATGCTTGGGATACAAGATACTGGAGTAGCTCAACATCTATGGAGAACATGGATGGGCAACTTTTCAGTTCGGGACCCTTCTTAGACAATAGGCAATAGGTGCAGGAGGAGGCCATTCGGCCCTTCGAGCCAGCACCGCCATTCAATGTGATCATGGCTGATCATTCTCAATCAGTACCCCGTTCCTGCCTTCTCCCCATACCCCCTGACTCCGCTATCCTTAAGAGCTCTATCCAGCTCTCTCTTGAATGCATTCGGAGAATTGGCCTCCACTGCCTTCTGAGGCAGAGAATTCCACAGATTTACAACTCTCTGACTGAAAATGTTTTTCCTCATCTCAGTTCTAAATGGCCTACCTCTTATTTTTAAACTGTGGCCCCTTGTTCTGGACTCCCCCAACATTGGGAACATGTTTCCTGCCTCTAACGTGTCCAACCCCTTAATAATCGTATACGTTTCGATAAGATCTCCTCTCATCCTTCTAAATTCCAGTGTATACAAGCCTAGTCGCTCCAGCCTTTCAACATATGATAGTCCCGCCATTCAGGGAATTAACCTAGTAAACCTACGCTGCACGCCCTCAATATGACTTATGACTGAAGAAGGGTCCCAACCTGAAGCATTGCCTGTCCATGTCCTCTAGAGATGCTACCTGACCTACTGAGTTAATCCAGCACTTTGCGTTCCACGCAAGGACTCACAAGAGTAGTTTTAGGGATCTTTGCCGTCACTGGGAGAACAGACAATCACAGAGCCCACACGGACTGCAGCCAAAGTCAGGATTGAACTCAGGCCCCCGAGTACTAATTACTAATTAGTACTAATTACTGCACATCCACCACAGAAAGTATCCTCTCTGGACATATAGCTTCTGGTAATGGCAACTACTCTGCCTGGGACCGCACAAGATTGCAGAGTTTGTGAACCCAGTCCATCACACAAATCAGCCTCCTCATCGTCAACTCCATTGCACCTCACCAGGTCGGGCAAACAGCTAACATAATCAATGACCACATCCACCTCAGTCATTCCCTCTTCCCCTCTGACTGGTCGTGTCTTGTATGTTCCAGATATGTTGTATGTACGTCATAACACCAACCTGTCCATCCTTCTTCATAAAGCAACATACCAACTCCAGATGTTAGTCTAGTAAGCTAAAGGGCAGCACAGTGATCGGGTTCCTGCCTTACAGCGCTTGCAGCATCGGAGACCTGGGTTCGATCCCGACTGCGGTTGTTTGTCTGTACGGAGCTTCTACGTTCCCCCCTGACCTGCGTGGGTTTTCTCCGAGATCTTTGGTTCCCTCCCACACTCCAAAGACGTACAGGTTTCTAGGTTAATTGGCTTGGTATAAATTGTCCCTAGTGTGTGTAGGCTAGTGTTCGTGTACGGGGATTGCTGGTCGGCACGGACTTGGTGGGCCGAAGGGCCTGTTTCCGTGCTGTATCTCTAAACTAAACAACACAAAAATCAAACTAAATCTTCTCTAAACTACTTCCAATACATGACCAGAACACATACACAAAGCCCTATAAAACTGGAGCACAACTTCAGATGGCAGTCTATTTTTTATTCTTTCATTGTGATGAGATCCAATTCACTGGATGTTTTCAAGAGAGAGTTAGATTTAGCCCTTAGGGCTAATGGAATCAATGGATATGGGGAGAAAGCAGGAAGGGGGCACTGATTTTGGATGATCAGCCATGATCATTTTGAATGGCGGTGCTGCCTCGAAGGGCCGAATGGCCTACCCCTGCACATATTTTCTATGTTTCTATGTCTCTATGAGAGCTTGCTTCCTGCAACTGTGTTCAGTTCTGGGCAGATGGAAAGATGTTGTCAAGCTGGAAAGGGTAGAGAGATTTACGAGGATGTTGCCAGGACTCGAGGGTCTGAGCTATCGGGTGAGGTTGAGTAGGCTGGGACTCTATTCCTTGGAACACAGGAGGATGAGGAGTGGTCTTATAGAGAGAGGTGTATAAAATCATGAGAGGAATAGATCGGGTAGATGCACAGAGTCTCTTGTCCAGAGTGGATGAATCGAGGACCAGAGGACACAGGTTTAAGTTGAATGGGAAAAGATTTAATAGGAATCTGAGGGGTAACTTTTTCATACATAGGGTATATGGAACGAGCTGCCAGAGGAGGTGGTTGAGGCTGGGACTATAGCAATGTTTAGGAAACAGTTAGACAGGTACATGGATAGGACAGGTTTGGGCGGATATGGACCAAACGCGGGCAGGTGGGACTGGTATAGCTGGGACATGATGGCCGGTGTGGGCAAGTTGGGCCAAAGGGCCTGTTTTCGCACAGTATCACTTTATGACTCTATAACTAGAGAATCCAGAACTAGGAGCATGCTTTCAGTAGAGGGGATCCATTCAGAGGAGGCCAATTGATGCGAGAAGATATTTCATTATGAAATGTTTGTAACTCTCCAGAATTCATGTTGGCACCGGATGTTTAGTCAAAGAATAGATTCAAGGCTCAGAAATGTTGCATCGTTTGGAAAGCAATGGAATGAGAGGATGGGCTAAATAGCCAGGAGCTGTTAACAGGCGACTGAACCATCCTACCACAACCAGAGAACAGTCCTGAACTACTATCTACCTCATTGGTGACCGGACTATCTTTGATCGGACTTTACTGGCTTTACCTTGCACTAAATGTTATTTCCTTATCATGGATCTTTACACTGTGAATGGCTCGATTGCAATCATGTATTGTCTTTCCGCTGACTGGTTAGCACGCAACAAAAGCTTTTCACTGTACCTCGCTCGGTACACGTGACAATAAACTGGACTGAAATGAACTGAACTGGGAACTGGGAACTGAGGCACATACGGATCTATGATCTTATCGTACAGTGGAGCGGGCTTTTGGACTATGTCCTGATTCCATTTCTTGTTCTTATGTTTTCTATCAACCCCAAATATCAAAGGATCTATCCCGGGAATGACTTAATATTCTTAGGTGACTGACATAAATTAGATACTGTTATCATCGACCATTCACCCAGTAGTTGCTATTGCCTTAAGACATGGAAGGAAGCTATCCCGGACCATCAAGTTCATCAGTTCTTAAATTCTAGGAGCAGAATGAGGCCATTCGGCCCATGACATCTACTCCGCCAGTCAATCATGGCCGATCTATCTTTCCCTCTCAACCCCATTCCCCCACCTTCTCCCCATAACCCCTGACACCCGAACTAATCAAGAACCGATCTATCCCTGCCTTAAAACAAAATCTTTTGATTGACCTCCACAGCTTTCTGTGGCAATGAATTCCACAGATTCACCACGCACTGACTGAAGAAATTCCTCCTCATCTCCCTCCTAAAGGAACGTCCTTTAATTCTGAGGCTCTGCTGGCTCAAGCCACAATCCAAGACCTCCACTAATGTTCCCTATTACCTATTCTGCACACATTGCCATCCATTCAACCACCCGCCCACACTGGGGGTAATTTACAGCAATCAACTAGTGCACCCACCCATTCATCAAGGAAGTAGAAGCACCTGGAAGAAACCCACACGATCATAGGACGGACATTTTAGTTTTAGTGAGTTTTTAGTTCCAATGATACAGCATGGAAACCGACCCTTCGGCCACCCGAGTCCATGCCGACCATCGATCACTGATTCACACTATAGACAATAGGTGCAGGAGGAGGCCATTCGGCCCTTCGAGTCAGCACCGCCATTCAATGTGATCATGGCTGATCATTCTCAATCAGTACCCCGTTCCTGCCTTCTCCCCATACCCCCTGACTCCGCTATCCTTAAGAGGTCTATCTAGCTCTCTCTTGAATGCATTCAGATAATTGGCCTCCACTGCCTTCTGAGGCAGAGAATTCCACAGATTTACAACTCTCTGACTGAAAAGGTTTTTCCTTATCTCCGTTCTAAATGGACTACCCCTTATTCTTAAACTGTGGCCCCTGGTTCTGGACTCCCCCAACATTGGGAACATGTTTCCTGCCTCTAACGTGTCCAACCCCTTAATAACCTTATACGTTTCGATAAGATCTCCTCTCATCCTTCTAAATTCCAGTGTATACAAGCTTAGTCGCTCCAGTCTTTCAACATATGACAGTCCCGCCATTCCGGGAATTAACCTAGTAAACCTACGCTGCACGCTCTCAATAGCAAGAATATACTAGTTGTATGCCATACCGCTGTCTCGTCCACTCCTGACACACCAGGGGCAATTTTACAGAGACCGATTAACCTACAGACCAGCACATCTTTGGGATTTGGGTGGAAACCGGAGCGCCCTGGAGAAAACCCACGCGATCACAGGGAGAAATGTGCAAACTCTGCATAGACTGCAACCGAGTTCAGGATCGACCCTGGGTCTCTGGCGCTGTGAGGCAGCAGCTCTACCCAGCTGTGCCACTGTGTAAAATCCACTCGAGGATCACCAGAGGTCAGCACTGATGCTGGGTCACTGGAGTCTGAGGCAGCAGCTCTACCAACTGTGCCACTGTGCTGTCCTAGCTTAACCACAACCCACAAAGGATAGATCAGCCATGATTGAATGGTGGAGTAGACCCGATGGGCTGAATGGCCTAATGCTGCCCCTCTGACTAATGAACTTACGACAGAAGCCTTGAACAATGCAGAGCTGATGAGATGCAGATAGACAACAGAATGCTGGAGTAACTCAGCGGGACAGGCTGCAGCCCTGGAGTGAAGGAATGGGTGAGGTCTCAGGTGGAGTCCCTTCCTCAGATGCAGTGTGGACATAAATACTGTTGTGTGATATGAACGTACCGACCTACTTTCGAGAGGATCTATAGAACTGTGAATAATGGATGTAGCTGCCCTGCATTGTATCAACAAAATTAGGTTCCAACATTTTTTGTCCAGTTTAATTTAGAGATGGAGCGCGGAAATAAGCCCTTTGGCCCATCGAGTCCTTTCAGTTTAGTTTAGAGTTACAGCGCGGAAACAGGCCCTTCGGCCCACCGGGTCCGCGCCGACCAGCGATCCCCGCACACTAGCACTATCCCACTCGGGACAATTTTTACATTTGCCCAGCCAATTAACCTACCCGTTAATGTCTTTGGAGCGTGGGAGGGAACCGAAGATCTCGGAGAAAACCCACGCAAGTCACGGGGAGACCGTACAAACTCCGTAAAGACAGCGCCCGTGGTCAGGATCGAACCCGGGACCCTGGGGCTGTAGGACAGCAGCTCTACCAGCTGTGCCACCGTGCCGTTCTAATGTACCCACTACCTTCAGGACATCACTGACCTGCCTCTGAAAATATTTTGAGGCCAACTATCCTTAGCTACTTTTCCATTTCTTTTCTAATGTTGGAGAGCAAAGGAGAAGGGATAGTTTCTCTATCTAGAAACACAGCATAAAACAAACAGCCACAGTTTGACCTCTGCCAGCCCAGGTTAGATCAAAGCTCTTCTTGGAATGTTCCCGCTAGGCAAACCGTTCCGCCTTCCAAAAGGGCAAATGGAGGCTATCAATTATTCCAATCCTTATCAGGGATATTTGTGCTGCTTCTCTCCATAAATTGGATTATACGGCCAATTGTGTGGTACTTTGGATCCAAGTGGTCATCCTTCCAATTGGATTATTGTAAAGCACTGGTTGCAAGGAAACTTCCTGAGTCAAGTTTTGATTACTTGGGTCTCAATGAAAGTTCATTCAACAAAATACATGGGAGGGTGGTTTTAGAAACGTATTTTGGTCTTAGAAGCAGTCCCAGAAGTGACCTGGGCGGGAGAGGTTCGATTAAAAAAAAAAATTACATACATGCATGAACATGCACACAAATGGGCAAAATAATTAGATACTTACCACATTCATTGCCTGGATTCAAGAAAAGCACATCATTAATGGGATTGAACACAAAATTTTCATTCAGTTAATCACAACAGTGAAACCTGCCCAGATTACCACAGCTCAAACAGTTCAAACTTGGGTGAAGGGGGGTTAAATTGGCTCCCTGCTGTAGATTTGTACCTTCACAGTGGGGCAATACCTCGACTGAGCAGGCACCTGGTTTATGAGGCCGTTAGCAAGATGAAGCTGAAACTCTGACTCGAATTTCTGCCTGGTTTAAGATACAACTCACGCTTATTTTGATGAGATAGATTTTGCTTAGTTCAGAGATACAGCGCGGAAACAGGCCCTTTGACCCGTCGAGTCCGTGCCGACCGCCGATCCCTGCACGCTAACACTACCCTACACACGCAGGGGACAGTTTTACATTTGTACCAAGCTAATTAACCTACAAACCCGCACGGCTTTGGAATGTGGGAGGAAACCGAAGGTCTCGGAGAAAACCCACACAGGGCACGGGGGAGAACGTTCAATCTCCGTACAGACAGCACCCGTAGTCGGGATCGAACCCGGGTCTGTGGTACTGTAAGCGCTGTAAGGCAGCGACTCTACCGCTGCGCCACTGTGCCCGCCCTGATGGTTGACCTTCTTGGCGATGCCTCTAGAATGATTTTGATAGTCCGATTCAAATTGTTTGCAGCAGCGCACAAGTCCCAGGAGCAGAGCGACGCCACTCGGCCCATCAAGTCTACGCCGCCATCCAATCATGGCTGGTCTACCTTTCCCTCCCAACCCCATTCTCCTGCCTGTGGACTCAATAACATTTTAAGGGTTGGCTCAATATTGCAAAGGACCATTTCTAAGCAGGTTTCACTGGACAGACAAAACAAAATGCAATCAATAGTGGTGAGAATTTTTTCAAACATGCAAAATAAATAACTTTTCAGGAATCACATTAATTCTACTGAATATTTTCCTTCAATTAAAAAAAAAAGTCTGAACTTCAAAGGAAACTGGTCAGAAAGCAAAACTGGCTGCAAATCTTCTTGGGGGATTAACTTGAAGCAAAGACTCCCGCTCGTCTTTGGTGTTCTACTTTCAGCATAAGTGCCCGTGTGCCTGGTGTTCATTCCTTAAAAAATGGTGAAAGACAACAAGAGGTCCAGAGCCCTCAGGTTCCCTGCTGACCAGTTCTCTTCACAAAGGTGGACTTGGTATTCACTGAACCTCTATATAATAAATAACATTTAAGAGCGAGAGAGGTCCTATACTTCTGACTCTTGCCCATAAGTCAATCATGTCCGTACTCTAACCTGGATATGACTTATGCTGAAGATGGCTCCTCGTGTCTGAACTGGCAGCTTCCCGCTAATTTAGAGGCAGCAGTTGGTTGGAAAGTGCAATACGGTAAAGGTGCAAATTGCTCCATGTTGGAACTGAAGTTAACTTTGCACCGATTAATTGTAAATATAGGTTAGGCTGATTTCAAGGTAACCTCGAATATTGCAAGTCTACTCAGTGCAGAAGTCAACGAATGTAAACCGTAGGGTTTTGCTTCATGTAGGTAAAAATGGGGTGATTTGCATTTATATAGCACCTGTTTCCCAAAATTCAAACGACTGAGAAATAACTTTTTGGGGTGCAGCCTCTGTAGGGTAGGGAAAATGGCAACAACCTTATACAACATTAAATCCACAATACAGAAGAATAATCCGCGTCAGTTCAGGATGAGAAACTGATAACCATTAGGACAGACGTTCATCTTCAAATACATTCAATAGAAATTAAGTCATTCTCTTTGGAAGGACAGATTCTTGATTAGTAAGGGTGTCAAAGGTTATGGGAGAAGGCAGGAAAATGGGGTTGCAAGAGAAGGATAGAACAGCCATGATGGAATGATGGGCTGAATGGCCTAATTCTGCTCCTATGACTGATGAGCTTATGACAGAAGATGCAGGGTTGATATAAATACTGGAGTAGGATGTGAACCTATCAACTTCTGGCATGGTGGCTACGTAGGGGTGCCACCTATCTCACTCCCAAATAAGGGACAAGGTGATGTCACTGCCCCGCGCCCCACATGACCTCACCCAGCCAGCGGCCACATGCTCCCGCTCCACCAATAGCGGCCGCCCGGACCGGGAGGCGGGTTGCTACGCAACTTCCGTTAGGCGGCGCCCGGGCCTACAAGTCAAGTCAAGTCAAGTCTACCTTATTTGCCACATACACATACAAGATGTGCAGTGAAATGAAAGTGGCAACGCCTGCGGATTGTGCGAGAACTACAAATAGAATAGAATTTTTTTTTTTAAAAGACACAACACAAAAAATAAATTAATACAGTAAATTAGTCGCTGGTGATATAAGAGTTAACAGTCCTGATGGCCTGTGGGAAGAAACTCCGTCTCATCCTCTCTGTTTTCACAGCGTGACAGCGGAGGCGTTTGCCTGACCGTAGCAGCTGGAACAGTCCGTTGCTGGGGTGGTAGGGATCCCCCATAATGTTGCTGGCTCTGGATCTGCACCTCCTGATGTATAGGTCCTGCAGGGGGGCGAGTGTAGTTCCCATAGTGCGTTCAGCCGAACGCACTACTCTCCGCAGAGCCTTCCTGTCCTGGGCAGAGCTGTTCCCAAACTAGATTGTGATGTTCCCGGACAAGATGCTTTCTACAGCCCCAGAGTAGAAGCACTGAAGGATCCTCAGAGAGACTCTGAATTTCCTCAGCTGTCTGAGGTGGTAAAGGCGCTGCCTTGCCTTACTCACCAGTGCGGCAATACTATTGTGTTGAAAGCTGAACTAAAATCAATGAACAGCATCTTCACATAGCCCCCCTTCTGGCTGTCAGGATGAGAGAGAGAGCGGTGTGCAGAACCTAGGAGACCGCATCATCCGTGGATCTGTTCGGACGGTATGCAGACTACAGTGTCCGGGCCTACACTGTCCGGGCCTACAGCGCCCCCCCGGGCCTAATACGGGACAAGGGCGGTCCCGTGCGGGACAAACCAATTTAGCCCAAAATACGGGATGTCCCAGCTAATATGGGACACTTGGCAACCCTATGGCTAAGACATCTATCAAGTGGATCTATAGAGCAGTGAATAATGCATGTAGCTGCCCTGGATTGTATCAAAGAAATTAGGCTCCAAGATTTTTCAGTTTGGTTTAGTTTAGTTTCGAGATATCCCACACAGGTCACGGGGAGAACGTGCAGACTCCGTACAGACAGCAACCGTAGTCAGGATCGAACCCGGGTCTCTGGCGCTGTAGGGCAGCACCTCTACCGCTGCGCCACCGTGCCGCCCGATATTTTGGACTCTACTTCAATATGGACTTCCCTGGCTCCAAAGTCGGAGAAGGATGGAGGCTCCCCAAGAGTCCAATAAAGTTTTGGAATTCTTTTTAATTGCCGCTACTGTTGATGGATTCAAGCAGTAAGGGAAGGCGATCACCGTTTCTTTCTACCTAATGTTTGGTGACATACGTTACTGCTAGTCGCAACTTAAATACGTCAGTGTTCCCCCGAGCCCTGTCCACCTCCTCCCACCTGTCACCTTCGACCATCCTGAAAATGAATCGTCTAAAATCACGGGGAAATGTAGCGCCAGATTCTGAGATTCTGTTGCAAAGGGGTCACAGATGAGGGGAGTGTGTAGTTGGCTTGATGGCCCCATCAAAATACGGGATGTCCCGGCTAATATGGGACAGTTGGCAACCCTATGGCTTTTTATCATATTGGTGTTTCTATCAAGGCCAGTGTTTATTGTCTGCCCTCAGTTTCTCTTGAAGATGCTGGTGTGTTGTCTTCTAGCATTCTGTCCAGTGATGGTACAAGGCACTAAAGGTCAACCACCCTTGGTTCTGAGGCCTTGCCGTATTATCTGTTATGCCGGATCTACACAGGTCATGGTTTTGGGGGTGCCGAGATACTGGCCGGCAAAGTCTGCCGCAGATGTCGGCTATGGGAACGGATTTGCCAGCTCTGACCGGGCCGGAGTTCCAGAGCCTCGGTCACGGAGGGGAGGGGAGGCAAAATCGACCTGCCGATCGTCGTGGAATTCACGATGAGGTCGAGATCGGCCGCCTGACCCGGCCTGGGCTCGGGGGGATTTCCGGGGGATGTTTCAAGTGTGCTCTCGTAATGTTTTCCGGATTAAAGGAGGTATCGAACCAGCAGTTGCTGGGAAATCGGTGGTGGACCTGTGTCAGGATGGGATCTCAAGGACTTTAACCCAGGACTTTCTCCCACCGTGGATTCTACTAGAGTTCAGAGTTGGGTTGAAACGAATAAGCCAAATAAAAGGAATGGGAAGATAAGACAAAAAAAGCTGGAGTAACTCAGTGGGACAGGCAGCATCTCTGGAGAGAAGGAATGGGTGACGTTTCAGGTCGAGGCCCTTCTTCAGACTCGAACGGAAACATCGCCCATTCCTTCTCTCCAGGGATGCTGCCTGTCCCGCTGAGTTACTCCAGCTTTTTGGGTCCATCTTTGGTTTAAACCAGAATCTGCAATTCCTTCCTACAAAAGGAATGGGGACATGGACCGGTACTGTCCTTGAGGACTGCAGCCAGTCTAATGACTTGAGATGTAGTTTGCAGCAACTTTCTTCCCATGGTCAATGCTGTACACTCTGAGGTTACAACTAACCAGCCCTGAAAGATGTGACTCTGACTCAATTGACCCCTGCAGTCGAGATACATTCTTCTTCTCAATTTGGCTAGGGCAAGCCAACATTCTCTTGCCAGCCACACAACCAAAACGTGACCAGCCTGGGTCAGTAAATGTTTCATCTTAATGGGCCGCACAGATTCATGCCAGGGAACATTAAAGTTTCATGCACAGAATTTATATCCGTACCCCATTTAACCAAGGACGGCACGGTGGCGCAACAGTAGAGTTGCTGCCTTGCGGCGCCAGGGACCCGGGTTCGATCCTGACTACGGGTGCTGTCTGTATGGAGTTTGTACGTTCTCCCCGTGACTTGCGTGGGTTTTCTCCGAGATCTTTGGTTCCCTCCCACACTCCAAAAACGTACAGGATTGTAGGTTAATTTGGCTTGGTATTTAGATTTAGATTTAGAGTTACAGCGCGGAAACAGGCCATTCGGCCCACCGAGTCCTCGCCGCCCAGCGATCCCCGCACATTAACACTATCCTACACCCACTAGGGACAATTTTTACATTTTACCCAGTCAATTAACCTACAAACCTGCACGTCTTTGGAGTGTGAGAGGAAACCGAAGATCTCGGAGAAAACCCACGCAGGTCACGGGGAGAACGTACAAACTCCGTACAGACGGCGCCCGTAGTCAGGATCGAACCCGAGTCTCAGGCGTTGCATTCGCTGTAAGGCAGCAACTCTACCGCTGCGCCACCGTGCCGTGCATAAAATGCAAAAATTGTCCCTGGTGTGTGTAGGAGAGTGTTAGTGTGCGGGGATCGCTGGTCGGTGCCGACTCGGTTGGCCGAAGGGCTTGTTTCCGCGCTGTATCACTAAACTAAACTAAACTAAACAATTAAACTGATTATGTGCTTTGCCAATAAATTTGGATGTTCCAGGTTCACGGGGAAGCTTGAGACTAGTTAAGACAGCTGTATCATTGGTGAATGCGAACTATTGTTGGTGGGCAGGCAACAGTACAGCCGCTGCAGATCCACACAACCAGCGTAGGGAAATGTACAAGAATGGGTGAGAAAAATCTCCAAAAAAACTGCAGATGCTGAAAATCTGAAACAAAAACAGAAACATGTAAAGGGAGCTCAGCGAGTCTGTGGAAAGAGAGATGGTCAGTCTTCCGATTCATGAACCTTCGTCAGAACAAGTCGTGCCCTAGTCATACAGCGTGGAAATGGGTCCTTCAGCCCAACTTGCCCATGCTGACCCGCGTGCCCCATGTACACTAGTCCCACCTGCCTGCATTTAGCCCACATCCCTCCAAACCTATCCTATCCACGTACCTGTCCAAAAGTCTCTTTATCGTTGTGACAGTACCTGCCTCAATTACCTCCTCTGTCAGCTCGATCCATATACCTACCACCCTTTGAGTTGACTGAAGCGTCCTATCAACTCGTGGAGAGCAGGTCCTGAGATACACTCTACCTCTGAAGACCCTCGGACTATCTTCAATTGGACTTTACTGTACTTTATCTTAAACAAAATGTTATTCGCTTTATCGTGTGTCTGTACACAGTGGATGGCTCGATTGTAATCATGTATAGTTTTTCCGCTGACTGGTTAGCATGCAATAAAAGTTTTTCACTGTACACATGACAATAAACTAAACTACGCTAAAAGAAAAGTTGCCCCTCAGGTTCCTATTAAACCTTCCCCCCCCCCCACCCCTCACCTTCACGAAAGATTAGAACACTAGGTGGCGCAGTGGTAGAGTTGCTGCATTACAGCGCTAGAGGCCCGGGTTCGATCCCGACTACTGGGGCTGTCTGTACGGAGTTTGTACGCTCTCTCTGTGACCGCGTGAATTTTCCCCAGGTGCTCCAGTTTCCTTCCACGCTCCACTGGCGTGCAGGCTTGTAGATTAATTGGCTTCTGTAAATTGTCCTCAGTGTGTAGGATTGAACCAGTGTTTGGGTTCTCGTTGGTTGGCGGACCCGGTGGGCCGAAGTGCCTGTTTCCGCACTGCATCTTTAAACTAAACTAAAAACAAAATCTGTCCTCCCCTCACTTTAAACCTATGAAGTACAGTGAGGATGTGGCAGTACAAATGCAGGATTGTGCATTTGGGCTGGATAAGCTAAGTCTGAAGAAGGGTCTCGACCCGAAACGTCACCTATTCCTTTACCCCAGAGATGCTGCCTGAGTTACTCCAGCATTTTCATAGGTTCATAAGTGACAGGAGCAGAATTAGGCCATTCGGCCCATCGTCTACTCCGCCATTCAATCATGGCTGATCTATCTCTCCCTCCTAACCCCATTCTCCTGCCTTCTCCCCTTAACCCTTAACACCCGTCCTAATCAATCTCTGCCGTTAAAATATCAATTGAATTGGCCTCTGCAGCCTTCTGAGGCGATGAATTCCACAGATTCACCACCCTCTGACTGAAGAAATTCCTCCCCATCTCCTTCCTTAAGGGACGTCCTTTAATTCTGAGGGTACGGCCTCTAGTGCTAGACTCTCCCACTGAGTGAAAACATCCTCTCCACATCCACTCGATCCTGGCCATTTTGTGTCTGTTTTGTTTAGTTTTAGTTTTTGTTTATTGTCACGTGTCCCGAGGCACAGTGAAAAGATTTTTGTTTGTGTTGCCCGCTATCCAGCCAGCGGAAAGACAATACATGACTAGTCGAGCCATTTGCAGGGTACCGATGCAGGATAAGGGAGGGTTACCGTACGTACGAGGGGGCTGCGAGCTCCTCACTAACTGCCTGGCCAACACAGCCCAACCGTGAGTTCTGCCGTTTACGGAATTCCCCACTGCTCCCAGGACACAGGCTCACTGTGTTCCCGCGCTACTGATCTGCAGTGCTGGTATCGGCCCAGCCAAGAAACGCTCCTTGTAAGGCAAATATTTCCCATTCCACGCTGCGGCAGTATTTATTGAAACAAGGGCAGGTTTTTTTGCTTATAGACGAAGATAAAATTACAGGGCAAATAAATCACAGGAAACTGCGTGTAAAAAAAAAAGGAACTCGGGATTTCGCACTCTGTGTTAAGAGGACGTGTTAACCCCTTGAGCACAACGTGCATTGTGGGTGGAACCTGCAATGTGCACAGAGTCCCTGTGAATCACTGCAGATCAAATGGACCAGGGCAGTTACTGTAAACACTCACAGATCTCAGTTGACTGAGATCTGATGTCCCGTTTACAAACGGTACACATACACCCCAGGGAGTGATTTAACCAGGCCTTCTCCGGTACAAGGCCAGTAAGTCTTCAACACACATGTTGTACGCTGGGCTTAATCCAAGATAGTCCAGTCGCATTTAGACTTTACTTTGACCGCAGAGATACCGCGTGGAAACAGGCCCTTAGGCACAGCGAGTGTGCATCGGCCAACGATCACCCCGCCCTCTAGCACTATCTCACATCACCCCGCCCTCTAGCACTATCTCACATCACCCCGTCCTCTAGCACTATCTCACACACGATAGAGACAACTTTTAATTTACACAAACACAATTAACCTACTATCCTGCATGTCTCCAGAGTGTGGGACTCTGGCAGCTCAGCGATTGAATGTCACTTTAAATTAAATGTTCCTTAAGCTCGGTGGGCCGAAGGGGGCCTGTTTCTGCGCTGTTTCTCTAAACTAAACCTAATGGTGGTAGCTTCCCTCATATGTGTGAGCTTTGTAACATCCAAACGTGTGTTCGTAACTCAAGCTCATCGGCATTGATCCCTGCCCGCAAACTCTCTGACACACAGAAATGATCTCCACTACAAGCGTGCGGCACGGTGGCGCGGCGGTGGAGTTGCTGCCTTACAGCGCCCGAGATCCAGGTTCGATACTGACTCTGGCTGCTGTCTGTACAGAGTTTGTACATTCTCCCCTTGACCATGTGGGTTTTCCCCGGGTGCTCCAGTTTCTTCCCACAATCCAAAGGCATACGGGTTTTTAGTTTAATTGGCTATGTTAAAATTGTAAATTGTCCCTGATGTGTGTAGGATAGTGTTAGATCGCTGGTCGGCACAGACACAGTGGGCCGAAGGGCATGTTTTCGCGCTGTATCTCTAAACTAAACTAAACAGAGCATTGAAGTGTCAGGAACTGTACAGTTCACTGTTGGATGGCATCTTGCTACTCATACAAAGCTGGAGTAACTCAGCGGGTCAGGCAGCATCTCTGGAGAGAAGGAATGGGTGATTGTTCAGGTCGAGGACCTTCTTCAATCTGAAGAAGGGTCTCGACCCGAAACGTCACCTATTCCTTCTCTCCAGAGATGCTGCCTGACCCGCTGAGTTACTCCAGCTTTTTGTGTCTATCTTCGGTTTAAACCAGCGTCTGCAGTTCCTTCCTACACATCTTGCTTCCCATTATTGATTGTGTTTCTTGATTAGTACGGGTGTCAGGTTATGGGGAGAAGGGAGGAAAATAGGGTTGAGAGGGAGAGATAGATCAGCCATGACTAAATGGCAAGGTAGAGTTGATGGGCCGAATGGCCTAATTCTGCTCCTAGAACTCATGAACTTATGATGAGCGAGAAACGCAGGTTTTAGGCGGCACTTTATAGGTTTGCTTTATGGTATTGGGCTGATGCGACCGGAACCCTGCACATTGACGATGTGATCATGTGTGCCAATGGAACTGGTCAAAGGACTTTTCAATGTTAAAGGACAAATTAGGGCTGGGAGAAAAGGAAGAAAGATCAGCCATGATTGAATGGTGCAGCAGACCCGATGGGCCGTGGCCTAATTCTGCACCTATGTCTTATGATATGAGCACCAGGAAGAGAAATCCAGGAAGTGAAAATGGTTTTAAAAAAGCAGATTCCGAAAATCTGAAATAAAAACATAAACTGTGTGGAACCTCCACCAAAATGGACGGAGTGGGGTTAAAAGACATGCAGGACAATTTAAAGGTGGAATGAATGAATGAATGAATTAATTAATTAATTAATGAATGAATGAATGGATGAATCAATCAATCAATCAATCAATCAATAATGCAGCGCAAGCATGGAAAACAAATCCAAAATCTGGGCATCAGGATCTTATTTCTCCCTCAGGCCTGTGATCAGCTTCGTTGAGATGCTGCCGGACCCGCTGTGTTACTCCAACACTTTTGTGTTCTACGGCAGGTTCCAGCATCTGTAGTTCCTCTCGTGTCTCTCTTAGTTTTAGAGTAACATTGTTGGTCATTGATTTGTGGAGGCGCAATGGTGTCAAGTTACATATTTAATGTGTTGTGAATATCTTATACTCCTCAATTGTTGCTTCTTCCCCGGGTCTACATCCTAAGTGAAGAAGGGTCCCGACCTGAAGTGTCTCCGGTCCATTCCCTCCACAGATGCTGCCTGACCCCTTGAGTTACTCCAGCACTTTGTGTTTCGTTCTACTTCCTAACTTTCATCAATAGTTAAAGATAAATTAATCCTAACTATTGTGTTGCAATCATAGGAACATAGAAAATAGGTGCAGGAGTAAACCATTCGGCCCTTCGAACCATTCAATATGATCATGGGTGATCATCCAAAATCAGTACCCCGTTCCTGCTTTCTCCCCATATCCCTTGATTCCGTTAGCCCAAAGAGCTACTTCTAACTCTTGAAAACATCCAGTGAATTGGCCTCCACTGCCTTCTGTGGCAGAGAATTCCACAGATTTACAACTCTCTGGGTGAAAAGGTTTTTCCTCATCACAGTCCTAAATGGCTTAACCCTTATTCTTAAACTGTGACCCCTGGTTCTGGAGTCTCCCAACATCGGGAACATTTGTCCTGCATCTAGTCTGTCCAATCCCTCTCCCTCCATCCCTCCCCCCCCCCCCCCCCTCCTGTCGTTCTTTTAGTTTCACTGTTCGTATCCCTTCATTATCACCTCTTCCACGGCCAACAATGGACCATTGTGGGCTCCACCTTTCCTGTGGCCATTGTGACTAGCGATGACTCACTCACACTATGTTATCTCACATTCGCATCCACACCCTACACCCTCGGGGCAATTTCTACCAAGGCCGATTAACCTATAAACTCGCACGTCTTTGGGATGTGGGAGGAAACCCACTCGGTCACAGGGAGCGTCCGAGGTCAGGATCGATCCTGGGTCTCTGGCGCTGTAAGGCAGCAGCTCTACCAGCCGTGCCACTGTGCCACCCTTGATCACATCCTTACAATTAAACCCACGTTTCTTTTCAGAGCTCCAAAATATCAACTATAAGCACGTTTGAGCTACAGCAATATAATATAACCATATAACATATAACAACTACAGCACGGAAACAGGCCCGTTCGGCCCTACCAGTCCACGCCGACCACTCTCCCTGACCTAGTCTCATCTACCTGCACTCAGACCATAATCCTCTAATCCCCTCTTATCCATATACCTATCCAATTTACTCTTAAATAATAAAATTGAGCCTGCCTCCACCACTTCCACCGGAAGCCCATTCCATACAGCCACCACCCTCTGAGTAAAGAAGTTACCCCTCATGTTACCCCTAAACTTTTGTCCCTCAATTCTGAAGCTATGTCCCCTTGTTGGAATCTTCCCCACTCTCAAAGGGAAAAGCCTACCCACGTCAACTCTGTCCGTCCCTCTCAAAATTTAAAAAACCTCTATCAAGTCCCCCCTCAACCTTCTACGCTCCAAAGAATAAAGACCCAACCTGTTCAGCCTCTCTCTGTAGCTTAAGTGCTGAAACCCAGGCAACATTCTAGTAAATCTCCTCTGTACCCTCTCCATTTTGTCGACATCCTTCCTATAATTTGGCGACCAGAACTGCACACCATACTCCAGATTTGGCCTCACCAATGCCCTGTACAATTTCAACATTACATCCCAACTTCTATACTCGATGCTCTGATTTATAAAGGCAAGCATACCAAACACCTTCTTCACCACCCTATCCACATGAGATTCCACCTTCAGGGAACAATGCACAGTTATTCCCAGATCACTCTGTTCCACTGCATTCCTCAATTCCCTACCATTTACCCTGTACGTCCTATTTTGATTTGTCCTACCAAAATGCAGC
This sequence comes from Rhinoraja longicauda, assembly GCF_053455715.1. Classification (NCBI taxonomy): domain Eukaryota; kingdom Metazoa; phylum Chordata; class Chondrichthyes; order Rajiformes; family Arhynchobatidae; genus Rhinoraja; species Rhinoraja longicauda. The sequence goes on along the minus strand of NC_135976.1, from coordinate 27,142,839 downwards.
ACCTCACACTTATCAGCATTAAACTCCATCTGCCATCTTTCAGCCCACCCTTCCAAAAGGCCCAAGTCTCTCTGTAGACTTTGAAACTCTACTTCATTATTAACTACACCACCTATCTTAGTATCATCTGCATATTTACTAATCCAATTTGCCACACCATCATCCAGATCATTAATGTAAATGACAAACAACAGTGGACCCAACACAGATCCTTGGGGTACTCCACTAGACACTGGCCTCCAACCTGACATACAATTGTCAATTGTCTGGTATCTCCCATTCAGCCATTGTTGAATCCATCTTGCAACCTCACTATTAATACCCAACGATTTAACCTTCTTAATCAACCTTCCATGTAGAACCTTGTCAAATGCCTTACTGAAGTCCATATAGACAACATCCACAGCCTTGCCCCTATCAATTTCCCTGGTAACCTCCTCAAAAAATTCAAGAAGATTAGTCAAACATGACCTTCCAGGCACAAATCCATGTTGACTGTTTCTAATCAGGCCTTGTTTATCCAAATAATTATATATATTGTCCCTAAGTATCTTTTCCATTAATTTTCCCACCACGGACGTCAAACTAACAGGTCTATAATTGCTAGGTTTACTTTTAGAACCTTTTTTAAACAAAGGCACAACATGCGCAATGCGCCAATCTTCCGGCACCATCCCCGTTTCTAATGACGTTTGAAATATTTCCGTCATAGCCCCTGCTATTTCTGCACTAACTTCCCTCAATGTCCTAGGGAATATCCTATCAGGACCTGGAGACTTATCCACTTTTATATTTTTCAAAAGTGTCCGTACCTCCTCTTTTTTAATCCTCATAATTTCCATCACTACTCTACTTGTTTCGCTTACCTCACATAATTCAATATCCTTCTCCTCGGTGAATACCGAAGAAAAGAAATTGTTTAATATCCCCCCCATTTCTTCCGGCTCAGCACATAGCTGTCCACTCTGACTCTCTAATGGACCAATTTTATCCCTCGCTATCCTTTTGCTATTGACATATCTGTAGAACCCCTTGGGGTTTACTTTTACATTACTTGCCAAAGCAGCCTCATATCTTTTTTTCGCTTTTCTAATTTCCTTCTTAAGATTCCTTTTACATTCTTTATATTCCTCAAGAACCTCATTTACTCCCTGCCGCTTATATTTATTGTATATCTCCCTCTTTTTCCGAACCAAATGTCCAATTTCCCTGGAAAACCACGGCTCTTTCAAATTATTATTCTTTCCTTTCCACCGAACAGGGACATAAAGACTCTGTACTCTCAAAATTTCACCTTTAAATATCCTCCATTTCTCTATTATATCCTTTTCATAAAACAAAAAGTTCCATTTCACTCCTTTTAAATCCTTTCTCATCTCCTCAAAATTAGCCTTTCTCCAATCCAAAATCTCAACCCTTGGTCCAGATTTGACCTTCTCCATAATTATATTGAAACTAATGGCATTGTGATCACTAGACCCAAAGTGCTCCTCAACACATACCTCCGTCACCTGACCCGTCTCATTTCCTAACAGGAGGTCCAACACTTTTGCGATCTCTGTTCATTTTGACTGGCTATAACATTCAGCCCTTCTTTCATCCTTCGGCCTGCTGAGTCCCCACTGACCAGCGATCCCCGCACATTAACACAAGCCTACACACATTAGGGATAATTTATACTCACACCAACTAGACCAAACCCAAGCCAATTAACCTACGAACCTGTGCGTCTTTGGAGTATGGGAGGAAACCGAAGATCGCAGAGAAAACCCACGCAGGTCACGGGGAGAACGTGCAAACTCCGTACAGACAGCACCCGTGGTCGGGATCGAACCCGGGTCTCCGGCACTGCAACTCTACCGCTGCGCCACCGTTCCGCCCAGATCCGGTTTAATCGAGAGTTCCTGGGGCATTACTTTCATCGTCTCTTTTGGGAAGGCAATATCCACACAGCTCAATGAGCTGAGATGCTGATTGCATCACCAGGCTTTCAAAGCCACATCTGCAATGGACGTGCCCCTCACAGCTATTTTCTGGTACTGAAACGCAGGCCTTAGCATCTTTAAAGAGACCGCTGGGGGAGTCAGAGAATAAATCATAACTATCAACCCAGTAACAAGAACACAGGGGAATTTCCGTGTTTGGTTTGGTTTGGTTTAGTTTTAGTTTAGAGACACAGCGCAGAAACAGGTCCTTCGGCCCACCGAGTCCGCGACGACCAGCGATCCCCGCACATTAACACTATCCTACACACAATTGGGACAATTTACACATACACCAAACCAATTAACCTACAAACCTGTTGGTCTTTGGAATGTGGGAGGAAACAGGGGATCTCGGAGAAAACCCATGCAGGTCATGGGGAGAACGTATAAACTCCGTACAGACAGCACCCGTAGTCGGGATCGAACCCGGTTCTCCCGCGCTCCAAATGCTGTAAGGCAGCAACTCTACCGCTGCGCCACCGTGCCGCCCTTTAGTTTAGTGTGGTTTAGTTTGTTTTGATTTAGTTTAGAGATACAGTGCGGGAACAGGCCCTTCAGCCCACCGAGTCCGTGCCGACCAGTGATCCCCACACACTAGCACTATCCTACACACTGGGGACAATTTACAATTTACAATTCCTACCGAAGCCAAATAACCTACAAACCTGGACATCTTTGGAGTGTGGGAGGAATTAATAGGAACCTGAGGAGCAACTTTTTTTTTACACAAAGGGTGGTGGATATCTGGAACAAGCTGCTGGAGGAGGTTGTTGAAGCAAGCACTACCACAACAGTCAAAAAACGTTTGGAATGTGGGAGGAAATCAGTGCACCCGGAGAAAACCCACGCGGTCACGGGGAGAACGTACAAACTCCGTGCAGACAGCACCCGTAGTCAGGATCGAACCCGGGTCTCTGGCGCTGTAAGGCAGCAACTCTACCGCTGCACCACCTTACTCAAAGCTTAAGTAACATTTAATTAACAGCAGTGGAATTTTTTTAAATTGTTTGTTTATTCTGCAAAAAAATTAATCTTATATTCTGATTTTCCCGACAGCCCCGATCTGAACTTATTTTTCACCAATACCATTTAAAAAAAACCTGGCCACCAACTCTTTGCTCTCTTGGAAACCTGCCCCTGGATAAATTAGCTGGAAAAATTCCTGCCAAACTTCCTACATCCCACCAGTGGCTGCATTCAAAGTGTATATTTTGAAAGGCTGTATGGTTTTGTGGTATGATCCAAAATTGTACACGGTGCTATAGAAATGAAAGATCTTCCCCTTTTCAGAGATGGCAATAGTACTTCATCCTACCTCTCCTTAACAATGAGGTAACGGTAGATAGGGGTTGGCTGGAGTGGGCAAAGTTTCCCTGAAAACGTTTAAAGGCTTTTCATTTCGTTTCAGTTTTAGAGACACAGCCCGGAAGCAGGCCCTTCGGCCCACCGAGACCACACCGACCAGCGATCCCCGCACACTAACACCATCCTGTACACACTAGGGACAATGTACATTTATACCAAAGCCAATTAACCTACAATTAAACTGTACGTCTTTGGAGTGTGGGAGGAAACGAGGAGAACCCGGAGAAATCCCACCCAGGTCATGGGGAGAACGTACAAACTCCGCACAGACAGCACCTGTGATCAGGATCGGACCCGGGTCTCTGGCGCTGTAAGGCTGCAACTCTATCGCTGCGCCACCATGCTGCCTTAGTCTCATTTAACCTGTCATTCCGCTGTTCCTGCTTGTAGTGACCTCCATCTCAAGTAGTGAATCACATGTTTCTAAAACCGTACTTTTGCTGGTGGTTCTTACCCTAACAATTGGCACAGCCTTTTGTTGGCCAGAAAGCGATTGGTGCAGAAATAGCAGAGCTCTGCGTGAAGGAAGTCCTGTAAACAGCGTATAAACTGATTGACTAAAGAATTTCCACTCCAATCCAGGAACCATCTACTCCTGTGAGCCAATTGCCCAAAACTTCTCCAGGGAAAATGATGTGTAATAAAAGAGGTCTGATGGATCCAGTCAGTCAAACTCCAGGAAACCCAGCGTTTGAAATTAATACCAGCTGCTTTTTTTCTGCTGCACGTATAATCCAAGAGAGAATCAGTCCTGTTAAAATGATCATCCAAAGCTAGTGGGTCAACAAGCAACAGTCAATGGTGGAAGACGCTCTTTCTTGAAGAGGGGCATAAGCAGGAATGGCAATATGCACAAAGAAAGCCAGGTTGTAAGGCAGAATTCGTCAAAATTGTCCCGAACACTGAGAAAACTACCGATACTCTACTCTGGGGTGGGAAATGAAACAGAGTAGGCATTCCACATTTTGTGCAGGAAGGAAGATAGACACAAAATGCTGGAGTGACTCAGTGGGACAGGCAGCAGCTCTGGTGTGCAGGAAGGAACTGCAGATGCTGGTTTACACCGAAGATACACACGAAAAGCTGGAGTGACTGAAGAAGGGTCTCGAGCCGAAACGTCACCAATCCCTTTCCTCCAGAGATGCTGTCTGGCCCACTGACAGCCTCCAGCCTTTTGTGTCTTTCCCCATTTTAAAATGTTCCTCTTGAGTCAAGTATATCATCAGTGGTATTGTTGATCCTGAATTAACCCGTTTACTCCTATCTAAATGAGAGCCTTTTTCTTTTGATACAACGTGCAGTAGCTTCGACTTGATAGAAATTCAATTGCTCCGTCGTTTAACTAGTCTAATTGATCCAGTATTCATGAACCACTGAACGCGAGTCAATGCAATCCCTTTGTAGGTTCACATCCTCTTCAGAGGTCTTCAGTCCCAATGTTTGATAACATTGTTCACGGTGCTAAGAAGCAGCTGTACCACCGTGCCACGTGATGGACGTGTTTGGGGTTGGAGAGGTGGGGGGGGTGGGAGGGGGAAAGAAGCAAAGAAATAGCTGTTGAACAGGAGGTGTGAACAAGGCATGCTTGGTGATAGCAGAGTGGAGAAAGTAAGAGAGGCCAGCCTCTCTTACTTTCTCCGCTCTGCTATCACCAAGCATGCCTTGTTCACACCTCCTGTCCAACAGCTGTCCAACAGCTCCTCCATAAATCCATCTTGTCGTCTTTTCCTAGAATATGGATAGAATTGAAGCTTCACCTGTATCTGCTTCCAAGATGGCGCCCAACCCACTTGATCATATTGAATGGCGGTGCAGGCTCGAAGGGCCGAATGGCCAACTCCTGCACCTATTTTCTATGTTTCTATATTTCTAGACACAGAAGCAGATCTACAATCACATATCACAATCGCTCCACACTCTTAACTCACACTGTGGATGGCTCGATTGTAATTATGTCTAGTCTTGCTCCTGACTAGTTAGCACGCTACAAAAAAATGGGTTTCACTGTACCTCAGTACACGTGACAGTAAACTACTAAACGAAAACAATTAAACTAATGATTGGGGCGTGGGTGTTTCATCCAGTCTAGGTTCAGAGGGTTCATGGCTTACTAACCAGAAACACTCTTTGGACTTTAGATTTTAGAAATACAGCGCGGAAACAAGCCCTTCGGCCCACTGAGTCTGCACCAACCAGCGATCACCCTGTACACTAGGTATTTATTTCACAAAATGCTGGAGTTACTCAGCAGGTCAGGCAGCACCTCAGGAGAGAAGGAATGGGTGACGTTTCGGGTCGAGACCCTTCTTCAGATCATCCCACCCTGTACACTAGCACTATCCCACACACTAGGGCCAATTTACAATTTTACCGAAGCCAATTAACTTACAAACCTGGACGTGTTTGGAGTGTGGGAGGAAACCGGAGCACCCGGAGAAAACCCACGCGGTCACGGTGAGAATGTACAAACTCCATACAGACAGCACCCATAGTCAGGATCAAACCCGGGTTTCTGGTGCTGTAAGGCAGCAGCTCAACCTCTGTGCCACCGTGCCATCTTTACACCCTTATCCACTGAAAGCCAGAGGACTATCTCTGCCCAAAACCCCACCAGTGAGATGAGTTGGCATCAACATGGATCTGTGTGCCCATATTTAGTTACTTTTAGTTTTAAAACAAAGTTAAGTGTGAAGACTGTAAACCTCCAATATGAACCTTTGTGAAAATATGATCTAGTTATGGAGCTTTTAGCTTTTGGGTCACAATGGAAAACGCAACAGTATAATTGAGGCAGGTACTACAACTACATTTAATAGGCATTTCGACGGGTACGTGGATAGGAAAGGTAGGACTAGTGCTGATGGGACATCTTGGGTGGAGTGGGCAAGTTGGGCTGAAGGTGTGGGAGGAAACCGGAGCACCCGGAGAAAAGCCACGCAGGTCACGGGGAGAACGTTCAAACTCCGCACATTCAGGATCGAACCGGGGTCTCTGGTGATGTAAGGCAGCAACTCTACCGTTGCGCCACCGTGCCGCTTGAAGAGGGTGGAGTTCATTGTGCGGGTTGAGACAGATGCAATCATGGCATATAAGTTGCTTGTGGGCACATGGGCATGCAAGGAATGCAGCAATATGGATCACGTGCAGGCACATAAGAGTTGGCCTTGGCATCATGATGGGCACAGACATTGTGGGCCGAAGGGCCTGTACCTTTGCTGTACTGTTACATTCGTAGTTTAGTTTTTGTTTAGAGATACAGCGCAGAAGCAGGCCCTTCGGCCCACCGAGTCCGCGCCGACCAGCGATCCCCGCACATTAACACTAACCTACACACACCAGGGAAAATTTAGATTTATACAAAGCCAATTAACCTGCAAACCTGTACGCCTTTGGAGTGTGGGAGGAAACCGAAGATCTCGGAGAAAACCCACACGGTCACGGGGAGAACGTGCAAACTCCGTACAGACAGCACCCGCAGTCGGGATCGAACCCGGGTCTGTGGCGCTGTAAGCGCTGTCAGGCAGCAACTCTACCGCTGCGCCACCGTGCCGCTCCAACGTGTTCCCACGTGGATTCCACGCACAACAGACTGGAGTCGATGGGCGATTTCTCCGCGCGATGGTGACCTAGCTTAAGGACAAGAAAGCGTCTTCTGAGAAATCAAAGCCACGTCTGACTTTGCCTAACCCAATATTTTCAATAAGCGTGAGCAAGGGGACCTCGGCCGCTGTCTATGGCTGGTGCTGTCTGTGCTGTTGGTGTGGACAGAGGGGATAATACCTTGCAGACACACTAATACACTGAAAGCATTTTCCTAGCCCAGCCTGCTTGGTTTTTCCCTGCTATGACAGCCATCCTTTAAGGGTTGCAGTTGCAGTCATGTGGAGCCACATCCACTGGCAGTGATTCAACCCCAACCCAGGTTACTTTGGATGCAACGTTCTGGCCTTGCTCCAGAACCATGCCTCGTCTCCGAACCTGCAATGAAGTTCACTCCGTTTTGGAGGGACGGGATGGGACCAGGGGATGGGGAAATATTCCTGACTTACCCAAGGGGTAACCTTTTCACACATTTATTCCTTGGAGCGCAGGAGGGAAGAGGGGTGATCTTATAGAGGTGTACAAAACCATTGGAGGAACAGATCGGGTAGACACACAGAGTCTCTTACCCAGAGTTGGGGAATCGAGAACCAGAGGACACAGGTTTAAGGTGAGGGGGGGGGGGGGGGGGAGGGGAAGGTTTAACAGGAACCTGAGGGGTAACTTCTTCACACAAAGGGTGGTGGGTGTATGGAACGAGCTGCCGGAGAAAGTAGTTGAAGCAGGTCCCATCAAAACGTTTAAGAAACATTTAGACAGGTACATGGATAGGACAGGTTGAGAGGGATATGGGCCAAATGCAGGCAGGTGGGACTAGTGCGGATGGGACATGTTGGTCGGCGTGGGTAAGCTGGGCTGGCTGACTCTGTGGCAAGCATCGCTGACATTTATTCCCAAATCGAATGGCCCTTGGAGAATGGCAGGTGGACTTTAGTCCTGAGCCACTGCAGCTTGTGTGGTGAAGGTATTCCCACAGCACCGTGAGGTGGGGAGATCCAATTATCCCCCAAATTACTCTAAATTGGGAAAATAACCAAGCTCTACTTGAGTCGTCTCTGGTTACACATGGTAACGATTATTTCTGGAGCCGAGAGTCTACACAAACCTCTTGTAGCAGAGTTTAAACAAAACCTCTGTGTTCTGCGGCTCTGTTTAATTTTGTTAATTGTAAATTGAATTTTATCTTTATTTCTAACCCCCCCGCAAACCTTGCATGGCGGAGTGATCCTGCTTATATAGACCTTGCTTTTGGGTGGGTTTTTTTTGGTGATAATTGTAGCTCTCCCCCTTCCCCATACTTTGCAAAGCCATCACCAGTCACTGCAAGCTCTCCTGGCTGTGGAAACAATGCCCCTGAAGATAAGAGCCTGCTGCAGTTAACCGGAACAGGGCGGCACAGTGGCGCAGCGGTAGAGTTGCTGCCTTACATCGCCCGGAGACCCGGGTTCGATCCCGACCACGGGTGCTGTCTGCAGGGAGTTTGTACGTTCTCCCCGTGACCTGCGTGGGTTTCCTCCCAACAAACAGCTTGCAATGGCCTGTTTCTTTTATCATCATTACATTTTTGCAAATCTTTCATTCATTGTTCTTTATCTCTCCATATCATCGCCTGTATCGCTTGTTTCCCTTTTCCCTAACCAGTCCGAAGAAGGGTCTCGACACGAAACATCACCCATTCCTTCTCTCCAGCGATGCTGCCTGTCCCGCTGAGTTACTCCAGCTTTTTGTGTCTATCTTCGGTTTAAACCAGCGTCTGCAGTTCCTTCCTCCACACGGACTGTTCCTTGTCAACTGACTACTTTGCAGGAAACTATAGATAATCCTTTGCATCCCCCATGTAGTGAAGTTTCATTAATTGGACGTGTATGAATAGCAGTCACTCCGTACATTTGTTGGACCGCAGAACAAAGACCATTAGTGTCGATTCAAGTGGCAAAATTAGAGGTCGGACGTGTCGAAGATCTCAAAATAGACCTCTATCCAGAGAGAGAGAGAGAGAGAGAGAGAGAGAGAGAGAGAGAGAGAGAGAGAGAGAGAGAGAGAGAGAGAGAGAGAGAGAGAGAGAGAGAGAGAGAGAGAGAGGTAACCAAGCAAAGGGAAGATCTACTGAAGGGGAAGGCAGTGGAACTAGGCGGCATGCTGTAAACCTTTGGAAGCCTAACATCTGCAGAGTTGGAGAGGGGTTAGTCCACAAAGCACAGGGAAGCAAGTTAGTTAGCGAGCTCACTGCACACTGCCACAAAGCCGAAAAAAATAAAAAAATAAAATAAAGTCACCCCATTAATAGCCAAAGAGAAGCTGAGATCTGAACCTGAAACGCAGTGCAGTTCTGATAACACCATGGCGATGTGAAGGGAAAAGCTGACCCACGCACATTGTGTTTTCCCCCTGTACTTTCGGGGAGTCTGCCCTGATTCCAAAGATAGACACAAAATGCTGGGGGTAACTCAGCGGGGCAGGCAGCGTCTCTGGAGAGTAGGAATGGACCTTCTCTCCAGAGATGCTGCCTGTCCCGCTGAGTTACTCCAGCATTTTGTTCGTGTCCATCTTTGGTTTAAACCAGCATCTGCAGTTCCTGATTGCAGCCAGGCTCCAGCACGAGAGCTCTCCCTTCACGGGAAGTTTTAAAGCTGCTTGTCTGTCACCGCTTCATGGGGACAGAGAGGACCGTCACACATTCTGTTGGCCGGCCGTTGTACGTTCAGTAGTCAGCTCCAACGCTGACTTCTCCTGAGTGTGCCCTGGATTGCGTTGGGCTTTCTGTCTGCAGTAACCAGGAACTGCAGATGCCGGTTTGCACAAGAGGACACAAAGTGCTGGGGTAACTCAGGGGCAGCGCGGTGGCGCAGCGGTAGAGTCGCTGCCTTGCAGACTGCTCCTCTGATCTGTGTTCGATCCCGACCGCGGCTGCTTGTCTGCAAGGAGTTTGCTCGCTATCCTAGAGCTGTTTTACTTTAGTTTACTTAGTTTAGTTTAGTTTAGTTTGGAGATACAGAGAAGAAACAGGCCCTTCGGCCCACCGAGTCCACGCCGACCAGCGATCCCTGCACACTAGCACTATCCTACACACACACTAGGGACAATTTACAATTTTACCAAAGCCAATTAACCTACAAACCTGTACGTCTTTGGAGTGTTGGAGGAAACTGGAGCACCCAGAGAAAACCCACGCAGGTCACGGGGAGAGCGTACAAACTCCGTACAGACAGCACCCGTAGTCAGGATCGAACCCAGGTCTTTGGCATGGTAAGGCAGCGACTCTGCCGTTGCGCCACCGTGCCACCCTCAAGGACGAGGACGAGTGTTAAAAAAATCTAGAAGATCCAAAATGGCGTCCTGTGTGTAGCTCAAGGGCTTTCTTTAGGCTATGTGTTGCCTTAGGAACATCAGTTTGTGTGTTGGGGGTTATAGAAGGAATGATGAATGTACCGCCAGTGACAATGGATCCATTATTACCAATGGATCCATTATTACTCCTCAACAATGAGGTGCCTAAAACTAGAGGGCCTCAGTTTAGAGTAAAGGCTAAGAGGAATCCAAAGAAGAACCTATTCTCCAGAGCATGGTTGGGATTGGGAATGCAGTACCCGAGGTGCTGGTGGAGACACAACATTTAAGAAGCATCGAGCACCTGAATCATTGAACGCAGAAGAGCTGTGGTGGTCAACCAAGTGGTGGTAAATGGAATTGGTGTAGATGGTTAGCATGGACAGGGCGGGCCGAAGGGCCTGTGCCGTGTGATCCCACGATAAGTTCATTGAGGTGGGCGTTGGGTTGGAAGGACAGTGTTATCAGAATTGACCAGACCTGCCGTTCAGTCTCAGCCTGCTGCCAAACACAGGGCCAAAGCAGAGAAGCGCATACCTTTAGCTTGGACTGAATCTCACGAGCTTTCCTTCGGGCAAGAACCTGCATATGACTAGACACCTGCAGGAAACAGCAAAAGGGAAGAAAAAGAAGAGCCTGTAACCATGGAGATGAACGTCCCCCGGATTCATGCCGGCTGCACATACCTTGATGCTTGCTTGGTACTCTCGTACTTTCTTCCTGGCTAACACCTGTATGTGACTAGACACCTATGTGACGAGACAATTTAAAGACAAAAAACACAAATGAAAGGCAATGCTTCCGTCACTCCTGCTCACAAGTGATTACATTATTAGTCGATTAGTTCAGGCATGCAAGGCCAGGCCTCCAAGGCCAGGCCTCCCGTCACCATCTCCAGCCTCTCCCCAAGCTCCCACTGTAGCCCTGCTTCCACTAACAGCCATGCAGTTGAAAGCCATTTTTGTTTTTGTTCTCGGCAGCCACACCACCTCGTCAGGTTTTTAATTTCGCTGTATTTTGGAAAGCAGGAAAAGTTGTTACTGTGGCAACCGGTCGTCATCGAGTCCTCCACGCCACCAGGGGGGGGGGGGGGGGGGTCCACGTGCAGCAACCGAATTGTCCTTGGAGACGTACAGCTTGGATACGGGCCCTTCGGCCCACAATGGATGCCCACACCGACAATGGAGCGCCCATCCACACCTGGGAGTCGGCCCGAAACGTCGCCTATCCATGTTCTCCAGAGACGCCGCCTGTCCCGCTGAGTTACTCCAGCATTTTGTGTCTACCCATCGTTCCAGTGGCAAAAATTGGCAAAGATCTAGACAGTCAGAACCTTTTCTCCAGGGGAAGGGGAATGTCCAACACTAGAGGGCATAGCTCTAAAGTGAGAGGGGGAAAGTTTAAGGGAGATGTGCAGGACAGGGTGGTAGGGGTCTGGAACGCATTGCCAGTGGAGATGGTGGACGTAGACCACTAGTGGTCTTTAAAAGGCTTTAAGATAGGCACATTCTTGGTTTGCTTTTTCTAGTATGATTGTACGGTAAATCGAGTTTCACTGTGCCTTAATTGGTACACGTGACAATAAAATACCTTTAAACCTTTGAACAAGGAAGTGCAGGGAATATGGATCATGTACAGACGGGTGGGATAATTCTATCTTGGCGTCATGTTCGGCACAAAACATTGTGGGCCTGTGCTTTAATGTTCTCTGCAACCACTTGCCGCTGAACAATCAATGGCCTGAAATGTTGACTGCGTTTCTCTCTCCACAGATGCTGCCAGACTTGCTGAGTATCACCATCACATGCTGCTTTTATTTGAACATGAAATTCTTGTCCCAGTACTCTCACGGAGTCATACAGTGTGGCAACAGGCCCCTTCAACCTGCCCACGCCGACCAACATGTCCCATCTGCACGAGTCCCACCTGCCTGCGTTTGGCCCATATCCCTCTAAACCTGTCCTATCCATGTACCTGTCTAAATATTTCTTAAACATTGCAATATTACCTGCCCCAACTAGCTACTCCAGCAGCTCTTTCAATATACCGACCCACCCTCTGTGTAAAAAAGTTACCCCTCAGGTTCCTATTAAATAATAGACAATAGGTGCAGGAGGAGGCCATTCGGCCCTTTGAGCCAGTACCGCCATTCAATATGATCACGGCTGATCATTCTCAATCAGTACCCCGTTCCTGCCTTCTCCCCATACCCCCTGACTCCGCTATCCTTAAGAGCTCTATCTAGCTCTCTCTTGAATGCATTCAGAGAATTGGCTCCCACTGCCTTCTGAGGCAGAGAATTCCACAGATTCACAACTCTCTGACTGAAAAAGGTTTTCCTCATCTCAGTTCTAAATGGCCTACAACTTATTCTTAAACTGTGGCCCCTTGTTCTGGACTCCCCCAACATTGGGAACATGTTTCCTGCCTCTAACGTGTCTTAAATCTTACCCCCCTCTCCTTAAACCTATGTCTTTTGGTTTTCGATTCCCCTTCTCAGGACAAGAGATTCTGTGCATCTACCCGATCTATTCCTCTCATGATTTTGTGCACCTCTATAATATCACCCCTCATCCTCCTACGCTCCAAGTAATAGTCGCAGCCAACTCAACCTGGGCAATGTCCTGGCAACTTCCTTGTAAATCTTCCCGGCATCTTTCCCAGCTTGAACAACGTCTCTCCTACAACATGGTGCCCAAAACTGAACGCAATACTCTAAACGCGGCCTCACCGATGTCTTATAAAACTGCAACATGACCTCCCAACTTCTACACTTTCCCTGCACACCACCAAGATATTGGATGCACCACTTATCATTTGGGCAGTGTGGATTCTGATTTCAATTTTTTAAATATTGAACAAAGGGAAATGATTTGTTCATTAGGTTCATAAGTTCTAGTAGCAGAACTTTGGCCCATCAAGTCTACTCCGCCATTCAATCATGGCTGATCTATCTTTCCCTCTTAACCTGGTACTGATTGAGAGTGATCAGCCATGATCGCATTGAATGGCGGTGCTGGCTCGAAGGGCTGAATGGCCTACTCCTGCACCTATTGTCTATTGTCTATTGTAACCCCATTCTCCTGCCTTCTCCCCATAACCCCTGACACCCGTTCTAATCAAGAATATGTCATTCTCCACCTTGAAAATATCAATTGACTTGGCCTCTGCAGCTGCCTGTGGCAATGAATTCCACAGAGTCACCATCCTTTCTAACTGTACGTCCTGTTATTCTGAGGGTCCTAGACTCTCACTATTCGTAAAGGTTTCAATGAGCCCCCCCACTCGTGCATCTAAACTACAGTGAGTTCAGGTTATATTCCTTCTCTCTAGAGATACTGCCTGAATTACTCCAGCGCTTTGTGTCTAAACTCCAGCGAGTACATGCTCCGCTAACAAAGAGGGCTGTGACGAAAGGTTATTGGGTTTAATTATTAACTCTTGTTCCATCCCACCACAGATGCTGCTTGACCAGTTGAATATTTCCAGCATTCTGTGATTTATGTTTAAGGACATAAATTTGTTTGATAAATCACAATGGGTTGCTCACATTTCACTCTCCCACGAGTGGCCTGAACCAAGTAAGTTGGTAGGTTGCAATCGGGCCATGGGTGGATAAGATTGTGCTTTAGGATTTTTAAAACACAGGGCCTGTGTGTGTTTGCTACTTTTAGTAAGGCCATAAGGTCATAAGGAATAGGAGTAGAATTAAGCCATTCGGCCCATCAAGTCTTTTCCGCCATTCAATCATGGCTGATCAATCTCTTACTCCTAACCCCATTCTCCTGCCTTCTCCCCCTAACTTCTGATACCCGTACTAATCAAGAATCTATCTATCTCTTGCCTTAAAGATATGCACTGACTTGGCCTCCACAGTCTTCTTTGGCAAAGAATACCGCAGATTCACCACCCTCTGACTAAAGAAATTTCTCCTCATCTCCTTCCTAAAAGAACGTCCTTTAATTCTGAGGCTTTGACGTCTAGTCCTAGACTCTCCCACTAGTGGAAACATCCTCTCCACATCCACTCTATCCAAGCCTTTCATTATTCTGTATGTTTCAATGAGGTCTCCTCTCATTCTACTAAAACCCAGTGTGTACAGGCCCAGTGTCGACAAATGCTCGTCACAGGTTAACCGACTCATTCCTGGGATCGTTCTTGTAAACCTCCTCTGGACCCTCTCCAAGAGCCAGCACATCCTCAGATATGGTGCCCAAAATTGTATTAGAAAATAGTCTATGCCTTTATTCCTACTACCAAAATGCATGACTCCACACTTTGCTGCACTATATTCCATCTGCCACATCTCTGCCCATTCTCCCAACCTGTCCAAGTCCTTCTGCAGAGTCCCTGCTTTCTCTGCACTACATGCCCGTCCACCTATTTTCGTATCATCCGCAAACTTTGCCACAAAGCTTTCAATCAAAGATACTAGAGGGACAAGATGGACCACTCCGTTGAAATCGCCTATACTGAAGTGTAGTACGCAAAGGAGCATAACGGCTGCCATTTTAGTAGGCAAAACCGGCCGTTCGCTATGCCTCTCGCAGTGTAATCAGTGTTTTGGCGGGACAGTATGTGTGATGATACCATTAAAATGCAGAATATATCTCATCTATCAACTCACAGATTTTTTTTATTTTTCTTTTTAAATGTTTCTGCAAGTTTCCGCCTACTAAAATGGCGCCGTGACATACTACGGTTTTTAGGGTCGAGTGGTCTATCTTGCTCCTCTAGTATCTTTGCTTTCAATCCCCTCGTCCAAATCATTAATAATACAACGTGAAGAGTAGTGGCCCCAGCGCTGACCCCCTGTGGAACTTCACTTGTCACTGGCAGCCAGAAAAAGCCCCCTTTATTGCCACTCTTTGTCTTTTGCCAACCAGCCAGCCAACCTGCTGTCCATGCTAGTATCTGTTCTTTGACACCGTGGGCTCTCATCTTCCTAAGCAGCCTCACGCGTGGCACCTTATCAACGGCTTTCTGAAAATCTAAGTAAACAACATCTTACTGACAAAATGCTGGAGTAACTCAGCAGGTCAGGCAGCATCTCGGGAGAGAAGGAATGGGTGACGTTTCGGGTCAAGACCCTTCTTCAGTCTGCCTGACCTGCTGAGTTACTCCAGCATTTTGTGAATAAATCGATTTGTACCAGCATCTGCAGTTATTTTCTTATAACATCTTACTGACTCTCCTTTGTCTGCCCTGCTATTTACTTCTTCAAAGAATTCCAGCAAATTTGTCAGGCAAGACCTCCCCTTCACAAGGCCATGCTGACTTTGGCCTATTTTATCGTGAACGTCTAAGTACTCCGTAACCTCATCCTTTACAATGGACTCTAAAATCTTACCAGCCATCGACGTCAGACTAACCGGCCTACAGTTCTGCCTTGCTCCCTCTTTGTGCAGCGGGGTAATATTGGCAATTTTCCAATCATCTGAGACCACTCCTGACTCTAGTGATTCCTGAAATATCACCATCAATGCCACCACAATCCCTAAAGCCACCTCTTTCAGCACCCTCGGGTGCAGTCCATCCGGCCCAGGTGACCTGTCCACCTTCAGCTGCTTCAGCTTCCCGAGCACCTTCTCCCCAGTAATGGCCACTCCACTAACTTCCATTTAATTAGGCATATGTGGGAGAATTTCACAAGGTGGCTACTCCAATTACATTTTACACATGTCTTTAGAATGGGTTACCTGCCTTAAGAAAGATCCCAACCCAAAACGTCACCGATCCATGTTCCCCGGAGATGTTGATGGCCCCTGGAGTTACTCCAGCACTTTGTGTTTTTTTCCTACAGAATGGGCCCCCTGATTGATGATAGGCAGACAAAAGGTTGCGGCCCACTGATAGGGCATCTGTTTGCAGTCAGTTTTTAGTTTTTTTTTAGTTTTTCAGAGGTACAGCGCGGAAACAGGCCCTTCGGCCCCCTGAGTCCTCACCGACCAACGATTCCCCACACACACTCACACTATCCTACACCTACAAGCCAGTTAACCCTCAAACCTGTACGTCTTTGGAGTGTGGGAGGAAACTGAAGCATCCGGAGAAAACCCACTCAGGTCACGGGGAGAACGTACAAACTCCTTACAGACAGCACCCGTAGTCAGGATCGAACCCGGGTCTCTGGCGCTGTAAGGCAGCAACTCTACCTCTGCAACACCGTGCTGGCGATGGCTTGTATTATTGTACATTGTCCCTAGTGTGTGTAGGATAGCGTTAGTGTGATGGGATCACCGGTGTTGTTATGTTCCTCGCTCTGAACTTGCTCACCACAGGGATACCTTCCCTTGATCGCAGGTCCTCTGGCTAGCTTTGGGCACGGCGCTGGAATAATGTGCTTGCAAGAAAGACATGAATCCGCCGGCCAACAATTTGCCCGCTTGTCTGTTGTTTTAGAGTTACGGCAGTCTGACTTTCAGCTGCGAGTTGTGTTTGCTTTGGCTATCCCTGTGTGCTGGCAGTACAGTGCTCACCACAAATGGCATTCCTAAAAAAAAAAACAACCCAGCATCTGCAATTCCTTGTCTCTTCCAAACATCTTTCCCTGAAAACTGACCATTCTCTCCCGCCTGGCCTCCGCCATCGTCCCATTTGGGACAGAAACTCCCCTGACTGCAAGTCCCACAGTATGTGGCTCCAGTCAGTAAGGTCACGCAGACAGAGATTAATAAGTGGGCAATTTAGAACCTGCGGGTTGAAATCTGTTTGAACGAGCTTGACGCGATCTGGGTTTGTGCTGCACCTGATCCTAGGTGAGGTTGGACCATGAAACGGAGAGCATTCCATCCTTCTGCCCAAAACCTTTGTCCCTCTCAGGAACCCACCATCCTGCCGAGGGATCTCACTGAATAAGCAAGGCAGCGGGAGATTTGCTGCCTTACAGGGCGGGCCAGAGAGACCCAGGTTCGATTCCGACTACGGGTGCTATCCGTAGAGTTTGAAAGTTCTCCCCGTGACCTGCGTGGGTTTTCGCTGGATGCTCCAATTTGTAGGCAAGGGTTGATTGCCTGGTAAAATTGTCCCCAGAGTGTAGGTTAGCATAGTGTATGGGGTGATCGCAGGTCGGTGTGGACTAGGTGGGCTAAAGGGCCTGTTTCCGAGCTGCATCTCTAAAGTCTAAAGTAAAGTCTTAAGTCTAAGTGCAGATGCTGGTTTTCCAAGGAAAGACATAAAATGTTGGACTATGTTGGCATGTCGGGCAGCATCTCTGGAGAACATGGATAGGTGATGTTTTGGTCTGAAGAAGGGTCCCGACGAGAATTGTCACCTAACCATGTTTTCCAGTGATTCTGCCTGAGCTGCTGAGTTACTCCAGCACTTTGTGTCTTTCCTGGCATCACAATGGACTTTGTTTTGGGCAGTTAAGGCCGTAGGAATCAGGCAACCATCCCATCGAATCTGCTCAACTTGGCGTGATAGCTTGGTCTACCATCAAAATATTTCTGTTCCTTTTAAAAATTATTGCTAAGGTGTCTGCCCCTCGTACCCTGATTTTAGTTTAGTTTAGAGATACAGCGCGGAAACAGGCCCTTCGGCCCACCGAGTCCTCGCCCACCAGCAATCCCCATACATTAACACTACACGCACTGGGGACAATTTACACTTGTACCGAGCCAATTCGCCTACAAACCCTGTACGCCTTTGGAGTGTGGGAGGAAACAGAAGATCTCGGAAAAAAACCCACGCAGGTCATGGGGGGAACGTACAAACTCCGTACAGACAGCACCCGTAGTCGGGGTCGAACTCGGGTCCCTGGCGCTGTAAGGCAGCAACTCTGTTGTATTCATTCATGGGATGTAGACATCGCTGATAGGGTCAGCATTAACCCACCATCTTTGACTGCACGGAACAGCTTGCCCACATCTCATAGATCATTAAATGTTAACCACATGGACAACCCTGGTGTCATAGAATCATACAGCACAGACGCAGGCCCTTCAGCCCGACTCGTCCTTGCCAACCACGCTTCATAAGTTCATATGTTCCAGGAGCAGAATATGGCCATTCGGCCCATCAAGTCTACTCCGCCATTCAATCATGGCTGATCTATCTCTCCCTCTCAACCCCATTCTCCTGCATTCGTCCCATAACCCCTGACACCCGCACCAATCAAGAATCTATCAATCTCCGCATTCAAAATATCCTTGTCTTTAACTCCACGGCCGTCTGTGGCAATGAATTCCACAGATTCACCACCCTCTGACTAAAGTAATTCCTCCTCATCTTTCTAAACGTACGTCCGTTTATTCTGGCGCTGTTAGGCAGCAACTCTACCGTTGCGCCACCGTGCCGCCCACATCCTCTTGCGCTCCAAGGAATAAAGTCCTCGCCTGTCCAACCTTTCAACTACAAATGATAGAGCTTCTTCTGTGAAGGGTGTTAATAAATGTTCGTTTTACGAAAGTCAATAGTTTCACACCAAACCAATTTAACTCCAGAATGATTTACTCCTGAAATTAATTTACAAACGGCAGGATGCCGTGGTAGATCGATTGATCAGGCTTCTGAATACCAGCCGAGGAGCTAAACCTAACGAGGTCGCTCCTCCCCTCTCATAACATGCCGCCATGCCGTTGCATTACCCATTCATTGTGTCAGCCTTAACAAAGCAGCAGCCGTGGTTCGGCACAAGGCATCCGCATTCTCCCCACAGCACACCTTCCAGGTTAGCATTACCTGCTTCCTTGTGCGTGTTTTGCCAGTCCGAAGCTTGATGTATCTTGCTATCAACTCGTTGCGACCTGTCGGAATTCAAAAGACAGTAGTTTAGGTTAGCTTAGTCTAGCCTAGTTTACTTCAGAGATGCAGCGCGGAGGCAGGCCCTTCAGCCCACCGGGTCCGCGCCGACTGGCGATCCCCGCACACTAGCGCCACCCCTGGTAGGAATCAAATCCAACAATTCCATTAAACAGACATGTAACAAAGAGCAGAAACATTTACATTCCAACCCTTACCACCACCATTTTAGTTTAATTTAGAGATTCAGCGTGGAAACAGGCCCTTTGGGCCACCGTGTCCGCGCCGACCAATGATCGCCCATACACTAAGCGCTATCCTACGTACACGAGAGAGAATTTACAATCTTCACCAAAGCCAATTAACCTACAAGCCTGCACGTCTTTGGAGTGTGGGAGGAAACCGGAGCTCCCGGAGAAAACCCACGAGGTCACGGGGAAAACGTACAAACTCCATACGAACAGCACCCGTAGTCAGGATCAAACCCAGGTCTCTGGCGCTGTAAGGCAGCAACTCTACCGCTGCTCCACCGTGCTGCCCACATTTAAACCAGTTGGCAGCAAAACTACCGCTGTGCCACCGTGCCATCCAGTATTTTTACAGAACTGTAGGCAAAAGAGGAATCTCTCTGTACCTCGGTACATGAGAGGAATAGATCAGCAAGACGCAAGGAGTCTCTTGCCTAGAGTAGGGGCATTGAGAACCAGAGGACTTAGGTTTAAGATGAGGGGGGAAAGATGTAATTGGAACTTGAGGGGCAACTGGTGGGTGTATGGAACAAGCTGCCATAGGAGGTAGTTAAGGCAGATACAGTTGCAACGTTTAAGAAACATTTAAACAGGTACATAGATAGGACAGGTGTGTAGCGATATGGGCCAAATGCAGGCAGGTGGAGCAAGTGTAAATGGGTCATGCTGGGATGTGTGGGGCAAGTTGGGCCGAAGGGCCTGTTTCCACGCTGTATGACTATGACTATGTGAGAATAAAGTACCATTGAACTGTTGAAGATAAGACACAAAATGCTGGAGTAACTCAGTGGGTCAGGCAGCATCTCGGGAGAGAAGGAATGGGTGACGTTTCGAGTCGAGACCCGGAAGGGCCCCGACCCAAAACGCCACCTCTCCATGTTCTCCAGAGAAGCTGCCCGACCCGCTGGGTCACTCCAGCACTTTGCGTCTTATTTTCTAAACCAGCACCTGCAGTTCCTTGTCTCTCGGGGATGAGCTCAATCATCAGGAGAAGGAAAATGTGATTATGACAGCTTGCGACATCAACAGCATTGACAAGCTGTTTCTGTAATCCACCTTCATTCAGCACCAGAGACCCAGGTTCGATCCTGACCCTGGGCTTGGTCTGGGCGGAGTTTGCACATTCTCTCAGTGGCCACGTGGGTTTCTCCGGGTGCTTCGGGCTTCCTCTCGCTTCCCAAAGGTGCGCGGATTTGCAGGTTATTGGCTTCTATAAATTGCCCAGGTGTAAGGGAGTGGAGGTGAAAATGGGATAACATAGAACTAATGTGGACGGGTGATTGATGGGCGGCGTGGACTCATAAGGTCATAGGCGATAGGAGCAGAATTAGGCCATTCAGCCCATCAAGTCTACTCTGCTATTCAATCATGGCTGATCTATCTCCCTCCTAACCCCATTCCCTGCCTTCTCACAATAACCCCTGACACCCGTACTAATCAAGAACCTCTGCCTTAAAAACGTGGCCTCCACAGCCTTTGTGGCAATGAATTCCACACATCCACCACCCTCTGACTAGAGAAATTCCTCCTCATTTTCCTAACGGAACTTCCTTTAATTCTGAGGCTATGACCTCTAGTCCTAGACTCTCCCACTGGTGGAAACATCCTCTCCACATCCACTCTATCCAGGCCTTTCACTATTCTGTACATTTCAATGAGGGCCCACCTCATTCTTCTAAACTCCAGCGAGTACAGGCCCAGTGCCGACAAACGCCTATCATAGGGTAACCTATTCTTTCCTAGGATCATTCTTGTAAACCTCCTCTGCACACTCTCCGTAGCCAGCACATCCTTCCTCAGACATGGTGCCCATTGACGTGCCGGGCCAAGACAACAACCGCTCCCTCAATGCCAGCAAGACAAAGGAGATTGTGATTGACTTCAGGAAGCAAGGTGGTACACACGCCTATTGGTGGCGCCAAAGTAGAGATGGTTGAAAGCTTCAAGTTCTTAGGAATAAACTAGACCAAGTGGACCCGTTGGGCCCAAACCTGCATTGGTGCAGCACCTTCTCCTCTCCCCCTCCCTCTCCTCCCCCCCCTCCCTCTCCTCCCCCTCCCTCTCCCCCTCTACTCCATCCCCCTCAACCCCCCTTATCCTCCCCTCCCTCCCTCCCTCCCTTCCCCCTCCTTCCCTAGAAGATAAATTTAAACTTTAAAAGGTGAATAACTTTAAAAATATAACACCGATTTCAACGAAACTTCTTCCATCAGCACCAAAGGGATGACGGTGAGTAAGGTGGGCCTATAATTGCCGCGCTATCATGTACCGTTTTGGCTCTAGTTCATGAACAAACAGACAAATGTGAGTTTTAGTATATAGATGTCACCAGCAATTTGTCCAGGACCAGCTACAGCGAAGCTATGGCCAAGGAAGTACACCGATCCATCTACTTCGTCAGAAGGCTCAGGCAATTTGTCACATCTCCAACAACCCTCACCAACGGCTACTGTGCCGTAGAGAGCATTTTATCGGGATACATCGTGGTTTGGGAACAGCTCCATCCAAGATCGCAAGAAGTAGCAGAGAGTTGTGGACGCAGTCCAGACCATCACACAAACCAACCTCCCTTCCATTGACACCATTTACACTTCACGCTGCCTCGGCAAGGCCACCAGCATCATCAAGGACCAGTCTCGCCCCGGTCGCTCCCTCTTCTCCCTTCTCCCATCAGGCAAGAGGTACGGAAGTTTAAAAACACCTTCAGGGACACTTTCTTCCCAGCTAATAGACAATAGACAATAGGCAATAGGTGCAGGAGGAGGCCATTCGGCCCTTCGAGCCAGCACCACCATTCAATGTGATCATGGCTGATCATTCTTAATCAGTACCCCATTCCTGCCTTCTCCCCATACCCCCTGACTCTGCTATCCTTAAGAGCTATTATCAGGCAACTGAACCATCCTCTCACCAGCTAGAGAGTGGTCCTGACCTCCCATCTATCGCAGTGGAGTCCTTCGAACTACCTTTAATCAGACTTTATGGGACTTTATCTCGCATTAAACGTTATTCCCTTTATGGTGTATCGTGTACACTGTGAATGGCTCGATTGTAATCGTGTCTTTCCGTTGACTGGTTAGCACGCAAAAGAAACTTATCACTGTACCTCGGTACATGTGACGATAAACTAAACTAAACTAAACCCAGCTTCTCCAATATGAGCTAAAATACAAGGTCTCTCATCAATGGACCATTCCAGATAATCTTTGCTGTGCTCTCTCTAGGATTAGCACAGCCTTTCAAAAGTGCCATGACGAGAATTGGATGCTATTTTGCAGCTTAATTAAAGTTTTGTGCATTCAACACAACTTGTCTGTTGTTGCACACTAGGCCTTTGCTGATCAATCCTAGTATCCCACATGCTATGCTAGCCACTGTGCGGCACAGTGGTGCAGTGGTAGAGTTGCTACCTTATAGCGCCAGAGACCCGGCTTTGATCCTGACTAAGGGTGCTTATCCGTACGGAGAATGTACGTTCTCCCTGTGACTGCGTGGGTTTTCTCCGGGAGCTCTGGCTACCTCCCACACTCCAAAGACATACAGGTTTGTAGGTTAATTGGCTTCAGTAACAATTGTAAATTGTCCCCTGTGTGTAGGATATTGTTAGTATATGGGGAACGCTGGTCGGCGTGGACTTGATGGGCCGAAAGGCCTATTTTCACGTAGTATCTCAAAACTAAACTAAACACTGTCTCAATATAGAACAGAAAGTTTTGGAGTAACTACCTGGGTC
Organism: Rhinoraja longicauda; assembly: GCF_053455715.1. NCBI lineage: Eukaryota > Metazoa > Chordata > Chondrichthyes > Rajiformes > Arhynchobatidae > Rhinoraja > Rhinoraja longicauda. The sequence continues at coordinate 27,119,839 of NC_135976.1, read as the reverse complement.
AGGCAGAATCTCTGGAAGACATGGATAGGCAACATTTTGCACTGAGTCGAAAGAAAGGTACCGCCCCGAAACATTGCCGATCCATGTGTTTGAATGTCTCCAGCAATTTGTGTTCGACACAAGATTCCAGCATCTGCTGTTACTTGTGTCTCCATTCTCTCATTAAAACCTGTTACTCCCAAGGATTTCTGCACTACCTTGTACAGTTCCCTCTGCCCCTTGCATCCCCTTTTGAAACTGCCCCAAAGATAGACACCAAAAGCTGGAGTAACTCAGCGAGGCAGGCGGAGAAAAAGGAATGGGTGACGTTTTGGGTTCAAGTCCCTTCTTCAGATGGGAACGACCCCGAAACGTCACCCATTCCTTCTCTCCAGAGATGCTGCCCGTCCGGCTGAGTTACTCCAGCTTTTTGTGTCTATCTTAGGTTTCAACCAGCATCTGCAGTTCCTTCCTTCATGTTAAAAACTGCACCACTTTGGCCATGCTGCCTCGTCGTGTTATCTATTGCTTCACGCTTAAATTCCGTCTGCCTGTACAGTCAGTTTATGTCCTCTGACAACATGTTATTATTCTCTTCCCTGTTTAACCACACTTCCACGGTCTGTGCTATTCACAAATGTGGAGTTTGAATCCTGCAACTCGTGCCTACTTTAATAATAAATCAAAAATAGAAGTGGTTCCCATCACTGACCATTGGTATCAACCAGCCTCCAATCTACAAAATAACCTTTTAGCACCAGGCACTAACTAACTTTGCACTAGTTTATCCTTTAAGTTAACCTCATGTTCAAATCGAAAGACCTTTTAATTCCATGGGTCTCTATCTTCCTACCCAATCTTTTATGCGGGACTTTATCAAATGCCTTCTTAACTCTTTCAGAGAGTTTTGTGTACAAAATCGTGAGAGGATTATATCGGGTAGGTGCACAGAGTCTCTTGCCCAGAGTAGGTGAATCGAGAACCCGAGGACATAGGTTAAGGTGAAGGGTTGTGGGGGGGTAGATTTAATAGGAACCTGAGGGGTGATTTTCTTCTCACAGAGGGTGGTGGGTGTACGGAACGAGCTGCCGGAGGAGGTAGTTGAGGCAGGTACTATCGCAACAGTTTAGAAACATTTGGACAGGTACTTGGATAGGACAAGTTTAGAGGGATATGGGTGAAACGCAGGCAGGTGGGACTAGTGTAGATGGAACAAGTGTCGGAAGGAAGGAACTGCAGATGCTGGTTTGTACCGAAGATAAGACACAAAATGCTGGAGTAACTCAGCAGGACAGGCAGCATCTCTGGAGAGAAGGAATGGGCGACGTTTCGGGTCGAGGCCCTTCTTCAGAGATGGGACATGTTGGCTGGTGTGGGCAAGATGGGCCGAAGGGCCTGTTTCCATGCTGTATGACTCTATGACAACTCTTACACTCACCTCATCAACCTTCCCTGTTATTTTATTAACATATTCAAACTGAGTTAACCAAACATGATTTGCTTTCGTCAAATCTGCGCTAACCGTCTGTGATCAAACTAAATTCTTCTGATTATCTGCCAAGTGTTTGCTCTGATTGTTGTTTCTGAAAGCTCACCTACATCTGGCACGGTGGCGCAGCGGTAGAGTTGCTGCCTTACAGCGAATGCAGCGCCGGAGACAAGGGTTCGATCCCGACTACGGGCGCCGTCTGTACGGAGTTTGTACGTTCTCCCCGTGACCACGTGGGTTTTCTCCGAGATCTTCGGGTTTCCCCCCACACTCAAAAGACGTGCAGGTATGTAGGTTAATCGGCGTGGGTTTGTATACTTGGTATATGTGTAAGAAGGGAACTACAGATGCTGGTTTAAACCGTAGATAGATACAAAAAGCTGGAGTAACTCATCGGGACAGATAGCATCTCTGGAGAGAAGGAATGGGTGATGTTTCGAAGGGTCTCGACCCAAAGCTTCACCCAGACCATAGAAAGTGAGAGACTGGTCGAAGCCGGTTGTAATTGATGACGTGTGCACAGTTGTGATTGCTCATCAAATTCCATATTCACACACAAACATTTCAAGATTCCTCCAGTACTGAAAAATAACCCTGCAATAAACCTCAGCTTGACGATCTGTGTCAGGAGACTCGTTCTTGCGATCCCTCGTGCATTATTGCTAATTGACAGCAGGCGCGGATGGCCCTACAACAAAGCTCTCCAAACTGTGTCCTCTCAGACATACCATAAACAAATAATTCTCCCCAACCTGGCCGCTGCTGGTCTATCCTCTCCTCTTTAGTTCTACGGCTCGCTGGCTTCTCACACCCTGCGGTGAAATCCAACCTACTTCTTCCCAAAGATGGGCACCATAGGCTGGAGTAACTCAGCGGGTCAGGCTGAGTTCCTCTCTGGTGAAAAGGAATGGATGATGATTCGGGTCGAGACCCGTCTTCAGACTGAGAGTCAGGGCAGTTTAGTTTGATTGTATTCATGTACAATACGATCTAAGTTGATTGAACAGCTTTTCACTGCACCTCAGTACACATGACAGATATAAACCCAAACCTAAACCTAGCAATAGTAGAAAGGCAATGTGCAACTGCACCAAACCAACTAGTTGATCCTGATGTTTGCCAAAATGATAGCCCTTCCTTTCCAGTCAGTGTCAAATGGCCGATGATTTATTTTACAGGAAAGGTGGAGCTTGAAGGGTTCACTGAAATTCTTTCTGCTGTTTAGTTTAGTTCACTTTAAAGATACAGCCCCTCCAACAGTGCGGCACTCCCTCAGTACAGCCCCTCTGACAGTGCGTCACTCCCTCAGTACTGCCCCTCTGACAGTGTGGCACTCCCTCAGTACAGCCCCTCTGACAGTGCGGCACTCCCTCAGTACCATCACCCTCTGACAGTGCGGCACTCCCTCTCAGTACTGCCCCTACTCCAGTGCGGCACTCCCTCTCAGTACTGCCCCTCTGACAGTGCGGCACTCCCTCAGTACTGCCTCTACTCCAGTGTGGCACTCCCTCAGTACTGCCCCTCTGACAGTGCGGCACTCCCTCAGTGCTGCCCCTCTGACAGTGCGGCATTCCCTCAGTACCATCACCCACTGACAGTGCGGCACTCCCTCAGTACCATCACCCTCTGACAGTGTGGCACTCCCTCAGTACTGCCCCTCTGACAGTGCGGCACTCCCTCAGTGCTGCCCCTCTGACAGTGCGGCATTCCCTCAGTACCATCACCCACTGACAGTGCGGCACTCCCTCAGTACCATCACCCACTGACAGTGCGGCACTCCCTCAGTACCATCACCCACTGACAGTGCGGCACTCCCTCAGTACAGCCCCTCTGACAGTGTGGCACTCCCTCAGTACTGCCCCTTCGACAGTGCGGCACTCCCTCAGTACCATCACCCTCTGACAGTGCGGCACTCCCTCAGTACCATCACCCTCTGACAGTGCGGCACTCCCTCAGTACCATCACCCTCTGACAGTGCGGCACTCCCTCAGTACCATCACCCTCTGACAGTGTGGCACTCCCTCAGTACCATCACCCTCTGACAGTGCGGCACTCCCTCAGTACTGCCACTCTAAGGCCACAATGATGTAGTTAAGTTTATTTTATTATCGGCCCGTCTTATCTGTTGTTTGCGTGCCAGCCAGTCAAAGAAAATACTCTACATACTTTAGTTTAGTTTAGTTTAGAGATACAGCGCAGAAACAGGCCATTTGGCCCACCAAGTCTGCGCCGACCAGCGACCCCTATCTACTAACACTACCCAACACTCACTAGGGACAGTTTACAATGTTACCAAGCCAATTAGCCTGCAAACCTGTACGTCTTTGGAGTGTGGGAGGAAACCGGAGCACCTGGAGAAAACCCACGTGGTCACGGGGAGAACGTACAAGCTACGTACAGACGGCACCTGTGGTCAGGATCAAACCTGGGTCCATGGCGCCGTGAGGCAGCAACTCTGCCGCTGCGCCACCGTGCCACTGCCGTGGTTCCTTGCCACGTGACCTCAAGCGGGCACTGACTGGGCGCTACTCTCGAGAGCGCACAATGTCTCCCACGCACACAGAGCCCGCGGCAACCCAACGAAGGGAGAACAAAAAGAAAATCATAACCATCGTCTCCCTCACTGAGTTCAGCAGCAAGAGAAGGGGGGGGGGGGGGGGGGGGGGAGAGGGAGAGAGAGAGAGAGAAGCCCTTGGCCCAGGTCCAAGTTTCCATTTCACCACAGAAACAAAACAATCAGTGCACAATCGGAACAATGCCTGGCTTTATACTAGCCCACATCAGCCCGGAGTCTAACAGCGCCTCGACCTCTGGCCTTTCACCCATCCTGTCAACAACAGGTTGCTCTCTGAAAGAAACATTGACGCAAGATGGCGTCACGAGCTTCTACAAAAGTAGAAGTACCGCGCTCGTCTTGCACGGGCCCAATAAATCCCAACGCAATGCGTGGGAAGGAACCGCAGGTGCCGGTTTACACCGAAGATAGACACAAAATGCTGGAATAACTCAGCGGGTCAGGCAGCATCTCCGGAGAGAAGGGTCTCGAGCCGAAACGTCACCCATTCCTTCTATCCAGAGGTGCTGCCGGTTCCGCTGAGTTACTCCAGCATTTTGTGTCTAAATCCCAACACAAAATGGTTTCACAAAGATACCGCTGTCAACAGATTCCCACTATCATCATGACCAGTGGCTCTGAACATGGATCTGATGAGACCGTTGACGTCCAATTCCTAAATAACCAACAGGCAGGTTATTATGGACTCAAGGAAGCGCAGATTTTGCAGTATTGACCTCATGTGAGACCCTCGGACTATCTCTGATCAGAATTTGACGATAGACACAAAAAGCTGGAGTAACTCAGCGGGACAGGCATCATTTCTAGAGAGAAGGAATGGGTGACAATTTGGGTCGGGACCCTTCTTCAGAGGGATTGTGATTTGGGGTGGGTGGGGAGGGGGGGGAAAGAAAGTTAGAAGAGAGGGGAGCAGGACTATAGTCTGGAGAGTGATAGGTGGATACAGGTGGGGCATGCCCCTTGTCGCTTTCAGCTTTCTTCCCCCTCTGGAGAACACGGATAGGTGACGTTTCTGCTACCCACTTTAGACTATAGAGATACCACATGGAAACAGGCCCTTCTGCCCACCGATTCCGTGGCGACCAGCGATCACCCCCTATACTAGCACTATCCTACTTACACTAGGGCCAATTTACAATTTTACCGAAGCCAATTAACCTTCAAACCTGCACGTTCTTTGGAGTGTGGGAGGAAACCGGAGCACCCCGTGCAGACAGCGCCCGTGGTCGGGATGGAACCCAGGTCTCTGGCGCGGTGTGGCAGCAACTCTACCACTGCGCCACCGTGCTACCTTAAACTGAATTCAGGTTTAGTACGCAGAAGGAACACTGGACAGCAAACGGAGTCGGCAAGATCTATTGAACCGGGAAGAAGGAGGAAATTTTATTTTTTTTAAACTCCAAGAACCTGTTTGTGTGGATCAGTCAGAGATGGCTGGCTGTGGGACAATGGTGGAAGAGTTTCGCTAAGTCAGCAAAACTCCTCTCAGCCAGGCAGCACTAGAGAACCACATTTGTCATTAACGTGTGTCGGGAGGAACTGCACATGCTGGTTCACACCGAAGATACACACAAAATGCCGCGGCCACTCAGCGGGTCAGGCAGCATCTCTGGAGAGAAGGAATGGCCGATGTTTCGAGTCGAGACCCTTCTTCAGACTGAGAGTCAGGGAAAGGGAAACGAGAGATATAGGCGGTGATACAGAGGGATATAGAACATGTGAATGAAAGATATGCAAAGAAAGTAGCAAGGTAACGACAACCAAGGAATGGAAGAGCCCACAATGGTCCACTGTGGGCGGTAGGCTAGGTGATAACTGCCGGTGGGGCTGTACTGAGGGAGTGCTGCACTGGTAGTACTGAAGGAGTGCCGTACTGTCAAAGGGGCAATAGTGAGGGAGTGCCGCACTGTCAGAGGGTGATGGTACTGAGGGAGTGCCACACTGTCAGAGGGTGATGGTACTGAGGGAGTGCTGCACTGTCAGAGGGTGATGGTACTGAGGGAGTGCCGCACTGTCAGAGGGGCTGTACTGAGGGAGTGCTGCACTGTCAGAGGGTGATGGTACTGAGGGAGTGCCGCACTGTCAGAGGGTGATGGTACTGAGGGAGTGCCGCACTGTCAGAGGGTGATGGTACTGAGGGAGTGCCGCACTGTCAGAGGGTGATGGTACTGAGGGAGTGCCGCACTGTCGGAGGGTGATGGTACTGAGGGAGTGCCGCACTGTCAGGGGGACAGAGCCAGTAAACAGTCTCTATCTCCGCTGAGCAAACCCTCGGTGTGAGGACTCAAGATTGAAACAGACCAAAGTTGCCCTTCTTGGAAACGTGCCCAGAGTCGATCCCAATGCCCTTGAAATGAAGCACGCGATGTGCAACTATTTTAACTCTGCCTGCACAGTTCTGTGTGGTCAGAGGTTTGATATTTTGCAAACAGCCCTCGATTTCCTCGCTGCACTGACATATATGGAAGGCTGGGTGAGCTCAACGTATCGGGCAGAGTGCCTCGGAACAAGCTGACTGGGTCACCAGCAATACATGTCCCCAGCTCCACCGAGCCCACGCGACAATAAACTAACGGTGGAGGTGAAGGCAGATGAAATTGGTTCACCGGCGTGTGTTCGGAGAGGAGAGGTCCACCAATACTGCAGGGCACCTCCAACTGGATTACGGAAGGCCCAAGAGCAGAAGGCAGAGATGGCGGCCATCTTCTCGAGGTCAAACAGGGGTCAGACCGTGAGGTTGCCAGCAACCCCAGGAGCGAAGGAAAAAAAAACACTCACGTCAGCAACCAACCCTCCACCACCAGAATATGCGGAAAAGATGTGTGGGCCCCCAATCAAAGCCATGTGGCTGCAAAGCCAATGAAATGCCCACCGCCACCACTAGAAGGCAGCTCCCTCCGCAGGGGGAAAGGCCTGGTTCACTCCAAAACCTGAACATGATCAAGATCTCGCCCTGACAACGTTTTCTTTAATCAATCATCACTTCATATACATTATTTTCCATCCGCTCGAGGTCGGGGAAGAAAGGAGAGAGAAACATAAGGAATTTATTGTGCAAATTTCTTTATAAGGGTGCAGGCTCTACTTCAAAGTGGAGTTTGCGCCCTGGCACTGTTCCACAGTGTGGGTTTTTATAGTCTCTGATGATCCCTTGCGCTATTCCTTGCAAAAGCCCTCGCTCCAAACATGCGAGCCCTTGAGGGTAGCTCTCTGTGCTAACCTCGTTAACCCTTCTCTCTCTGCTCACTGCCCCTCAGCGCCCATATACTTACATAGAAAATAGGCCATTTGGCCCTTCGAGCCAGCACCGCCACTCATTGCGATCATGGCTGATCATCTACAATCAGTAACCCGTGCCTGCCTTCTCCCCATAATCCCTTGATTCCGCTAGCCCCTAGAGCTTTATCTAACTCTCTTTTAAATTCATCCAGTGAATTGGCCTCCACTGCCTTCTGTGGCAGAGAATTCCACAAATTCACAACTCTCTGGGTGAAAAACTTTTTTCTCACCTCATTTTTAAATGGCCTCCCCTTTATTCTTCGGCTGTGGCCCCTGGTTTTGGACTCTCTCAGCATGGGGTTGCTGGGGAACTGGAGGTTTCAGAACCATTCCATGGGACCATCGTTTCGTTTCGTTTTGTTTAGAGATCTAGCGGAAACAGGCCCTTCGGCCCACCAAATCTGCGCCGACCAGCTGGCACTATCCTGCACACCTGGGACAATTTACAATTTTTACCAAAGTCAATTAACCTACACAACTGCAGGTTGTTGCTGATGCAACAAACTGACACAAATTGCTGGAGTGACTCGATTTCGAGTTCCTATCTTCTTCACGAACCATTTAATAAACCCCAAATTATTGCCGGGCGCAGCAGTAGAGTTGCGGCCTTACGACGCCAGAGACCCAGGTTCCATCCTGACGAGGGGTGCTGTCTGTATGGACTTTGTACGTTCCCTCCGTGACCTCGTGGGTTTTCTCCGGATGCTCCGGTTTCCCCCCACATTCCAAAGACGCGTAATAAAATAACTGCAGATGCTGGTACAAATCGAAGGTATTTATTCACAAAATGTTGGAGTAACTCAGCAGGTCAGGCAGCCTCTCAGGAGGGAAGGAATGGGTCTTTGCTCTCCCCACATTCCCATTAACTGCCCCTCCCCCCTCCGCTTCTCACCCTGACTTACACGCGAGGGATAATTTAGAGAGGCCAAGGAATTGACCAACCAGCATGCCTTTGGTATTAGTTTAGAGATACAGCAGGGAAACAGGCCCTTCGGCCCACAGAGTCCGTGCCGACCAGCGATCCCCGCAAACTAACACGATCCCACACACTAAGGAAAATTTACGATTATACCAAGCACTCACGCACGCACGCACGCGCACACACACACACACACACACACACACACACACAAGAGCAAGGTCATATCCCCTTTTAGTGCCCACGTTCTTTACACTGGACAAAGCCATAGACGACAGCTACTGAATTCTTTTGTTTCAGTCAATGTCCGAAATGTTTATAATGTGGTTCCACAGCTGGAAATTCAACGCAAAGTCTCATCTTTGTTCTACAGCAAACATCGGCAGCTGTTATCCGAGACTGGCCAAGGGCTCGTGAGTCATCGGAAACGTCTGAACAAGGATCTGCAAGTGGGAGGATTCGGCCCATCCGGGCTAGCAGCTAGGGTTGCCAACTAATCCCGTATTAGCCGGGATATCCCGTAAATTTTGGGCTAGATTAGTCTGTCCCGTTCGGGACCGCTCTTGTCCCGTATTAGTAGCGTTGCCAACTTCCTCACTCCCAAATAAGGGACAAAGGGTGAGGTCACCGCCCCGCGCCCCCACGTGACCTCACCCAGCCAGCGGCCACGTGCTCCCGCTCCACCAATGGCGGCCGCCATTGGTGGAGCGGGAGCACGTGGCCGCTGGCTGGGTGAGGTCACGTGGGGGCGCGGGGCAGTGGCGTCACCTTGTCCCGTATTTGGGAGTGAGGAAGTTGGCAACCCTACTAGCAGCAGAAGAGCTGCCAACCGTTCTGGAGGAGTTTTACAAAGGTGAAGGCTTTTCTAAGTGAGGTCCAGTTTAGTTTATTGTCACGAGCACCAAGGTACTGTGAAAAGCTTTAGTTGCGCGCTAACCAGCCAGCGGAAAGACGATACATGATTACAATCGGGCCACTCACAGTGTGTGGATACATGATAATGGAATAACCTTTAGTGCAAGGTAGAGCCTGTAAAGTCCAATCAAAGATAGTCTGAGTGTCCCCAATGAGGTAGATAGTCATTCAGGATCACTCTCAGACTGTGGTAGGATGGTTCAGTTGCCTGAAAACAGCCGGGAAGAAACTGCCCGAGGTTCTGGGACAGTTGTTCCGGATGCAAGGGCAGCTGGGAATCATTTTTTCAGTCCTTGGGTTCCACTCATTTATTTAGAAGCAAAGAACCGCAGGTGCTGGTTTACAACAGAAAAAAGAAACAAAGTGTTGGAGTACCTCCAGATTCAGGGACCGTTTCTTCCCAGCTGTAATCAGGCAACTGAACCATCCTTTCACCAACTGGAGAGCAGTCCCGAACTTCTCATCGACCTCAATGGAGACCTTCGAACTATCTGTGAAATCGCAATGCTGGAGTAACTCAGCGGGTCAGGCAACATCTCTGGAGAGAAGGAATGGGTGGCGTTTCGGGTCGGGTCTGAAGAAGGGTCTCGACCCGAAATGGCACCCATTCCTTCTCTCCAGTGATGCTGCCGACCCGCTGAGTTACTCCAGCATTTTGTGCCTCCCTTCGATTTAAGCCAGCATCTACAGTTTTTTTTTCTCTACTTCATTAAATCGGACTTTACTGGACTTTATCTTGCACTAAACGTTATTCCCTTTTTCCTTTATCCGTACACTGTAGGCAGCTTGATTGTAATCATGTGTAGTGTTTTAGCTGACTGGATAGCACGCAACAAGAAAGCTTTTCACTGTACCTCGGTACACGTGACAATAATAAACTAACCTAAACTAACTCAGCGGGTCAGGCAGCATCGCTGGAGATATGGATTGGTGATGTTCCGGATCGGGGTCTTCGTTCCGGACCATTCTCCATCTTTCCTTGGCCATCGATGCCGGCTCTGATTTGTTCCGAACATTTTCATACCTCCAGTTTATCCTGTGTTGTCTTTCTGTTGTCTGGCTGGCACGCAGCAAAAGCTTTTCATTGTACTTCAGTTCGCGTGACAATAAACTCAACTCAGTTTCCCTCTCCCCCCGGTTCTCAGTCTCGACCCGAAACGTCACCTATTCCTTCTCTCCAGAGACGCTGCCTGACCCGCTGAGTTACTTCAGCATTTTGAATTTATCTTCGTTGCAAACCAACATCTGCAGTTCCTTCACGAACTCGAGTGATCGACAAAAGATCCACAAAGCTTCCAAGATGGCGGCCAACCCTGGCGACTAGTTGCCTGCTAGCCACAGAAGCAGATCTACAATCACATATTACAATCACTCCACACTCTTAAATCTCTACTCTCACAGCAACATTTCTTACCCTAACTATGCACTAAACGTTATTTCATTATGATGTAACTATAACACTGTAATGGCTTGATTGTAACTATGCATTGTCTTTCTGCTGGCTGGATGGCATGCAACAAATGCTTTTCGCTGTCGGAAGGAACTGCAGATGCTGGTTTAAACCGAAGATCGACACAAAAAAAGCTGGAGTAACTCAGCGGGTCAGACAGCAACTCAGGAGAGAAGGAATCGGTGATGTTTTTCGGTACGAGACCCTTTCTCCCGACTCTGAATTCTTCAGACTTCCTGAGGTTTGAAGAAGGGTCTCGTCCCGAAACGCTACCTATTCATTTTCTCTGGAGATGGAAAAGCTCCCCAGCTTTTTGTGTGTGTAGCTTCAGCTTCTCACTGTACCTCGGTACACGTGACAATAAACTAAACCAAACCAAATGAAACCAAACTGCACTAAATCAAACTGAACTCAACTCAGCTGAGAAGCAAGGCTTTCTTGTTGCTGTGGAACTCCACATCTCGACTCCATTAATCACTGTGCTGTGTGTAATTGCCTGAGCTCCCGCCTCAGGACTGATTTTGTTGGTTAACTACTTGAAGGTTGGCCCGACGCCTGGGAGCAGATCAACAGAGGAAATGTTAAACCAGTCGGGCAGCATACTATTCAGGGCAATTTCCAGAGAAACAAAACCGAGGGATAACTGTAATTATGACCTTTTAACTACATTATCATTGGCTTTGCAAAAAAAAAAAAAAAGCACAAAAAAAAACGCCAGTGAAAAAAAAGCATCCCCCCCCCCCCCCGCCCCCTGTCTGAGCGATGCTTCACAAGGAGCAGGGATGCCAGTGTAGATGAACAGTGCAGGGATTTTCACTGGCAAACCACGCGATCCATGGACGCCAGTGTAGATGCCCCAGTGCAGGGATTTTCACTGGCAAACCGCGCAAAAATGAATGAATTAATCCTCAAATGACATAAGTAAATAGGCTTGCAGTCTGTGTGTAAGGCGATTGCAGCTGTGCAAGGAAGACAAACGAGTCAAAAAACAGCAGATGGACCAGCACGTTAACCCCCTCAGTGCCAACACCAGCCACCTCCACACAGGGTGGAAACACAAGAGACTGCAGACGCCAGCTACTTGTGCAAACATTTCCAGTTTAGTTGAGGATTGTTTTGTTTAGTTTAGGAAGGAACTGCAGATGCTGGTTTAAACCGAAGAGAGACACAAAAAGCTGGAGTAACTCAGCGGGACAGGCGGCACCTCTGGAGGTAAGGAATTCCTTCTCCCCAGTTGCTCCAGCTTTTTGTGTCTATCTTTAGTTTAGTTTAGAGATACAGCACGGAAACAGGCCCTTCGGCCCCACCGAGTCCGTGCCGATCAGCGAACCTGGCATACTAACTCTATCCTACACACACTCAGGACAATTTACACTTATGCCAAGCCAATCAACCTACAAACCTGTAGGTCTTTGGAGTGTGGGAGGAAACCAAAGATCTCGGAGAAGACCCACGCGATCACGGGGAGAACGCACAAACTCCGTACAGACAGCACCCGTAGTTGGGATCGAACCCGTGTCCCTGGCACTGTAAGCGCTGTAAGGCAGCAACTCTACCGCTGCGCCACCGTGCCGACCTTTTACTGTGTACCGAAGTACAGTGAAAAGCTTTTTGTTGCGTGCTATCCAATCAAGCGAAAATAACGATACAGAGCAACTCAGAGGGCCAGGCAGAAGTCCGTACGGACAGCATCCGTTGTCAGGATCGAACCCGGGTCTGTCCCGCTGCAAGGCAGCAACTCTACCGCTGCGCCACCATCTCTGGAGAACATGGACAGGTGACGCTATGGGCCAGGACCCTTCTTCGGACCCTTATTTGGAGGAGAACGTAGGCAAATGTTGAGGAGATTTCCCAGTGGATCAGTAAAATGAAGAAACAAGGAACTGCAGATGCCAGTTTACACGAAAGGACGCAAAGTGCTGGAGTAACTCAGCGGGTCAGGCAGCATCTCTGGAGAATATGGAGAGGTGACGTTTTGGGTTGGAACCCTTCCTCAGACAGTGGAAAGCACTTGTTTTGCAAGCTATACAATCAAATCAGATAATACCATACATGAATACAATCAGGCCAAACACAAGAACATAAGAGAGGCTGAAGAGGAAGATACCAGAGTGCAGAATCTTGCCTTTTTATTAACTCTCTCAACCCTTCTTTCTCTCATTGAGTCATAGAGTGACGGAGTGATACAGCTTGGAAACAGGCCCTTCGGCCCAACTTGCCCACACTAGCCAACGTGTCCCAGCTACACTAGTCCCACCTGCCCGCGCTTGGTCCATTTCTTAATCCTTGGGATAGTCCCAGCCTCAACTACCTCCTCTGGCAGCTCGTTCCTTACACCCACCACCTTTTGTGTGAAAAAGTTACCACTCATATTCTTATTAAATCTTTTCCCCTTCACCTTAAACCTATGTCCTCTGGTCCTCAATAAACCTATGTCCTCTGGTCCTCGACTCACCTACTCTGGGCAAGAGACTCTGTGCATCTATTTGCAACACGTGTAATGAAACTGGTAACATTCATTGAAACCATAGTGAAACGTAATTTGGGGTGTACAATGTATTAGGATGGGAATGCTGGTAACTACAACCACAATAATACCTGCAGGAAACAATATGCTTCAAAACAAGGGCGTGCACTTTATTCTGAGCTAACAATAAGGCACACTCACCTGGTGTGCATCTGTCTTATTTACATACTGTGTGTAAATAACCAAGTGATTGATTCAGGGAAGTTCCTTCAGATGAAGACTCAAGGAACTGCAGATGATATTTTGTTTAGTTTAGAGATCTGGTGTGGAAACAGGCCCATGCGTGCCCACCAGCAACTCCCACACACCAGCACTGTCATACACACACACTGGGGACAACCTACAATTTATACCAAAGCTAATGAACCTACAAAACAACTTGTACGTCTTTGGAGTGTTTGGGAGGAAACCAGAGCACCGGGAAAACGCACGAACTCCGTACAGATAAGCATCCGTAGTCATGATCGATCCCAGGTCTCCGGCGCTGTAAGGCACAGCGTAGAAACAGGCCCTTCTGCCCACCCCCATCCATGCTGACCCATGCTGGCCAGGCTTTGTTTCCTCCCCACCTCTGTTCCAGCTTTCTCCCCCCTCCCTTCTACAAGCAGTCTGAAGAAAGGTCTCGACCCGAAACGCCACCTATCCACGTTCTCTAGGGATGCTGCCTGACCTGCTGAGTTACTCCAGCACTTTGTGTCCTTCTGTGTATTGACCAACATACGTAGTTCCTTGTTTCTACATAAGGTAAAAGACTCAGCACATTCCGTGTGCTCCACAGATGCTGCCTGGCCCGTTGAGTTACTCCGGCACTTTGTGTCTATTTTCACGCAGGTTGGGCCGAAGGGCCTGTTTCCACACTGCATGACTCTATGACTGTTTGTTAGACCAGATACCCTCCCCGAAACAACATGAGTCGGTGAGGCCAAACCTGCAGTGTTGTGGACACAGGTCTTCAGAAGGGTCTCGACCCGAAACATCACCCATCCCCTCGATTGTGTCTACCTTCGATTTAAACCAGCATCTGCAGGTCCTTCCTGCAGGATGGTGTTCAGTTGTGGTCACCCCGGCACTAAGCTGGAATGAGTGCACAGAAGGATGTTGAGGGCCTGAGCTACAAGGTGAGGTTGAGCAGGCTAGGACTTTATTCCCTGGAGCGCAGGAGACTGAGGAGAGAGCTGTATAAAATCATGAGGGGATTATACATCTCTTATACATCTCTTATAGAGGCGTATAAAACCATGAGGTGAATAGATAGGGTAAATGCACAGAGTCTTTTAAATCCCCAGTCTGAAGAAAGGTCTCGACCCAAAACATCACCCATTCCTTCTCTCCTAGCTAGATAGAGCTCTTAAGGATAGCGGAGTCAGGGGGCATGGGGAGAAGGCAGGAACGGGGTGCTGATTGAGAATGATCAGCCATGATCACATTGAATGGCGGTGCTGGCTCGAAGGGCCGAATGGCCTCCTCCTGCACCTATTGTCTATTGTCTATTGTCCAGAGATGTTGCCTGACCCGCTGAGTTACTCCAGCATTTTGTGTCTATCTTCCAGTCTTTTACCAGGTTAGGAGTATAAAGGACTAGAGGACATACCTTTAAGAAAAGAGGGGACAATAATAGGAATCTGCGGGACCAACTGCCTCCTCTGTCCGCCCGTTCCATACACCCACCACCCTCGGGTGAGTAGAAAAGGTTGCCCCTCGGGTTCCTATTACATCTTGCCCCTCTCACCTTAAACCCACGTGCTCTGGTTCATGATTCCCCTGCCCTGGGTAAAAGACTCTGGCTGGAAAGACGAGACAGCTGTGTGTGACTGCAGTCTTGTGTTTGTGGTGACTGGACATCTGGTGCAGCCAAAAGCTACCCAAAAAAACAGCACTGGAGTTTACGCAACTCCGCTGAGAGTAAAAGCAGTCGTCACCCCGTGTCTGCAGAGAGCTGGGTCCCGAGGGGAAAGCCTGGCTGCAAGAAATGTCTGCCTTTAACCATGTACCCGGCAGGATTTCACTGAGAGATGTTGGTCGCCACAGACAGGGAAATTGCTTTGTGTTTGGTCAATTCTTTAAAGCCGGAGCCAGTGCTGTACAGATCAGCTGGATGCACTTTGGTCCACTGCGTCTGTGTGACCCCACCCACATGAACACGAGAAACAGCGCGCGGCCTTGCAGACCCCTCCCACCCTCCACCATTCAACATGGTGCGGCACGGTGGCGCAGCGGTAGAGTTGCTGCCTTACAGCGCTTGCCCAGGTTCGATCCCGACTACGGGTGCCGTCTGTACAGAGTTTGTACGTTCTCCCTGTGACCGTGTGGGTTTTCTCCGGGTGCTCTGGTTTCCTCCCGCCCTCCAAAGACCTACGGGTTTGTAGGTTAATTGGCTTCAGTAAAATTGTAAGTTGTCCCTCGTGGGAGGGATAGTGCTGTTGTACGGGGATCGCTGGTCGGCGCGGACTCGTTGGGCCGAAGGACCAGTTTCCGCGCTGTATCTCCAAAGTCTAAATGTCTAAGTATCATGGCCGATTTGTTACTTCAGCGTCACTTTCCAACATTGGAACCCTTTCCTCTTGGTTCACTAAATATACAGAAATCTGTCCATCTATCTGGAACATAGTCAATGACTGTGGACTGAATGCCAAATATCTGTAGTATAGTATAGTGCAGTACTATTAAAGTAGGATCAAATGGGACATTACATTGACTCGTGGCCACCAAAACTTTCAATTTGATGGAGGAAGTCAATACATTGGAAGTAGTTCACAGTAGATTTAGTGGGTAACACTTGGAATCAGCAAATTGTCTTTGGGGGAAAGTTGGCCGGCTCTGATTTGTTCTGAACCTTTTCACATCTCTAGTTTCTCGCTCCCCTGACTCCCAGTCTGAAGAAGGGTCTCGACCCGAACGTCACCTATTCCTTTTGTCCAGAGATGTTGCCTGACCCGCTGAGTTACTCCAGCATTTTGTGTCTGTAGAATGATACAGCGTGGAAGCAGGCCCCTCAGCCCAACCTGCCCACACCGGCCAACATGTCCCAGCTACATTAGTCCCACCTGCCCATATCCCTCCAAACCTGTCCTATCCATGTGCCTGTCAAACTGTTTCTTAAACGTTGGGATAGTCCCAGCCTCAACCACCTCCTCTGGCAGCTTGTTCCGTTCACCCACTTATCCCTCAGATTCCTATTAAATCTTTTCCCCTTCGCCGTAAAACTATGTCCTCTGGTCCTCGATTCACCTACTCTGGGCAAGAAACTCTGTGCATCTACGCGATCTATTCCTCTCATGATTTTATACATGTCTTCGGTGTAAAGCAGGACCTGGAGTTTCTTCCTACACATTGTATCTAAAGGAGTTTAGAGACTGAGAGGGATCTGGCTGAAACATATAATATCTTGAAGGATCGTGACAGAATCTGGAGAGGATAATTTATCTTAAGGTTCAAGTTTAGGTTATTCTTGTCAGGTGCACAGAGGTACAGTGAAAAGCATTGTTTTATATGTTAACCAAGCAGATTAGATAATGAATGGGTGATGTTTCGGGTCGAGACCCTTCTTCGCCCATTCCTTCTCTCCAGAGATGCTGCCTGTCCCGCTGAGTTGCTCCAGCTTTTTGTGTCTATCTTCGGCTTAAACCAGCGCCTGCAGTTCCTTCCTACACAGATCAGCTAATGCTATGCATAAATACAATCTAGTCAAACTCAAGTACCATAGGTAGGGCAAAGGGGAAGATACAGAGTACAGAAAATAGTTCTCAGCATTGTAGTGCACCAGTCTTTACTTTAGTCTTCACTTCAGAGATACAGCGTGGAAACAGGCCCTTCAGCCCACCGAGTCCATGCCAACCAGTGATCACCCCATTCCAACGAGCACTATCCTACACACAAAGGACAATTTCACCGGAGATGCTGCATGACCCGTTGAGTTACTCCAGCACTTTGTGCCTATCCCCAGAGACGCTGCTTAATCCCCCCCCCCCGAGTTACAATAGACAATAGGTGCAGGAGGAGGCCATTCGGCCCTTCGAGCCAGCACCGCCATTCAATGTGATCATGGCTGATCATTCTCAATCAGTACCCCGTTCCTGCCTTCTCCCCATACCCCCTGACTCCGCTATCCTTAAGAGCTCTATCTAGCTCTCTCTTGAATGCATTCAGAGAATTGGCCTCCACTGCCCTCTGAGGCAGAGAATTCCACAGATTCACAACTCTCTGACTGAAAAGGTTTTTCCTCATCTCAGTTCTAAATGGCCTACCCCTTATTCTTAAACTGTGGCCCCTTGTTCTGGACTCCCCCAACATTGGGAACATGTTTCCTGCCTCTAACGTGTTCAACCCCTTAATAATCTTATACGTTTCGATAAGCTTACTCCGGCACTTTGTGCCTTTTTTCTACGTAACACTGTGTTGCTTACAATGCTTTTCCAAATGGTGCTCGTGGACAAGTGGTGAGGAACAGGGCACAGGAATATGTGGGAGGATGGAAATAGATACGTGGAAATACTTTGAACATTTGGTGTGCCCCCCCCCCTCAGCAGGGTCTGGCAGTGGAAGGGTTAACGGAGCGAGCCAGCTCTTTGCGAAGCTGTTGATCTTCAGCTGTTGCAGTGGGGGGAGGAGGCGGGGGCGGTGGGGGGAGTGGGATTATCACAGCTGCTTCTGGACAGCACTGAAATAGAACCGCTCGCTGCTCTGCACAGACACTCTGACCTTGCGGTCGCAAGTCACCGTGGCTTCCTGAAGCCGCCGGCACCTCCCTCCCACCCCACCCCACACCGTCGCGACCCCCTGCACACTTGACAACAACATCCATATTCAAGAACAAGGGGTAGGTCATGGAAGATCAAGAATAAGGGGGAGGCCGTTTTGGACTGAGATGAGGAAAAACTTTTTCACCCAGAGAGTTGTGAATCTGTGGAATTCTCTGCCGCAGAAGGCAGTGGAGTTCAATTCACTGGATGTTTTCAAGAGAAAGTGAGATATAGCTCTTCGGGCTCACGGAATCAAGGGATATGGGGAGAAAGCAGGAACGGGGTGCTGATTGTGGATGATCAGCCATGATCATCTTGAATGCCGGTGCTGGCACGATGGGCCGAATGGCCTACTCCCGCACCTATTTTCAATGTTTCTATGTTTCTATGACTTCTATGACTATGTTTCTATGTCTTGTATGAGTACAAATACTTTGGAGTGTACCTGGACCGTAAACTGGACTGGTCCAGGAACGCTGAGGCCCTGTACAAGAAGGGACAGAGCCGGCTGTACTGTTTGAGATGACTCCGCTCCTTCAACGTCTGCAGTGAGATGCTGCAGATGTTCTACCAGTCGGTGGTGGCCAGCGCCATCTTCGTCGTTGCCATGTGCTGGGGCAGCAGGGCGAAGGCTGTGGACGCCAATAGGATCAACAAACTCATCAGGAAGGCTGGCTCCGTCCTGGGGGCGGAGTTGGACTCATGGGAGGTGGTCTTGGAGGGGAGGATGGTCCTCAAACTGTGGAGCATCCTGGACAATACAGCTCCCCCCCTCCATGACACACTGGTCAACCTGAGGAGCACCTTCAGCAACAGACTGGTTCCACCAAGATGCAGCACAGAACACGGCAGGAGATCCTTCTTCCCTGTGGCTGTCAAACTGTACAACTCTTCCCCCTTCTGTCGTGGGGGAGAAGCCAATTTACCTCCAAACGTCACGTCTTTGGAATGTGGGACGAAACCGCAGCACCCGGAGAAATCCCATGGTATTACGGGGAGAACGTACAAACTCCGTACAGACAGCACCCCGTAGTCAGGATCGAACCTGGGTCTCTGGCGCTGTAAGGCAGCAACTCTACCGCTGCGCCACTCTGCTGCCCCACTTTTAAATCCATACTCTAACATTCACGCCATCTACTTGTAATCCTCACACTGACGGCACGGTGGCGCAGCGGTAGAGTTGCTGCCTTACAGCGAATGCAGCGCCGGAGACTCAGGTTCGATCCTGACTACGGGCGCCGTCTGTACGGAGTTTGTACGTTCTACCCCTGACTTGCGTGGGTTTTCTCCGAGATCTTCGGTTTCCTCCCACACTCCAAAGACGTACAGGTATGTACAGGTTAATTGACTGGGTAAATGTAAAAAAAAAAAAAAATTGTCCCTAGTGTGTGTAGGATAGTGTTAATGTGCGGGGATCGCTGGGCGGCGCGGACTCGGTGGGCCGAAGGGCCTGTTTCCGCGCTGTATCTCTAAATCTAAAAAATCTAAATCTAAACTCTGGCTCTGCGCATTCTTTTAAAGCGCACAGTGATTTGGCCTGGTTCCTGAAAGGCCTGCTTGCACACTGTATCTCCCAACCAAACTAAACTAACACTGCTCCACCTTCTCCTAAATCTACACGGTAGCTCCATGTTCTCTTCAATCCCACACACCAACACTAACATTAATTCCATGTACTTTTAATTCCACATAATGACACCATCGCCATGTGCTTTTAAATCCACACGCCAACATCGACTCCATCTACCCAATAATCCACACACCTACACCAACTCGATATACTTTTAAATCCACACAATAACACCACCTTCCACAGGCTCTCAACTCCACACACACCCACACGGGCTGCAGCTACTGGCAAATCCACACACCCGCACTACCTGCATCAACTTTCAAATCCGCACGTCAACACTACCTCCATAGGCTTTTCTCGGCACCCCAACTCTGCCAGTGTGTGCTCTCTGCTCCCCACCTCAACTGGGTCCGGTGTGTCCTCCAATAAGATGAATGATCATTGTCCTTAAATTCATGAGTGATAGGAGTAGAATTAGGCCATTCGGTCCAGCAAGTCTACTCCGCCATTCAATCTCTCCCTCCTAACCCCATTCTCCTGCCTACTTCCCATAACCTCTGACACCTAGGTACTAATCAAGAACCTATCTATCTCTGCCTTAAAAATATCCACCGACTTGACCTCCACGGCCTTCTGTGGCAAAGAATTCCACAGATTCACCACCCTCTGACTAAAGATATTCCTCCTCATCTCCTTCCTAAAGGAACGTCCTTTAACTCTGAGGCTCCGACCTCCAGTCCTAGATTCTCCCACAACTGCAAACATCCTCCCCACATCCACTCTATCCAGGCCTTTCACTATTCGGTATAACTGCGGGACTAGACCTCAATAGAAATGGTTAAAGAGAAAATGAAATAAAGCAGGCACTAATCAAATTGAGAGATTAACATTGAAGTGAAGAGAAGATTGACTAGACAAATTCTTCCCAGCTGTTATCAGGCAGCTGAACCATCCCACCAACAACTAGAGAGCAGACCTGAACGATTATCTACCTCATTGGAGACCCTCGGACGATCTTTGATCGGCCTTTACTGGCTTTAGCCGTTATTCCCTTTATCACGTGTGTGTACACTGTGGACGGCTCGATTGTAATCATGTATTGTCTTTCCACTGACCGGTTAGCACGCGATAAAAAGCTTTTCACTGTACCTCGCTCGGTACACGTAACAATAAACTAAACTGGAATGTAACACAGCACTTCACTTAGCTTAGTTCCGAGGTACAGCACAGAAATAAGTCGTTCGGCCCAGCGGGGTTTTGCGCCAACTAGCGATCACTCGTACACCAGTTCTACCCCGCACACGAGGGGGGCAATTTACAGATGCCAATTAGCCTACAAAACCTGCACATCTTTGGGACATGGAAGCAAACCGGAGCACCCGGAGAAAACCCACGCGGTCACAGGGAGAACTCTGTACAAACTCTGTACACACAGCACCTGTGGTCAGGTTCAAACCCGGGTCTCTGGCGTTGGAAGGCAGTGACTGTGTCACCCTATGTCCAGGGCATCGTTTAAACTCTCAGTGAAGAATGACCCGAAACGCCACCTCTTCCTTTTCTCCAGGGATGACCCGTTGAGTTACTCCGGCTTTTGTGTCTTAGGTTTAAACCGGCGCCTGCAGTTCATCCCTACACACGACAACGAGGAGTGTGGGGTGGGGTGGGGTAGTGAAAATTGCCCGGGTGCAGTTGGGCAGGGGGGGCGGGGGGGGAGGGAGGGAGGACGTTAGCACATTGAGGACGTGAAATGGACCCTGCAAGTGCAATTATTTTCTCCGCATGCAGCAGGTCTGACTGCTATCCCGGGAGGTTGCTGTCATTTGTAAGCGGATACCCGAGCAATTTGTTTTCTCCCCCCCGAGGCATTGGCGTCCAGCAGCAGGGCGAGCAGCTCGGAACACGCACGCCGCCCCTGACAGGAGCTGCTGAAACCAAGTGGAAAGACGGCATTCCTTCGACTGGGGCAGATTGCAGGCGGCGAGACCCATGCCCAAACCTGCTCCCTCGCTCCGAGAAGCAAAACTGTCGCAAGCAAAAAATTTAAAGGGACGTGTGTTATCTCATGGTCATAGAGTGACACAGCGCGGAAACTGGCCCTTCGGCCCAACTTGCCCACCCCGGCCAACATGTCCCAGCTGCCCTAGTCCCACCTGCCTGCGTTTGGTCCATATCCCTCCAAACCTGTCCTATCCATGTACCTGTCTAACCGCTTCTTAAATTTTGGGATAGTCCCTGCCTCAACTACCTCCTCTGGCAGCTCGTTCCATACACCCACCACCCTTTGTGTGAGGAAGGTTACCCCTCAGATTCCTATTAAATCTTTCCCCCTTCACCTTCATCTCCTGATAAGAAAAATGGTTGATCAGCAAAACCAGCGGACAAAGGCTTCAGAAGCTTCTAGCGTTAGTGCCACATCAATTCTATCTTTGATCGGACTTCAGTGGCTTTACCTTGCACTAAACCTTATTCCCTCACCATGTGTCTATACACTATAAACGGCTCGATTGTAATCATGCATTGTCTATCCGCTGACTGGTTATAGATAATAGACAATAGACAATAGGTGCAGGAGGAGGCCATTCGGCCCTTCGAGCCAGCACCGCCATTCAATGTGATCATGGCTGATCATTCTCAATCAGTACCCCGTTCCTGCCTTCTCCCCATACCCCCTGACTCCGCTATCCTTAAGAGCTCTATCTAGCTCTCTCTTGAATGCATTCAGAGAATTGGCCTCCACTGCCTTCTGAGGCAGAGAATTCCGCAGATTTACAACTCTGACTGAAAACGTTTTTCCTCATCTCAGTTCTAAATGGCCTACCCCTTATTCTTAAACTGTGGCCCCTTGTTCTGGACTCCCCCAACATTGGAAACATGTTTCCTGCCTCTAACGTGTCCAACCCCTTAATAATCTTATACGTTTCGATAAGATCTCCTCTCATCCTTCTAAATTCCACGCAAAAAAGCTTTTCGCTCTACCTCGGTACACGTGACAACAGACTGAAACTGATCTGATATCGGGCTGGTGAGAGGACGGTTCAGTTGCCTGATTACAGCCGGGAAGAAACTCTCCCTGAATCTGGAGGTGTGTGTTTTCTAACTTCTGCACCTCTCGCCCGAAGGGAGAGGGGAGAAGAGGGAGTGACCGGGGTGAGTCTGGTTTAACAAAGGGATGAATAGATGGAACGAGCTGCTGGAGGAGGTAGTTGAGGCAGGCACTATGGCAACGTTCACAAAGCAAACTTCTTCTTGCATTTGAGGCAGCTTCTCTGAAGAGAAGGAATGGGTGACGTTTCGGGCCGAGACCCTTCGAAAAAGGGTCCTGAGATGTTGCCTGACCCGCTGAGTTACTCCAGCATTTTGTGTCTCCCTTCGATTTAAACCAGCATCTGCAGTTTTTTTCCTACGCAATGGTCTATTCTACATTTTCTTTGATCTGCGCCACCTTTGATCCCTCGTTTTCACACCTTTGTAATGGTGATTGTGAGTAATTGTAATTAATTTATTAGCCCAAGTATGTAAACATACAAGGAATTTGGCTTGCCAACACTCATGCAAAATAAAGCAACATACCCTTCTACAAATCTCCATGTCCCCCTCTCTCCCCGGACTCTCAAAGTCTGAAGAAGGGTCTCGACCCTAAACGTCACCCCTTCCTTTTCTCCGGAGATGCTGCCTGACCCCGCTGAGTTACTCCAGCATCTTCCTGAGCCCTTTGTATGTTCCTTTACCACCACCGGTCGGTACCTGTGGCCCCACATCTTACAAGCCTTTCTGAAGTCTGGACAAACTGGTTTAGAAATGATTACAGGTTTAACTCAGTAACGCCTTCAGTAATAATATTTTGCACGATGAATTTAAATGAAGGCCACCTTCTTCAAAAAGAGCTGATTCCAAATATAGATCACTCAGTGTTCCAGTTTCACTCAAAACAAACCTTGGGGAGGTCCTGATAAAATACACCAGGCAGCGATCGCTTTAGAAGTGAAAGAAATTCCAATAGCAGGTACGGCAGGTTTAAGAGCGGTGGAGTAGCTGCCTTACAGCGCCAGAGACCCGGGTTCCATCCTGACAACAGGCACTATCTGTACGGACTTTGTACGTTCTCCTTGTGACCGCATGGGTTTTCTCCGGGTGCTCCGGTTTCCTCCCACACTCCAAAGACGTGCAGGTTTGTAGGTTAATTGGCTTTGTAAAATTGTAAATTGTTCCAAGTGTAGTGTTTAGTTTAGTTTGGTTTGGTTTAGAGATACAGCAAGAAAAGAGGCCCTTCGACCCACTGAGTCCACACCGACCAGCGATCCCCGAAACATCAACACTATCCTTCACGCACTAGGGACAATTTACACATATACCAAGCTAATTAACCTACAAACCTGTACGTCTTTAGAGTGTGGGAGGAAACCAAAGATTTCGGAGTAAACCCACGCGGTCACGTGTGGGGAGAACGTGTAAACTCCTGACATCTGAAGAAGGGTCTCGACCTGAAACGTCGCCCATTCCTTCTCTTCAGAGTTGCTGCGTGTCCCGCTGAGTTACTCCAGCATTTTGTGTCTACGAAGTCGATAACAAGGATATAGGACGTAGAACACGATAGCACAGTAACCGGTCCTTCAGTCCCTGCTGTGCTGACCATGATGACAATTTAAAGCATTAAACTAATGCAGTGTATTAAACTTGGCCCACATCCCTCCAGCCCCTACCAGTTCAGGTGCTTGTCGAGATGCATCTTAAACATTGCCATCATTTCTGCTTCCATCACCTCCCTTGGCAGCACGATCCATCATGTACCACTCTCTGTTTAAACATTCCCCCCACCTTAAATCTACGCGCTCTAGTATTTGACATTTCCACCCTCTATCCTATCCCCCACGTGAATGAATCTGGAGACTGTAGGCGCAGCGGCAGAGTTGCTGACAAAAGCAAAAGTTAAAGCATATTTTTGAAGAGATGTAAATGTCATTTGCAGTCCAATCGATTGCTAATCTTTTTTTCCCCTCAAGGTGGAAATGTCAAAGCCTAGAGGGCACAGCTTTAACGTGAGAGGGGCAGAGAGGCGCAGCGGTAGAGTTGCTGCCTCACGGCGCCAGAGGCCCGAGTCCGATCCTGACCACGGGTGCTGTCTGTACGGAGTTTGTACGTTCTCCCCGTGACCACTGTAAACTAAATTCCAACAACTCGCCCTGGATTCTAGCACTCATCCCCACACAAGGGCTCATTTCACGGTGACCAAATGACCCAGCAGCTCACACGGCTTTGGGGGGTCATAAGGTCATAGGCGATAGGTGTAGAATTAGGCCATTTGGCCCATCAAGTCTACTCCGCCATTCAATCATGGCTGATCTATCTCTCCCTCCTAACCCCATTCTCCTGCCTTTTCCCCCATAACCTCTGACACCAGCACTGATCAATAATCTATCTGTCTCTGCCTTAAATATATCCACTGACTTGGCTTCCACAGTCTTCTGTGGCAAAGAATTCCACAGATTCACCACCCTCTGACTAAAGAAATTCCTCCTAGTGCAGCACGTTGGCGCAGCGGTAGAGTTGCTGCCTTACAGCGAATGCAGCGCCGGAGACTCGGGTTCGATCCTGACTACGGGCGCCGTCTGTACGGAGTTTGTACGTTCTCCCCGTGACCTGCGTGGGTTTTCTCCGAGATCTTCGGTTTCCTCCCACACTCCAAAGATTAGGTTAATTGGCTGGGCAAATGTTTAAAACAATTATCCCTTGTGTGTGTGTAGGATAGTATTAATGTGCGGGGATCGCTGGGCGGCGCGGACCCGGTGGGCCGAAGGGCCTGTTTCTGTGCTGTATCTCTAAATCTTTTTTAAAATCTAATCTAAATCCTCATCTCCTTCCTAAAAGTAGGTCCTTTACTTCTGCGTCTACGACCTCTTGCCCTACACTCTCCCACTGATGTTTTGCATTAAGGGGAGGGCACAACTGCTTAGCAACCATCTCCCACAAGCTGCTCAGAGGGACTGGGGCTTCATTGTTACCAACGTCACCCTGCAGGGGGTCCCTGGTTACAAAGGCAAGAGGGGGCGGCGCGGCGGTAGAGCCACTGCCTCACAGCGCCAGAGACCCCGGTTCGATCCTGACCACAGGTGCTCCCTGCACGGAGTTTGTACGTTCTCCCCGTGACCTGCGTGGGTTTTCTCCGGGAAGCTTCCTGTTTCCATCCCTTCCCTCCAGAGATGCTGCTCGTCCCGCTGAGTTACTCCAGCATTTCGTGTCTATTTTCAGCGCCAACCAGCATCTGCAGTTAACTTCCTACTGCACAATCACTTGTGCAGATTGCTCCTCAATGCACGTTCCATGTGGACCACATGCGGATCATGGCTGCATCAGTACACAGGCCAGGCCAAGAACAGGCGCGTGCGTGCAGCCACATTCAACCCTTGGCGGCCCAGGTAGCAAACAGGAAAAAAAACGTTCCCAATTCCGCACAAAAGTCCTCTCTTTATAAAAACACATGGAATTAATAATATCGGTGATCTCAGAGAGGATTTCCCCCAAGGATATTAAAACGATCGAGTTTCACCCTCTTGTCTTTATCACCACTCAATGCGTTCGGGAGACTCTCTGGTTTCCATTATATGCTGTAATATACCTGATTTCCTCAGTCCTGCCTGCCATGGAACGTATTAAATTGTCAGTTCAGTGCAGGTTTGATGGAGGTGTACCACAGCTGCTGACATTTGCATGAAGTGCCTGTTGCCTCATCACTTTCTCGGTGCCCCTGAACAAGATTCCACCCTCCACCCTCTCTCCACCACAGGTGAGATAAACTGGCCACCTGCCTGGGTGGCAGGGTAGGTCTGCCAGGACCTACAAACTCCGCCGTCAGGATCGAACCCGGGTCTCTGGCGCTGTAATGCAGCAACTCACCGGTCAACACGGGCTCGATGGGCCAAAGGGTCTGTTTCCACGCTGTACCTCCAAACTAAACTAAACGAAGCGTCCATTATCACCTTCTACTGAACGTCCACCATGGGTTGTGATAGATTCCCAAACATTCACCACGTGTGTGTCAGTCTAGGCTGCTGCATCAACTGTGAGGGGGATTATAGATCACGGCCATCTTATCCCCCAATGTGGATCTGTACCTCCATGAGATAGGGTGGCACAGCGGTAGAGCTACTGCCTTACAGCGCCAGGGACCTGGGTTCGATCCTGACTACGGGTGCTTGTCTGTACGGAGTTTGTATGTTCACCCCGTGACCTGCCTGGGCTTTCTCCGGGTGCTCCGGTTTTCCTCCCACGCTCCAAAGACGTGCAGGTTTGTAGGCTGATTGGCTTGGGTAAAATTGTAAACTGTCCCTGGTGTGTGTCGGACAGTGTTCAGAGGGCCCTGTTTCTGCGCGGAAAATACCGGAAAGTAAAACACATCTCACGGTGTGAACCCATGGGCAGGCCGGGCGGGGCCAGTCGACCTGCAGAAGGGAGCTCCATGCACCCACTTTCGGGACTCAAGGGAACAATCGTCCTGACAACTTAAACAATGCGCAGAAGTGTGAGAACGCACAGCACCAGATTCAGGGACAGTTTCTTCCCAGCTGTTAGCAGGCAACAGAAGGGCGGCACGGTGGCGCAGCGGTAGAGTTGCTGCCTTACAGCGAATGCAGCGCCGGAGACTCAGGTTCGATCCTGACTACGGGCGCTGTACCGTACGGAGTTTGTACGTGACCTGCGTGGGTTTTCTCCGAGATCTTTGGTTTCCTCCCACACTCCAAAGACGTACAGGTTTGTAGGTTAATTAACTGGGTAAATGTAAAAAAAATTAAAATTGTCCCTGGTGTGTGTAGGATAGTGTTAATGTGCGGGGATCGCTGGGCGGCGCGGACTCGGTGGGCCGAAGGGCCTGTTTCCGCGCTGTATCTCTAAATCTAAAAAAAATCCTACCACAACCACAGAGCAGTGCTGAACTACTATCTACCTTTCTGATGACCCTCGGACTATCCGCGACTGGACATTGCTGGCTTTACCTTGCACTGAAGGTATCACAAAATGCAGGTCAGGCAGCATCTAGGAGAGAAGGAATGGGTGGCGTTTCGGGTCGAGACCCTTCTTCAGACCTTGCACTGAACGTTATTCCCTTATCATGTATCTGTACACTGTAAATGGGTCGATTGTAATCATGTATTGTCTTTCTGCTGACTGGTGAGCGCGCCACAAAAAGGTTTTTCACTGTACCTCGGTACACGTGACAATAAACTAAACTGAGGCCAATGGCTTCCTGTCCCCGTTTCTGTGAATCTGAAGGTCGGGTCTTAGCTGAGTACCCCAGCCTTCCCCTCTTCCACGCATCGATGAACTGATGGCTCTTGTACCGTACCTGCTGGTTAATACGCCTGGGTACAGAGACGGGTGGAGATTCAGGGAGAAACCAAGCCTCAGCCAATATTGCTGCATAGCAGCAAAATTCATCGGCACTTCAAACAACACGCTTGCAACAACTCAGTTAAAGGAAACCTAAAGCACATGTTCGAACAAATATATATATAATTTGCAGTTCAATTGATTGCTAATCCCTTATCTCTTTTCCCCTGAAGGTGGAAATGTCAAAGACAAGAGGGCACAGCTCTAACGTGAGAGGATGCAGAGGGCGACGCAGCGGTAGAGTTGCTGCCTCACAGCGCCAGAGACCCGGGTTCGATCCTGACTGCGGGTGCTGTCTGTACGGAGTTTGTACGTTCTCCCTGTGACCTGCGTGGGTTTTCCCCGGGAGTTCCAGTTTCTTCCCACGCTCCAAATACATACAGGTTTGCGAGGTTAATTGGCTTGGTACAATTGTAAATTGTCCCTAGACTGTGTAGGATAGTGCTCATGTGCGGGGATCGCTAGTCGGACTTGGTGGGCCGAAAGGCCTGTTTCCGCCCCTGTATCTCTAAAAGTAATAAACAATGACTAAAACCCTACAGGGAGCTGTGCAGGACAATTATTTTTACACAGGGGTGGTGGGTGCGTGGAACCCACTGCCAGGGGTGGCGTTGGAGCCAAATACTACTGTGGTGTTTGAGAGCTTGTAGGCCGACACGTGGATATGCAGGGAATGGAGGGACTCAAACGATCCAAGATGGCGCCAACGTGTGGTGCAGCGGTAGATTCGCTGCCTCACAGCACCAGAGACCCGGGTTCAATCCTGACCACGGGCGCTGTCTATACGGAGTTTGTACCTTCTCCCCGCGACCAGGTGGGTTTTCCCCGGGTGCTCCGGTTTCCTCCCACATTCCAAAGACGTGTACAGGTTTGTACGTTAATTGGCTTCAGTAAATTGTAAAACTAAATGTGAATAACTTAAAAAATATAACACCGATTTCAATAAAACTACTTGCATTATCACTAAAGTGACAATGGCGAGTAAGGTGGGCCTAAAATTGTGGCACTATCGTGTACCGTTTTGGCTGAAGTTCAGTCACAAACAAGATAACAAACGTGAGTTTTAGTATATAGATTACTTTTATCTGTTGACTGTGGACGGCCTGATTGTATTCAAGTATGGTCTTTTCTTTGACTGGGTAGCAGGCAAACAAAAGCTTTTCACTGTACCTCGGCACACATGGCAATAATAAACTAAACTGAAAAAGAGTAAACTCAAAGACATGGACTACGTGCAGGCAGATGTGATTAGTTTATGTTGGCAGGAGGTTTGGCACAGACAATGGGCCTGTTCCTGTGCTGTCCAGTTCTCTGTTCTATTAACAGCTCATAAAGGCAATGAGCATAAAATGAAAGATAAAATAGTCATTGAGCCGTACAGCGGTGAAAACAGGCCCTTCGGCCCAACTTGCCCTCACTGACCAACATGTCCCATCTATATTAGTCCCATCTGCCTGCGTTTGGCCCATATCCCTCTAAACCGGTTCTGTCCATGTACCTGTCTAAATGTTTCTTAAACGTTGCGGCAGTCCCAGCTTCAACCACCGCCTCCGGCAGCTCGTTCCGTACACCCACCACCCATAATGGTGAGAAAGATACCCCTCAGATTCCTATTAAATCTTTTCCACCTTCACCGTAAACCTATGTCCTCTGGTTCTCGATTCCCCTACTCTGGGCAAGAGACTCTGTGCGTCCACCCGATCTATTCCCCTCATGATTTTAATTTATAAAAGTTAGTTTCCTTTATCCTCAGCTGTTGAAGAGATAATCAGGAAGTCAACAAGTAAACAGAGGCTTGGTCTATGTGTCTCAACGGTCTCCTTGCAGAAGGTTCTTGGCTGATCTTTCTTTATTCACGTAAACATTTTAACAAATTGTTAAGCTGTATTTATTTCCAATCACAATGACATCAAATTGGATAAACTGGGAGCATTTCCAGGGAGAGGAGGATATTATTGAAGGCCAGACACTTGCAAGGAACATGTGTAGGAAGGAACTGCAGATGCTGGTTTAAATTGAAGATAGACACACAATGCTGGAGTAACTCAGCGGGACGGGCAGCATCTCTGGAGAGAAGGAATGGATGACGTTTCGGGTCGAGACCCTTCTTCAGACAGAACATCCAAACTCAGAGGGACCTGTATGTAGCTTATGGAATGAGGCATTTATTACGGAACTGGATTTTACTTCAGGAATTCCAGACAGTGGTTTAGGATTGCTTCATTTTCTTCCTGCCTGCCAATATGACGTGCCCAATACTTTGTGTAAACTTTTATCGAGCTCATGTGTAATAGGTTAAGGTTAACATCAGTTGTTAGTAACTTCTTGAAGGGCGGCTCGGTGGCGCAGTGGTAGAGTTGCTGCCTCACAGTGACAGAGACCCGGGTCGACAGCTCATAAAGACAGTGCTGATTGAAGAAAGAGTGCACATTAAAGCATAAAAACAACAAAGGTCAGGTCATGTGATAGGAGCAGAATTAGGCCATTCGGCCCATCAAGTCTACTCCGTCATTCAATGATGGCTGATCTATCTCTCCCTCCTAATCCCATTCTCCTGCCCTCTCCCCATAACCCGTACCAATCACCCACACTACCCGTCAGTGTAGTCACAGGTCACAGGTCACAGGTCTGATGAGTCTGTTTTAGGAGAGAGCAGTCTCAGCCCAGGTGAACCCCAGCAGATTCCAACAAGGCACAGGAGCGCAGTGGAGGAGTTGCTGCCTCAGGGCGCCAGAGTCCCGGGTTTGACCCTGACTGCACGGGTGCTGTCTGCACGGAGTTTGCACGTTCTCCCCGTGCCCGCGTAGGTTTTCTCCAGGTGCTCCGGTTTCCTCCCACACGCCAGTGACGTACAGATTTGTAGGTTTATTGGCTTCTGTAAACTGTCCCTGGTGGGCAGGGTAGAACGAGCGTGAACGTGTGATCGATGGTCGGCATGGGCCGATGGGCCTGTTTCCACAAAAGCCTGTACCTCTAAAGCTAAAACTAAAAACTAACATTACAGTCTCCTCCCACATTCAAGAGACGTGCAGGTTTGAAGGTTAATTATCTTCAGTAAATTGTCCCTAGTGCGGGGGATAGAACTGGTGTTCAGGTGATCGGTTGTCGACGTAGACTCCATGGGCCGAAGGGCCTGTTTCCATGCTGCATTTCTAAACAAAACCAAATCACTGATTGAAAGCACTTCTTCCTGTTTACTTTGTATGTAGTTTTCAGATCAGGCTTTAACTCCATATTAAACCAAACTAAACCATTCCATTAATTTCCATCTTCCAAATTATAAAATCCACAGGCTGCAAATTTTATAGTTTATGTGGTGTTTCTCAGGATTAGCAGATAATTGTCTCTGCCCTGCCTTTAGTTAAGTGTTGAACCAGAGAGAGGTGTTACTTTCACACTGAAGCCATTTTAGATTTGTTTAGTTTGGAGATACGGCACGGAAACAGGGCCTTTGGTCCACTGAGTCCGCACCGACCAGCGATCCCTTAACGCTAGGGTCAATTTTTACATTTATACCAAGTCAATTAACCTACAAACCTGCACGCCTTTGAAGCGTGGGAGGAAGCCAAAGATCTTGGAGAAAACCCATGCAGGTCATGGGGAGAACTCCGCACAGCCAAGCACCCGTAGTCAGGATCGAACCCGGGTCTCTGGCGCTGTACGGCAGCAGCTGCCCCTCTTCAAGCAGTTCTATACTCACTTCCAGTCCATGACGACATTTACCTGTGAAAGTAATGCATTGTGCAAGTCCTCTTCGTAGACACTGGATTTCATTGCCAGCGTGCCTCAACTTGCAAGCTTGAAAATCCTTCAATCACCAACTACAGCAGGTAGCAAAGGTTCATTTGGTTTCAGTTTTAGAAATCAATTAATCCGACAGCTTAAAGAGATAAAAGATAGGGCGGCCTTATAGTGCCAGAGACCCAGATTTGATCCTGACTACCAGTGTTTGTCTGTACAGAGTTTGTACGTTCTCGCCATGACTTGCCTGGGTTTCTCCAGGATCTCCAGTAACCTCCCACCACTCCAAAGACGTACAGGTTTGTTGCTTAATCGGCTTCGGTAAAATTGTAAATTGTCCCTAGTGCGTGTGGGTTAGTGTTAGTGTGCGGGGATGCAGGTCGGCGTGGGCCGAAGGGCCTGTTTCTGCGCTGGATCTCTAAACTAAACTAAAAGTAAAATGGGTAGGAATAAACTGCAGACGCCGGTTTAAACCAAAGACTGACACAAGCTGACCTGCTGGAGTATCTCTGGAAAAAAGGAATAGGTCACGTTTCGGGTCGAGACCCTTCTTCAGAAAATGGCCTCAGTGTGAAAATAACACCTCTCTCTGGTTCAAAGCTATCTGCCCGGCAGCCAGCTCTCCTATTCAGTGAACATCTGCCTATATTTGCTGACTACGAACACTCCGGAATTTCCTGCCTGAATTCTCCGAATTCCTGGTGACAACAGTCTTAAAGCACAAGTGTCCTGTGTTTCACTGGGCATGGAGGAGGGAAGAAAGAAGATTGTTTTCAGAAAGAAAATAGAAAGAAAAGAAGCTGCACATTCAGTAATGTCTTTCATCCTAAGAATGTCACAAAGCCTTTCCCCATTTAAAGGCTGGGACTTTGAAGTGCAATTACTGTTGTAGGCCGAGGAAGCAGGCAATTGTGCAGACAAGGGTTTCACCAGCAATAGAGATACAGAAGATCAGATAACCCGCTGAGTTTGACACCAGGAGCAACCCTCTGAAGAAGGGTCTCGACCTGAAATGTCACCCATTCCTTCTCTCCAGAGATGCTGCCTGTCCCGCTGAGTGATTCCAGCTTTTTGTGTCTATTTTCCTTTAGACCATGGGATCTGTACGCCTATCTTAAAGGGAAGGTAAGGTCTCATGGTGTAGGACGATATGTCTCTCCCTCTTCTCCCCTCTCCCATCAGGTACGAAGGTACAGAAGTGTGAAAACGCACACCTCCAGATTCAGGGACAGTTACTTCCCAACTGTTATCAGGCAACTGAACCATCCCACCAACAACCAGAGAGCAGCCCTGAACGACTATCTACCTCTGGAGAGGAGGAATAGGGGGCATTTCCGGTCGAGCCCCTTCTTCAGTCTGAGAAAGGGTCTCAACCCGAAACATCACCCATTCCTTCTCTCCAGAGATGCTGCCTGAGTTACTCCAGCATTTTTGTGTTTATCTTCTGTTTAAAGCAGCATCTGCAGTTCCTTCCTACACTACCATCTACCTCATTGGAGACCCTCAGGCTATCGTTAATCGGACGTTTCTGGACTTTACTTTACACTAAACGTTATAGAACGGAGATGAGGAAAAACTTTTTCAGTCAGTGAGTTGTAAATCTGTGGAATTCACTGCCTCAGACGGCAGTGGAGGCCAATTCTCTGAATGCATTCAAGAGAGAGCTAGATAGAGCTCTTAAGGATAGCGGAGTCAGGGGGTATGGGGAGAAGGCAGGAACGGGGTACTGATTGAGAATGATCAGCCATGATGACATTGAATGGTGTTGCTGGCTCGAAGGGCCGAATGGCCTCCTCCTGCACCTATTGTCTATACTATGGACGGGTCTGGCTCTGTGAGGCAGCAACTTTACCGCTGCGCCAACGTGCCGCCATCATTTTAGTTTCGCTCTCCCAGGAAACATTTGCAGTTTAACTGTGGAAAATTAATTGCTTAACAATGTTTTAAGATTGACTTGTTTTTTCCCCCCTTTTTTATAGCTATTACTTGAAAGCCACGAAACGTGAATGACTATTTATGGACAAGCTGCAGGATGTAGTGGGAGAGTCTAGGACTAGAGGTCACGGCCTCAGAATTAAAGGATGATCCTTTAGGAAGATGAGGAGGAATTTCTTCCATCATAGGGTGGTGAATCTGTGGAATTCTTTGCCGCAGAAGGCTGTGGAAGCCAAGCCAATGGACATTTTGAAGGCAGATAGATAGATTCCTGATTAGTTTAGTTTAGTTTAGTTTAGAGATACAGCGCAGAAACAGGCCCTTCGGCCCGCCGGGTCTCTGCCGACCAGCGATCCCCGCACATTAACACGATCCTGGACCCACTGGGGACAATTTTTACATTTTCCAAGCCAATTAACCCGCAAACCTGTACGTCTTTGGAGTGTTGGAGGAAACCGAAGATCGGAGAAACCCACGCAGATCACGTAGAAACTCTGCACAGACAGCACCCGTAGACAGGATCGAACCCGGGTCTCCACCACTGCGTTCGCTGTAAGGCAGCAACTCTACCGCTGCGCCACCGTGACCGCCTTAGTACGGGTGTCAGGGGTTTATGGGGAGAAGGCAGGGAGAATGGGGTTAGGAGGGAGAGATAGATCAGTCTCTACTCTCACCTCAAATGTTTGCCCTCTACGTCCTACTTGCCCTGAGGAAAATAATTCTGACAATCTATCTCATGATGTTATAAACTTCAAAGGACTTGTCCAGAGGTCATGGAGGCCATGCTGTAAGACGTGGGCCTCTTTGAAGTGAACTAACAACTTGGAGAAGACGACTGATCAGTACACTGTAATTTGCTTCCAATCTACAAAATCACACTCTGCATGCTTATCTGATAACTGGGCACTGGAGAGAGGTTTCTCTATCTTCATGCTTCTCTTCTTTGGGTCGGGTAGACGCACAGAGTCTCTTGGCCAGAGTAGGGGAATCGAGAACCAGAGGACATAGGCTTAAGGTGAGGGGGAGGGGGGGGGGGGGTAAAAAATGAATAGGAAGATTTAATAGGAATCTGAGGAATAACTTTTTCACTCTAAGGGTGGTGGGTACAAAGCGAATTTACAGAAAACTCTGCTTTCAGTGTCGAATTGGTCAGGAGGACACATTATTGGCAACCATGCTGCAAACAAGATTCAACTGACAGCTCCTTGCGGCAGTTTACCCACGAAACAAAAATCAGATTCATTTCTGGTTTCTGGAGGGAGAGACAGATTGCATTTTGCAATGGTCTTTGGCAAAGATTCTCCTACCTAGAGCACCACCCCGACACCGGGAGAATCAATCTTCAAGTGCAGAGCATATTGTACGGAACGAGCTGCTGAAAGTGGTGTAGGAAAATAACTGCAGATGCTGGTACAAATCGAAGGTATCACAAAATGCTGGAGTAACTCAGCGGGTCAGGCAGCATCTCAGGAGAGGCTGGAATAACTCAGCGGGTCAGGCAGCATTTAGGTGAGGGGGGGGGGGGGCAAAGATTTAATATGAACCTGAGGGGTAACTTTTTCACACTAAAGTGTATGGAATGAGCAGCCGGAGAACTGAGCTGAGGATAGTGATGACAAGAGAAGAAAAACACTGGTTAATTCTTCCCCTCTCCCGGCTAAAGGAATGGTGGCGAGGGAGGCCGCCAGCCAAGCTGTCAAGAGCTGGGCAGCGAAGTTCCTGATTAAGATGGCTTAGCTGCTGTTGCTTATGCTGCTTTTAAGGAACAACTAAAGGCCTTTCTCCCTATTGTAATCAGATTAGTTTACTCAGATTAGTTGATTGTCAATGTACACCAGGGAGCAATGAAACTCCTTGTTCACATGAGACTCCTTATGCAGACTCTTTGAAAAAGACACCACAATCAGTCCCCCCTCCTTTCCCCACAACCCTGCCAAGGTTTCCAGTACAACCACATATCCGATTCCCTTTCCAAAGCTGGGCCTGAACCTGATTCTAGACACAAATTGCTGGAGTAACTCAGCGGGTCAAGCAACACCCCTGGAGAAAAGGAATAGGTGACACCCTTCTTTAGACTGCTCTCGACCTGAAACGTCACCTGTTGCTCCTCTCTAGAGATGCTGCCTGTCCCCGCTGAGTTACTCCGGCTTTTTGTGTCCATCTTTCAGTTTAAACCGGCATCTGCAGTTCGTTCTTACACACTGAATCACTGTCTAAGATCAGGAATCGATAACCAGAGGACATAGGTTTATGGTGAGGGGGGAAAGATTGAACAGGGGTCTGAGGGGCAACTTTTTGACACATAGGGTGTAACAAATGTTACAATGGTCCCTGCCTCAACTACCTCCTCATTCCTCACACCCATTCCATTCACCCATCACCCTTTGTGGAGAAACGTTACTCCTCAAGTTCCCACTTAACTACGTCTCCTCTCCATTTTCCCCAGAGATGACCCACTGAGTTACTCCAGCACTTTGTGCCTATCTTCGGTATAAACCAGCATCTGCAGTCTGAAGAAGGGCCTCGACCCGAAACGTCACCGATTCCCTCTCTCCAGAGATGCTGCCCGACCCGCTGAGTTACCCCAGCACTGTGTGTCCATCTGAGTCCTTTGTTTCTATCACAGTGGCAGATTGACTCAGTGCAGTTGGATCACGCGAAGCAGGCAGAGGTCAGACTGGTTCCACCAGTTGAGCAACCTCAGCACCTTCGGCCGTCTACGGTAGGCACAGAATGCTGGAGCAACTCAGTGGGAAGGAAGGAATCTCTCCCGGCGTGCTGCCTGTCCCGCCCGCTGAGTTACTCCAGCCTTTTGTGTCTACCTTCCATTTAAGCCAGCATCTGCAGTTCTTCCCTGCACATTTTGCCCTGGGTCCTCTGACCGCTCGCACTGACCTTGAAGGGAATGCGCTCAGCACAAGCGCTTAAAAATAGCTCCAACAGTCACTTCAGTTTGGCAGCCCGTCCTTGAAATGGAGTTGAGAAACCTGAGATGTCTGGCCAACTTAGAGACCCCGGAGATGGGGAGGGAGGGGGGGGGGGGAGAGGGGGAGGGGGAATGCATGTCCTCTATCTTGGCTCGCACTGTTTACCTTCAACACGACACCGGCCCCTTCTCCTCGCTGGTACACACATGAAAAATAAAACCAGGCCCGATTCACAAGACTAAGTCACTCAGAGGAACCTGCTGGAGGCCAGGGCAAACGTCAGCAGAATTATACCGGTGTAGTTGCTGGCTAAGGAAGCCTTGGTGAGATATTTGGAGGAAGGAACTGCAGATGCTGGTTTAAACCGACGTTGAGACACAAAGTGCTGGAGTAACTCGGCGGGACCGGCAGCATCTCTGGAGAGAAGGCATGGGTGAAGCTTTGGGGCGAGACCCTTCTTCAGACTTGATATCTAACCTTCGTTAGATATTGATTAAACGATTGATTAATTGATTGATTGAATGATTGATTGATTGATTGATTGATTGATTGATTGATTGATGCAGCACAGAAACAGGCCCAATGAGGGAGGGTGGGTGGGTGGGTGCAGGGCAAAGAGGGCGTGCCGAGATCGAAGGGGGACCCAGAGGAGGAGGGACGGCTGCCAAGTGCGGCGGCAGGCAGTAGATGGGACTGTTCGGTGAATGTTTGTGACTTTGTCAGCGCCGGAGCCATGGTAACACTTGCCTGCTGCCTTGGTGAGGGCTGCCACATGATTATCCCAGGTTGTACGCAAAAACAAAGCGTTTCACTGTGCCTGGGGACATGGGGCAATAAAGTATCGTTGAAGTGGGCTCCGAGCCCAAGTCCACCATTGATCACCCATTCACGCTAGTCCTATGTAGAAACAAAGTTCTGCAGATGCTGGTTAAAACACAACAGGAGTAACCCAGCAGGACAAGACCCGAAACGTCACCTATCCATGTTCTGCAGGGATGCTGCCTGACCTGCCCAGTTACTCCAGCACCTTGTGTCCTTTTGCACGCTGGTTCCATGTTATCCCACTTTTGTACCCACTCCCGACACGGTGGCGCGGCGGTAGAGTTGCTGCCTTACAGCGCCAGAGACCCTGACTACGGGCGCTGTCTGTACGGAGTTTGTACGTTCTCCCC
Organism: Rhinoraja longicauda; assembly: GCF_053455715.1. Lineage (NCBI taxonomy): Eukaryota > Metazoa > Chordata > Chondrichthyes > Rajiformes > Arhynchobatidae > Rhinoraja > Rhinoraja longicauda. Next base: position 27,082,237 of record NC_135976.1, on the reverse strand, counting down.
GTGACCACATGGGTTTCTTCCGGGTGCTCCGGTTTCCTCCCACATCCCAAAGACGCGCGGGTTTGTAGGTTAATTGGCTTCTGTAAAATGCCCCTAGCACATAGGGTAGAATTAGTGTATGGGTGATTGCTGTTTGGCATGGACTTGGTGGATTTGTTTCCACGCTGTATCTCTAAACTAAAAACTAAACTAAACTAAACCTCATGGTGGATTCTTTGGTCTGACAAAATGCCCCCGACCTGAAACATTGACTCTGTTTCTCTTCCCACAGATGCTGCCTGACCTGTTGAGTGTTTCCAGCATTTTTCAGTTTTTGTTTCGGATTTCCATCATCTGCAATTTTTTTTAATTTTCAAGTCAACTTGAAAATCTAAAGGGGGGGGGGGGTGGGAGATTCACGCTCAATCTTTAGCATAAACAGCCACATTATCCTGCAAATTACATAAATTCATAAGCGACAGGATCAGAATAAGGCCATTCGGCCCATCAAGTCTATTCCGCCATTCAGTCATGGCTGATCCATCTCTCCCCCCTCAACCCCATTCTCCTGCCTTCTCCCCATAACCCCTGACACCCGTACTAATCAAGAATCTATCTATCTCTGCTTTAAAAATATCCATTGACCTGGCCTCCACAGCCTTCTGTGGCAACGAATTCTACAGATTCACCACCCGTTGACTAAAGAAATTCCTCCTCATCTCCTTCCGAAAGGAAAATAATTTAATCCTGATGCAATGGCTGGTCCTAGACTCTCCCACTAGTAGAAACATCCTCTTCACATCCACTCTATCATGCCTTTCACCATTCGTTAAGTTTCAATGAAAGTCCCCCTCATCTTTCTAAACTCCAGCGAGTACAGGCCCATTGCTCATCATATGTTAACCCACTCATACCTGGGGTCATTCTTGTAAACCTCCTCTGGACCCTCTCCAGGGCCAGCACGTCCTTCCTTAGATATGGGGCCCAAATTTGCTCACAGTATTCCAAATGCAGCCTGACCAGCACCTTATGGAGCCTCAGCATTGCATCCCTAGTTTACGAAGAATCTATCTCAGCCTTAAAAATATCCACTGACTGGTTCACCATCTGACGCACAATATAGCCAACACAGTCCACAAGTTATAGGAGTTGAATCAGGCCATTCGGCCCATCGAGTCCACTCCGCCATTCAATCACGGCTGAACTCTGCCTCCTAAAGCCATTTTCCTGCCTTCTCCCCATAACCCTTGACCACCCATTCTAATCAAGAATTTGTCTTTCTCTGCCTTAAAAATATCCACTGACTTGGCCTCCACAGCCCTCTGTGGCAATGAGTTCCACAGATTAACTACCCTCTGACCAAAGAGGTTCCTCCTCACCTCCTTTCTAAAATTGCGCCCTTTAATTCTGAGGCTATGACCTCTGGTCCTAAACTCGCCCACTGGTGGAGGCATCCTTTCCACACCCACTCTATTGAATAGTGCCTTTCATTATTCAGCAAGGCAAGTGAGCTCCAAGTCAATCGAACTTCAGGCCAGCCTGTGTGAAAGGCGTAGATGGTCGAAGAGTGTTTGTCCACTCATCCCGCACCAGGCCCACCTCTCCAAGCATTAGGCCGCTCTGTGCCTGTGGCCAGCACACAGACCGAACACAATCCGCCAATCCTGTCAAACGCTCCAGCGATCAGATCACGCAGCCTCAGATTCACAGCTTGGTCGATGATGTTCACTCGTTGGCAGACGATCACGCAAACCAACCTCCCTTCCATGGACTCCATCTGCACCTCACGCTGCCTCGGCAAGGCCAGCAGCATAACCATTGACCAGCCTCACCCCCGGCCACTCCCTCTCCTCCCCTCTCCCATCAGGCACGAGGCATGGAAGTGTGGAAACGCACACCTCCAGATTCAGGGACGGTTTCTTCCCAGCTGGAATCAGGCAACTGAACCATCCTATCACCAACTGGAGGGTGGTCCTGGCCTACCATCTACCCCATTGGAGACCATCGGACTATCTTGAATCGAACTTTATCCGGCACTGAACATTATTCCCTTCATCCTGTATCTGTACACTGCGATCGGCCTCTGTTAAAATCGCCCCTAATGTGCAGGGAGTTGATAGGAACGTGGGGTGAACGGGTGAGAACGGCTGGTCAATGGTTGGCGTGGACTCAGTGGGCCGAAGGGCCTGTTTCCATGCTGCACCTCTAAACTGAACTAAAAACTGCATGCAACGTGTCAAGGATAACAGTGAGGCCATTGTTTCAAGCACCCACCATGTCCACCCACTCTACTAGACGCACAGACGTTAACACTATCAGTAATCAGAGGGGCAGGAAATTCTTGCCTCCATGCAAGTAATTAATGTGGAGGCGAGGGGAGGCATAGAGTGATACAACGCGGAAACGGGCCCTTCAGCCCAACTTGCCCACACCGACCAACATGTCCCATCTACACTTGTCCCAACTGCCTGAGTTTAGCCCATTTCCTTCTATACCTGCCCTATCCATGTACCTGTCTAAATGCTTCTTAAATGTTGCAGTAGTCCCTGCCTCGACTACCTCCCACCACCCTTTGTGTGAAAAAGCTCCCCCTCAGATTCCTATTAAATTACTCCAACTCCCCACCCCCCCCCCTCCTCCCCACCACCCCCTCACCTTAAACCTATGTCCTCTGGTTCTTGATTCCCCTACTCCGGGCAAGGGACTGTGCGTCTACCCAATCTATTCCTCTCATGATTTTGTACACCTCTATAAGATTACCCCTCATCCTCCTGTGCTCCAAGGAATAGAGTCCCAGCCTAAACCTCTCCCAATAGCTCAGACCCTCGAGTCCTGGCAACATCCTCGTAAATCTTCTCTGCACTCTTTCCAGCTTGACAACATCTAGTTGGATGTGCGCTGGTTCTATCGCCAATGGCTTGAATATAAACATCACGGTGGCATGGCGGGTAGAACAGCTGAGTGGCAGCTTCAGCGCCCACGTTCAATCCTGATCTCAGGCGCTGTCTGTGCGGAGTTTGCACGTCCCGCCTGCGACCCACGTAACCACGCATCACAGCATGGCTGAGGAACGAGCTCCATCCAAGACCGCAACAAATTGCAGAGAATTGCGGAGGCAACCCAGACCATCGCTCAGACCAACCTCCCTTCCATCGACTCCATTCATTCCTCGCGCTGCCTCGGCAAGGCCAGCAGCATAATCAAGGACGAGACACACCCTCTTCTCCCCTCTCCCATCGGGCAAAAGAGACAGAAGTGTGAAAACGCACACCTCCAGATTCATATCATATCATATCATATATCTACAGCCGGAAACAGGCCTTTTCGGCCCTCCAAATCCGTGCCGCCCAGTGATCCCCGCACATTAACACTATCCTACACCCACTAGGGACAATTTTTACATTTACCCAGCCAATTAACCTACATACCTGTACGTCTTTGGAGTGTGGGAGGAAACCGAAGATCTCGGAGAAAACCCACGCAGGTCACGGGGAGAACGTACTAACTCCTTACAGTGCAGCACCCGTAGTCAGGATCGAACCTGTGTCTCCGGCGCTGCATTCGCTGTAAAGCAGCAACTCTACCGCTGCGCTACCGTGCCGCCCAACTGTCAGGGACAGTTTCTTCCCGGCTGTTATCAGGCAATTGATCCATCATATTATGAACTAGAAAGGGGTCCTTAACCACTCTCTACTTCAAAAACAGTGGGGCGAGGGGGGGGCAAGGGAGGGAGGGGTGTTGAGGGGGGGGGGGGTGGAGAGAGGGAGAGCAGGGATGATTGTAGTTGTGACAATAAATATCCATTGAACCATTGCGAGAAGGGGGGGGGGGCAAGAGAGAGAGAGGGTGGCTGAGGGAGAGGAAGGAGAGGGTTAGAGAGCAGGGGTGATAGAGATGAGGGAGTGGTGGTGAGAGAGGAGTTGAGGCAGGAGGAATGGGAGAGGGGGTGAGAGGGAGGGGGTGAGAGGGAGGGGGTGAGAGGGAGGGGGTGAGAAAGAGGGCCCAAAAGAGAGGGAGAGAGGGTGAGAACATGTGAAAAGCAAGTGAGTGAAGGAGGATGTGTATGAGCGTGTGAGAGAGAGAGAGAGAGAGAGAGAGAGAGAGAGAAGAGAGAGAGAGAGAGAGAGAGAGAGAGAGAGAGAAATAGAGAGATAGTGTGAAAGTGAAGAGTGATAGCATGAGAGTGAGAGACAGAGAGAGAATGTGTGAGAGAGAGAGAGAACATGAGTGATAGAGAGATAATGTGAGAGTGAGAGAGAAATAGAGTGGTAGCGTGAGCGATAGGCAGAGAAAGAGAGAGAGCATTTGAGAGAGAGAGAGAGAGACGGAGAGAGAAAGCATGTGTGTGTGTGAGAGAGAGCATGTGAGAGTGATAGAGATAATGTGAGAGTGAGAGAGTGGTAGTGTGAGCGATAGAGAGACAGACAGTGAAAGAGAGAGAGCATTAGAGAGAGAGAGAGAGAGAGAGAGAGAGGGAGAGAGAAAGCGCGTGCGTGTGTGTGTGAGAGAGAGAGCACTCTGGGTGTGTTGATCCCATGGGTTTTGCCCTGAGAAGCTCTTTATAGCTGAGCCTTGCAAGACAGCTCCTGAAAAGGACAAAACCCGATGATAAGGAGCCTACTGAACAATGTCCATTTTTGTCACGACACTCAATTCCTTTGCTGTCACTTCCCCATATGCTGCCCAGGCCACGCTAGCCCAGGAATGCATCACGCACCAGAGGAAGGAATGTCAGCAATGTGGGCCCAGCTCCAGGCACATTCCCCAGCTTCAAACAAGGGTTGGGAACCCGCTCGCAAGCCTCCCTTTCAGCCCTTTTAGGCATGGGCCGCGGTTCCAGCCGACACAATGAGAGGCAGATTTCATTACCGTCAGGCCTGCCCTGTCGAGGCAGTCAAGCAACGTTTTAGTGGGGTCAGGGGGGGAACTGAGACTCTGTGCACTGAGCAGCGGGGGTCTGAAAACCAGCACACACAACCCAGGGACACGGCCGACTACCCGACATGAATCTCATTCACTCACACCCAGTGTTGCAGTGAAAACTGCGCCCACCAGACCATCACGCAAACCAGTCTGTCCGGAGAAAGGTCTCGACCCGAAACGTCACCTATTCCTTCCCTCCAGAGATGATGCCCGACCCGCTGAGTTACTCCAGCATTTTGTGTCTGTCCCCCTCCCATTGACTCCGTCTACACTTCACGCTGCTTCAACAAGGCCAGCAGCATCATCGAGGGCCAGTCTCACCCCGGTCACTCCCTCTTCTCCCCTCTCCCATCGGGCAAGAGGTACAGAAGTGTGAAAACGCACACCTCCAGATTCAGGGACAGTTTCTTCCCAGCTGTTGTCAGGCAACTGAACCATCCCACCACAACCAGAGAGCAGTGCTGAACTATCTATGTACCTCTTTGGCGACCCTCGGACTATCCTTGATCAGACTTTGCTGGCTTTACTTTGCTCTAAACATTATTCCCTTATCATGTATCTGTACACTGGAAGTGGACCGATTGTAATCATGTGTTGTCTTTCCGCTGACTGGTTAGCACGTGACAAAGGCTTTTCACTGTACCTCGCTCGGTACACGTGACAATAACCTAAACTAAACTAAACTGAACCATAAACTAAACAGACAATGTTGATAGTCGGCATGTGCCGTGACCCTATCATAGTTGAGACTTCAGTCCATCAGCACTTGGCCTTAGGCCCTGTCAGCAACAATCAGCGACGTTTTAGTGGGATCGGCGAGCGGACTGGGGCCTGGTGCTTTGAGCAGCGCGGTTTGAAAACCTGCGTCCACAAACCAGGGACACAGCCACGGTCGAACTTGACTTTTTATTCATTCACACAATACACCCACGTCGTCTCACAGTGAAAACTGCTGACAATGCAGCTTGCAAAGTATTTCCAACCCAAGTAGGTGGAAAAGCAAAGTTGGGACAAAATGAACTTAGCGCAAAGTGAGCACCCCATTTCCCTGAATCAGACCATAAGGTGGGTCTGAAGAAGGGTATCGACCCGAAACGTCACCTATTCCTTTTCTCCAGAGATGCTGCCTGTCCCTCTGTTTTACTCCGGCTGTTCGTGCCCATCTTCGGTGTAAAGCAGCATCTGCAGTTCCTTCCGACACGCATGATAGGGGGCCGCCTGATTCACCTCGGCACGGCGGCACGGTGACGCAGCGGTAGAGTTGCTGCCTTACAGCGAATGCAGCGCCGGAGGCTCAGGTTCGATCCTGACTACGGGCGCCGTCTGTACGGAGATTGTACGTTCTCCCCGTGACCTGCGTGGGTTTTCTCCGAGATCTTCGGTTTCCTCCCACGCTCCAAAGACGTACAGGTATGTAGGTTAATTGACTGGGTAAATGTAGAAAAGAATTGTCCCTAGTGTGTGTAGGATAGTGTTAATGTGCGGGGATCGCTGGGCGGTGCGGACTCGGTGGGCCGAAGGGCCTGTTTCCGCGCTGTATCTCTAAATCTAAAAAATAAAATCTAAACCTCGACACCACCGGAACTGATGCTGAAGATGGACACAAAATGCTGGAGTAACTCAGCGGGTCAGGCAGCATCTCTGGAGAAAGTGAAGAATGGATGTTTCTGGTCGGGACCCTTCTTCAGATTGCCTGACCCGCTGTGTGACACCAACACTTTGTGGCTATCTTTGGTATAAACCAACATCTGCAGTTCTTTTTATACCACGCTACAATGCTGAGAACTAAATGAAGGGTATTGAGACTGAAGAAGGGTCCCGACCCGAAAAGCCGCCCATCAATGTTCTCCAAAGATGCTGCCTGACCCGCTGAGTTACTCCAGCACTTTGTGTCCTTTTTTAAAAAATATTCAGCTCTCTGCATTTCCCCCTTTGCTCTGTCTATTGTACTTGAGTTTGACTTGATTGTATTTGTGTACAGTTTTATCTAATCAGTTTGGATAGCATGCAAAACAACGCTTTCCACAGTAGCAGGGTACACGTGACAATAATAAACATAAACCTACATCAGCTGTTCTGCAAATCATACCATTGTCTGATCATAGTTGCTGGAATATTAGAGAGCTTCTCGTGTGTAGCCTTTCAAAACACCTTTCCTTCAGGTAATTTTAGGGACACAGTTTGACAAATGTATGTGGGATTGGCATCCGCTTGTAAAAAACTGCCGATGTATAAACTTCAGCATAAAAGAGGGATTTCGTTTCGGTTAGTTTAGAGATACATTGCTGAAACAGGCCCTTCAGCCCACCGTGTCCGCGCCGACCAGCGATCCCCACACACTAGCACTATCCTACACACACTGGGGACAATTTACAATAATACCAAGCCAATCAACCTACAAACCCGTACGTCTTTGGAGTGTGGGAGGAAACCGGAGTCCCCGGATAAAACCCACGCAGGTCACGGGGAGAACGTACAAACTCCGTACAGACAGCACCCGTAGTCAGGATCAAATCCAGGTCTCTGGTGCTGTAAGGCAGCAACTCTACCGCTGTGCGTGCCACCGTGCCACCTGACCACGTTCTCCAGAGATGCTGCCTGACCCGCTGAGTTACTCCAGCACTCTCGACCCGAAACGTCCACCAGTCTGAAGATGGTTCTCGATCTGAAATGTCACCCGTTCCTTCTCTCTGGAGATGCTGCCTGTCCCGCTGAGTTACCCCAGCTTTTTGTGCCCATCTTCAGTTTAAACCAGCATCTGCAGTTCCTTTCTACACATGCTCTCTGTGTGTGTTCTGGCTGGATGTTATAAACAACTGGACCCAAGAGCAGTACATATGATCAGATATTTGACGGCCTTAATGCCAGAAAAAAAAACCTTTGATAATCGCAAGTGTTAATTTGTGATATCGGTCCATCCTGGCAGCATATTCAACAAGGAGGAACCACAAGCTGCCAATAGCCATCGTTGTTTTTTTAATGCTGACAGTACATACACAATGTCCACAGAAAATGCCCTCCTTCATCGAGAGTCATGGAGAGTCATACAGTGTGGAAACAGACCCTTTGGCCCAATTTTCCCACACCGGCCAACAATGTCCCACTTGCCTGCGCTTGGTCCATAACCCTCCAAACTTGTCCTATCCATGTACCTGTCCAACTGTTCCCAACTGATTGCGAATGATCAGCCATGATCACATTGAATGGCGGTGCTGGCTCGAAGGGCCAAATGGCCTACTCCTGCACCTATTGTCTATTGTCTATTGTCTATTATACGATGGGATAGTCCCTGCCTCAACTACCTCCTCTGGCAGCTTGTTCCATACACCCTCTGTGTGAAAAGGTTACCCCTCGGTTTCCTATTAAATCTTTTCCCCTTCACCTTGAACCTATGTCCTCTTGACTCCCCTACTCTGGGTAAAAGGCTCTGTGCATCTACCCGATCTCATGATTTTGATACTTATGACTTTCACTTTTCCATTATCGGTACATATGACTATTAAACACTCTTGACTCCTAAAGAGCGCTCATTCCTGTAACATTGGGGTCATGACATCCATGGTACAATAATGTGATACTGACCGGACAATCCACTGAGTTCAACATGGTACAATAACAATGGTCAGTGCAGACTCTATGGGCCGAATGGCCATTTCCCATACCTGGGTGCACGTGGCAATAAAAAGAACCATTGAATTATTGATAATGAAACTTCCGGGGAATAAATCAGACAATAACTGAGGTGGGACTAAAGGAGGAGGGCGAGGAAAGAAAGGTTTCAGTAACTTCAGAGCTGTGTGCCGTCGGAGGTCATATGTACCTCGACAATATTCGTACCGCTGGGGTGTAAGCTGCCCAAGCAGAATATGAGGTGCTGTTCCTCCAATTTGGCCAGAAAGGTCAGTGTGGGAATGGGAATGGGAATGGGAGTTAAAGTGTTTGGCAACCGGGAGATTGCGTAGGCCAAGGCGGACTGAGCAAAGGTGTTCAGTGAAACGATCGCCCAGTCTGCGCTTGGTCTCGCCGATGTATGGGGGCCCTGATTTCTGGTCACCTTGAGCTTCTCACCTTATGTAATAAATCCCCCCGTTAAATATAAACATCATGGGGCGGGCACGGTGGCGCAGTGGTAGAGTTGCTGCCTTACAGCGCTTACAGCGCCAGAGACCCGGGTTCCATCCTGACTACGGGTGCTGTCGGTACGGAGTTTGCACGTTCTCCCCGTGACCTGCGTGTGTCCTCTCCGAGATCTTCGGTTTCCTCCCACACTCCAAAGACCTACAGGTTTGTAGGTTAATTGGATCAGTATCAATACGAAAACTGTTCCTAAAGAGTGTGTGTAGGATAGTGTTAGTGTGTGGGGATCGCTGGTCGGCCCGGACTCGGTGGGCGAAGGGCCTGTTTCCGCGCTGCATCTCGAAACTAAACTAAGCTAAAACCACTGTAAAGAACTGATCACATTTGTAACGTTTCAAACTTTGCTGGCACTCACCCCATTCTTATTCCATCGACATGCCACATGTCTTAGCATTCGGACTATTTATAGTATGCCGGTTATGTGCTGGAGAGTCACGAGTCGGCATCATCTCTCTCCATGCAGTATTCCAGCTACATTTAGTGCAGCGCTATTAGTGAGAAGCCCGAGCGGAACAGAAACCAGGGCTCCTGTCCAGGGCTCGGCCAGACCGGCCGATCGCTTCGCTCAACACCTTCGCTCAGTCTGCCTCGTCCCACACGATCTCCCGGCTGCTAAACACTCCACATTTCCTTGAAGAAGAAGGGTCTCGACCCAAAATGTCACCTCTTCCTTCTCTCCAGGGATGCTGCCTGTCCCGCAGAGTTACTCCAGCATTTTGTGTCCTTCCTTGATTATCGTTTCCTTCTGCATGTCTTCCATTCATTTGACCCTGAGTACCGTATATACTGAATGTCTCGTTCCAATTTCCCCACGCTCTCAGTCTAAAGAAGGGCCTCGGCTCGAAACGTCACCCATTCCTTTCCTCCAGTGATGCAGCCTGACCCGCTGAGTTACTCCAGCTTTTTGTGTCTGTCTTCGGTTGAAACCAGCACCTGCAGTTCCTCCCTACAGATTTTAACTCCACTTCCCACATTGACCTTTCATAGGCCTTTCGTGGGCCTTGTCCACTGTCAGTGTGAAGCCACACGCAAAGCCACACCTCATATTTCGCCTGGGCAACTTACACCCTCTAACTTCAAGTAACCCTTGCATTCCCTCTCTCTCCCACCTTAGTAGTCCTACTAGTTTCACTGTCATCCTGCCTAGTTTCACTGTTTGTATTACTCATCGTCATTTTCCCCACAGTCAACAATGGAGCATTGTGGGCACCACCTTTCCTGACTTTGCTGGCTTTGTTCGTATACCTTTCATACATTTGTTCTTTGTATCTTTTTCATATCTCTAGTTTCCCTCTCCCCGACTCTCAGTCTGAAGAAGGGTCTCGACCCGAAACGTCACCCATTCTTTCTGCTCTGCAGATGCTGCCTGCCCCGCTGAGTTACTCCAGCTTTTTGTGTCTGTCTTTAGAAACGGGCGGTCACGGTGGCGCAACGGTAGAGTTGCTGCCTTACAGCGAATGCAGCGCCGGAGACACGGGTGCGATCCTGACTACGGGTGCTGTCTGTACGGAGTTTGCACGTTCTCACCGGGGATCTTATCGAAACGTATAAGATTATTAAGGGGTTGGACACGTTAGAGGCAGGAAACGTGTTCCCAATGTTGGGGGAGTCCAGAACAAGGGGCCACAGTTTAAGAATAAGGGGTAGGCCATTTAGAACTGAGATGAGGAAAAACTTTTTCAGTCAGAGAGTTGTGAATCTGTGGAATTCTCTGCCTCAGAAGGCAGTGGAGGCCAATTCTCTGAATCCATTCAAGAGAGAGCTAGATAGAGCTCTTAAGGATAGCGGAGTCAGGGGGTATGGGGAGAAGGCAGGAACGGGGCACTGATTGAGAATGATCAGCCATGATCACATTGAATGGCGGTGCTGGCTCGAAGGGCCGAATGGCCTCCTCCTGCACCTATTGTCTATTGTCCCCGTGACCTGCGTGGGTTTTCTCCGAGATCCACGGTTTCCTCCCACACTCCAAAGACGTGCAGGTATGTAGGTTAATTGGTTTGGTAAATGTAAAAATTGTCCCTAGTGGGTGTAGGATAGTGTTGGTGTGCGGGGATCGCTGGTCGGTGCGGACCTGTTGGGCCGAAGGGCCTGTTTCCTCACGGTACCTCTAAACTAAACTAAACTAAACTAAACTAAACCATGTTTGACAGTCACTACAATTGTGTTCCACACAACACTAGGATCAGAAACGGGACAAAAACCCCAGGGATTTTTCTCTAATAAAATACCTACACCTGAGAGATCAGCGTACAGTGAATGTTTGCAATAGGTCTCTCGTCTTTTGCTTTAGTGAAGGAGTGGCACAGCGGTAGAGTTGCTACCTTACTGCGCCCAAGACACGGGTTCGATCCTGACTACGGTTGCTTGTCTGTATGGAGTTTGTACGTTCTCCCCGGGACCTGCGTGGGTTTTCTCCGGGTGCTTCGGTTTCCCCCCGCACTCCAAAGACGTGCAGGATTGTAGGTTAATTGGCCCCGGTAAAAAACTGTAAATTGTCTCTCGTGTGTAGGATAGCGCTAGTATGTGGGGGATCGCTGGTCGGCGCGTACTCAGTGGGCCGAAGGGCCTGTTTCCACCCTATAACTCTAAACTAAATTAAACTAATGTTGGGGTTAAAGGTGCGGTCTTAAGGAGGGTCTCAACCTGAAAGGTCAGCTATTCCCTTTTCTCCAGAGATGCTGCCTGACCCGCTGAGTTACTCCAGCGTTTTGTGTCTGTCTTCAAGATGAACACAAAAGTCGGTGTTGGTGTTAGAGTAAGGCTGTTGATAAGTGAGAACGTTGTGTGGGTAGGAGAACACAGGCGAGATCAGAATCAAAGATAGTCACAAAATGCTGAAGTAACTCAACGGGGGGGGGGGGGGGGGGGGGGGGGGGGGGGGGGGGGGGGCAGCATCTCTGGACAGAAGGGATGGGTGATTTTTCGATTCGAGACCCTTTCATCGGTCTCGACCCGTTCCTTCTCTCCAGAGATGCTGCCCGTCCCGCTGAGTGACTCCAGCATTTTGTGTCTGTCTTTGGGTTTAAACCCGCAGTTCCATCCTACACACGCGATCAGAATCAGCCTGGAGATAATGCTTCCTTTGCAACGCTCTCAGCCACTCCCATTCCAACAAGCAATGATTATCGCCCCCCGCGGCTGATCTCGTCTCTATTGTCTTCACCCCCACTTATCTCCGACCAACATGTGTGTTTTGTCAACAGGAGAAAACAGGTCTGACGAGGGCTGACCAAAACCCTCATTCCAGCTTTGAAAGGTGTATAGGAGCCCCCCCCCCCCCCCCCCCCCCCCCCCCCCCCCCAAGAACCAGCGGTGTGGGAAGGAACTGCAGGCGCTGCTTTCAATCCCAAGGTAGACACAAAGTGCTGAGGAACTCAGCGGGGCGGGCAGCATCTCTGGAGAAAAGGAATGGGTCGGGACCAGGGTCTCTCTTCGGTGCTGCAAGCGCTGTCAGGCAGCAGCTCTACCGCTGCGCCACCGTGCCGCCTAGAAGTGTGAAAAAGCACGAATGTGGGTTTGGCACGGTGGCGCAGCGGTTAGAGTTGCTGCCTTACAGCGCCAGGCGACATTTCACATCGGGACCCTTCCTGCAAGAAGGTGCCGACTCGAAGCATCACCCATCCACGCTCTCCAGAGATGCTGCCAGGCCCGCTGAGCTACTCCAAAAATTTGCGTCCGCTGCAAACACTTAAAGAGATAGACATGCAGGCGTCGACATCGAAACGTAAAGAGGAGAGACGCTCACAAGTGATAGGAGCAGAATTAGGCCATTCAGCCCATCAAGTCTACACCGCCATTCAATCATGGCTGATCTATCCTTCCCTCTCAACCCCTGCATTCTCCCCATGACCCCTGACACCCACACTAATCCAGAATCTGTCAATCTCTGCCTTAAAAATATCCATTGACCTGCCCTCCACAGCTGCCTGCGGCAATGAATTCCACAGATTCACCACCCTCTGACTAACGAAATTCCTCCTCATCTCCTTTCCAAAGGTAAGTACCGAATAGATTCCCCAAGATGCGTAGGAACATAACTGCAGACGCTGGTACAAATCGAAGGCATCAGTAGATGCTGGAGTAACTCAGCGGGACAGGCAGCATCTCAGAAGAGAAGGAATGGGTGACGTTTCGGGTCGAGACCCTTCTTCAGACTGAGTAATGTAAGAAAATAACTGCAGATGCTGGTACAAATCGAAGGTATTTATTCACAAAATGCTGGAGTAACTCAGCAGGTCAGGCAGCATCTCAGGAGAGAAGGAATGGGTGACGTTTCGGGTCGAGACCCTTCTTCAGTCTGAAGTCTGAAGAAGGGTCTCGACCCGAAACATCACCCATTCCTTCTCTCTGAGATGCTGCCTGACCTGCTGAGTTACTCCAGCATTTTGTGAATAAATACCTTCTTCAGACTGATGTCAGGGGAGGGGGCGGGACAAAGAAAGGATGTAGTTGGAGACAGGAAGACAAGTAGGAGAACTTGGAAGGGGGAGGGGAAAGAGAGGGTCAGAGGAGCTATCTGAAGTTAGAGAAATCAATGTTCATACCGCTGGGGTGTAAGCTGCCCGAGCGAAATGTGAGATGCTGTTCCTCCAATTTGCGGTGGGCCTCACTATGAATAGATTCCCTAAGTCTCCATCTCCTCCACATCCATGCTATCCAGGCCTTTCGCTATTGGGTAAGTTTCCAGCGAGTACTTAGCCCAGTGCCTCTGGAACACGCCCCAGTGTTAAATGGTTCAAGTCCCGGCACATGCATATCAAAGCTCCCGCAAAGCACTGGAGATTGGGAGAGTGATTAAAACACAGCGTTCAAATCCAAACAAACACAAAACAATGCGTCTCGTATCAGGACGGCTCCAGCACGCTTGTTCAATCACCTCCTGGCCATGACTAACCCACGTGGCCCAGATTACACGAGAAACAACCAGCGAGTCACACATCAGGGGCGGCTCCAACTGAAGGAAGTTCCAAAGGGTTTCAGGTCTCCTGAATAATTCCCAAACCAGTTTGCGTGTGTGGCACTGAACTCGATTGGAACTTCACCTGCGAGTGAAGGCCAACTCCCCCACACGGTTACAATCGCAACGCTGGACCCTCTGCCCCCAAAAATAAAGGGCCCGCCACATGTAGAGCCCCTCAAAGTTGCCAACAGGGCCAAGGTACTTCATGGAACATGGTATCACAAGATGCTGGAGTAACTCAGCGGGTCAGGCAGCATCTTAGGAGAGAAGGAATGGATGACCTTTCGGGTTGAGACCCTTCTTCAGACTGAAGAAGGGTCTCGACCCGAAACGTCACCCATTCCTTCTCTCCTGAGATGCTGCCTGACCTGCTGAGTTACTCCAGAATTTTTTGAATAAGTACCTTCGATTTGTACCAGCATCTGCAGTTATTTTCTTATACTAGATAGATTCTTGATCAGTGCTGGTGTCAGAGGTTATGGGGGAAAAGGCAGGAGAATGGGGCTAGGAGGGAGAGATAGATCAGCCATGATTGAATGGCAGAGTAGACTTGATGGGCCAAATGGCCTAATTCTACACCTATCGCCTATGACCTTATGACCCCCAAAGGAGATGCACGTGAACAGGCCCACAATGTCTGTGCCGAACATGAAGTCAAGACATTCTCTTATCGGCCTGCACATAATCCACATCCCTCCGTTCCCTGCATATCCTAACGCCCGTCCAAAAGCTGCTTAAGTGCAAACCATTGTGTCTGCCTCAACCAACATCCCCCGGCAGCGTGTTCCATTCACCCACCACCCTCTGTGCAAAACGTTGGCCCGCGCATCTCCTTTAAACCTTGCCCCTCTCACCTTAAAGCTATGCCCTCTAGTATTTGACTTTCCCCATCCGGGGAAAAGGTTCCCACTGTCTATCCTATCTAAGCCTCTCATAATTTTATATACTTCCATCAGGTCTCCCCGCCGCCGAGTTCCAGACAAAGCAGTCCATGTCCGCCCAACCTCTCCCTGGAGCTAATACCCACTCATCCCGGAAACATTCGGGAGCAGTAAATGTTTATTTGTGGTTTTTGCTGTCTCCATGTCAGTGGTTTAAAGGTACATTGTGTGTGTTACAGTACATTATCCTTCCACATGTTCACCATCCCCTACGGGATCCCACCACCAGTCACATCTTCCCTTCTCCACCGCTTTCTGCCATCGGCAGAGACCGTTCCCTGAGCAACTCCCCGGTCCACCCCCCCCCCCCCCCCCCCCCCACTCCCCAGGTACTTTCCCTTGCAAACCGCAGGAGGTCCCGATACCCCCCCCCCCAACAACTTCGTGCAGGGACCCCGACAGTGTTTCCAGGTGAGGCAGAGGTTCACTTGCACCTCCTCCAACCTCACCCACTGTATCCGCTGTTCTCGGTGTAGACGTCTATATGTCGGCGAGACCGAGCTCAGTCCGCCTGGGCCTACGTGACCTCCTGGTTGCTGAACACTTCACCTCCTCCTCCCATTCCCACACTGACCTTTCAGTCATAATAATAATAATAATAATAATAATAATACATTACATTTGTATAGCGCTTTTCTAGACACTCAAAGACGCTTTACATGGTAAATAAGACCAAAATATATATAAAATAAACGAACAGAAAAGGAAGAATTAGGTGAAGCGACGGTCAGTGGTTGAAGGCAGTGTTGAACAGGTGAGACTTCAGTGATGATTTGAATGTGGTGAGTGAGGAGGAGTCTCTGATGGTCTGAGGTAGTGAATTCCAGAGGGTGGGAGCAGTGATGGAGAAAGCCCTGTCCCCCCAGGATCTGAGTTTGGTCCGGATGGGGGGGGGGGGACAGGAGATTGGCAGCAGCAGAGCGGAGGGTACGGGTGGGAGTGTGTCTGTGGAGGAGGTCAGTCAGGTAGGATGGGGCCAGGTTATGGAGGGCTTTGTAGGTCATGAGGAGGATTTTGTACTGGATTCTCTGGGGGATGGGGAGCCAGTGGAGCTTGTAAAGGACGGGGGTGATATGGTCACGGATCGGGGAGTGGTTGAGTAGACGGGCAGCGGAGTTCTGGATGTATTGGAGTTTATTGATGATTTATTCATGGGCCTCCTCCACTGTCAGAGTGAGGCCCAGCGCAAATTGGAGGAACAGCACCTCATATTTCGCTCGGGCAGCTTGCACCCCAGCGATGTGAATATTGATTTCACTAATTTCAAGTAGCCCTTGCATTCCCTCCCTCTCCCTCCCCTGCCCGAGTCATCCTGCTAGTTTCACTGTTCGTATCCCTTCGTTATCACCTCTTCCGCGGCCAACAATGGACCATTGTGGGTTCCACCTTTCCTTGGCCATCGGTGCCGGCTCTGATTTGTTCTGTACCTTCTCATACCTCTAGTTTCCCTCTCCCCACCCCCCCAACGACTCTCAGTCCTAAGAAGGGTCTCGACCCGAAACGTCATCCAGTCATTTTCTCCAGAGACGCCACCTGCCCCGCCGAGTTACCCCAGCACTTGGAGCGAGTGGAAAGGGCTGGCTGTCGGCTAGCCGCGCGCGGTCGGCGGTCACCGGCACTCACCGTACATCTTGCCCTCGTCGGACAGGATGATCTTCCGTCGGCCACAGGGCGGGTAGATGGCCAGGGCCTCCTGGAAGCTCTGCTCGATGTCGGGGCTCCACACACCCTCCGCGTCGTTATCCAGTGACTTCTCCAGCGTCTCGGCCCCCTCGTCCCTGCCGTCTCCGGGGCTCCCTCCGCTCCCATTCCAGTCGTTGGACGCAATGGTGGCAGCTGGCGGGGCTCCGGGGAGAGCCGGCGATTACTGGCGGGAAACCTGCAAAGACAGCGGAGGGGGGGGGGAATGGGAGGTTAGAGCGGAGGTTATTAGGAGGGCGGCCCTGCCCGCGGTGAGCTGGCACCAAGGACCACCCACAAACGATACCAATGGATGAATGAATGAATCCGAATTCTTTACTGTCACAGTGAAATCCTTTCGTATCGCGTAGGCGAGGTACAATAGACAATAGGTGCAGGAGGAGGCCATTCGGCCCTTCGAGCCTGTACGCACCGCCATTCAATGTGATCATGGCTGATCATTCTCAATCAGTACCCCGTTCCTGCCTTCTCCCCATACCCCCTGACTCCGCTATCATTAAGAGCTCTATCCAGCTCTCTCTTGAATGCATTCAGAGAATTGGCCTCCACTGCCTTCTGAGGCAGAGAATTCCACAGATTTACAACTCTCTGACTGAAAAAGATTTTTCCTCATCTCAGTTCTAAATGGCCTACCCCTTATTCTTAAACTGTGGCCCCTTGTTCTGGACTCCCCCAACATTGGGAACATGTTTCCTGCCTCTAACGTGTCCAACCCCTTAATAATCTTATACGTTTCGATAAGATCTCCTCTCATCAGATCCTCTGAGCTGGATGATCAGCCATGATCATATTGAATGGCGGTGCAGGCTCGAAGGGCCGAATGGCCTACTCCTGCACCTATTTTCTATGTTTCTATGTTTCTATGTTTCATCCTTCTAAATTCCAGTGTGTACAAGCCTAGTGTGTGGGATAGTGTTAGTGTGCAGAGTGATTGCTGGTTGTCATTGACTCGGTGGGCCGAAGGCCCTATTTCCGCGCTGTGACTCTACACTAAACTAAATTTTCACACATCAGTCTTCATGGAAGAAAGTAAAGTGTTTGATTCATTTCTCTGCCATTTCTTAATAATCATATGTTTCGATAAGATCCCCTCTCATCCTTCTAAATTCCAGCGGATACAAGCCTAGTCGCTCCAGTCTTTCAACATATGACAGTCCCACCATTCCGGGAATTAACCTAGTAAACCTACGCTGCACGCCCTCAATAGCAAGAATATCCTTCCTCAAATTTGGAGACCAAAACTGCACACAGTACTCCAGGCGCGGTCTCACTAGGGCCCTGTACAACTGCAGAAGGACCTCTGGCAACCCTGTACGTGCAGGGTTGCCACGTGAAAGGCGCCGCCGCCGCTGCCACCGTTACAAAGTGCCACAGCCGGATCTGACTGCTGCGGTACATCCCAGTGGCGGGACCACAGCGCGGCGCCAGAGTTGCTGCCTCGCGGCGCCAGAGACCCGGCTTCGACCCCGAGCACGGGTGCTGTCCGTGTACGCGTGGCGTTTCCGTGTACGGGACCCCCATTCAGACTGAAGAAGGGTCCCGACCCGAAACGCCACCCGTCCTTTCTTTACCTCCAGAGATGTTGCCCGACCCGCTGACTTACCCCAGCACTCTGTGTCTACCTTCCATGACAAAAGCATGGAGAAATAGCTGCAGGCTAACCAACGTTGGAGATACTAAATATTCCTGGGGATTCAGTGTAGACTCATAAGGACTTGCAAAATGGAAAAAGATTCAGATTCAGATGAGTTTATTGTCTTATAAAATGAAATTCCCTGTTCACATGCGGCGCAGTTGTACGTACAGCACGGTGGCACAGTGGTAGAGTTGCTGCCTTACAGCGCCGGAGACCCAGGTTCGATCCTGACTCAGGGGGCTATCTGTGTGGAGTTTGTACGTTCTCCCTGTGACCGAGTGGGTTTTCTCCGGGTTTTACAAAGCCAATTAGCTACAAACCTGTAAGTCTTTGGAATGTGGGAGGAAACCGGAGCACCTGGAGAAAACCCACACAGGACACGGGGAGAACGTACAAACTCCACACAGACAGCACCCGTGGTCAGGATCAAACCCCGGTCTCTGGCGCTGTAAGGCAGCAACTCTACCGCTGCGCCACTGTGTCACCCTGGTTGGATGGGATCTTGGCTTGGGAGTTTAGAGATACAGCGCGGAAACAGGCCCTTCAGCCCACCAGGTCCACGCCAACCAGCGATCCCCGCATATCAACACTATCCTACACACACTAGGGACAATTTTTTAGATTTTACCGAGCCAATTAACCTACATACCTGTAGGTCTTTGGAGTGTTGGAGGAAACCGAAGATCTCGGAGAAAACCCACGCAGGTCACGGGGAGAACGTACAAACTCCGTACATTTTTTTTAGATTTAGAGATACAGCGCAGAAACAGGCCCTTCGGCCCACCGGGTCCGCGCCGCCCAGCGATCCCCGCACATTAACATTATCCTACACACCCTAGGGACAATTTTTACATTTGCCCAGCCAATTAACCTACATACCTGTACGTCTTTTGGAGTGTGGGAGGAAACCGAAGATCTCGGAGAAAACCCACGCAGGTCACGGGGAGAACGTATAAACTCCGTACAAACAGCACCCGTAGTCGGGATCAAACCCGGGTCTCCGGCGCTGCATTCGCTGTAAGGCAGCAACTCTACCGCTGCGCCACTGTGCCCAAGATCATACTGCTGAATTAGTATCAGTCTGAGTGGAGCTGTGAAGCAACTGGGAGCAAAATATATTGGTGGGAATTGTTTACGGACCCTAGAATAGTCATGGTAATGTTGGGCATGTTATAAAAAGGAAATCAGAGGAGCGTGTTACAAGGGCAATTTGGTAATCATGGTGGAATCTAATATATAGATAGACTGGCTAAATCAAATGAGTGGGGCAGTGCAGTGCTTCCTTTAGGTAGGAGATGAGGAGGCATTTCTTTAGTCAGAGGGCAGTGAATCTGTGGAATTCATTGCCACAGAGGGTTGTGGAGGCTCGGTCAATGGATATTTCTCACGGCAGAGATAGATAGATTCTTGATTAGTGCCGGTGTCAGGGGTTATGGGGAGAAGGCAGGGGGATGGGGTTAGGAGGGAAAGATAGGTCAGCCATGATTGAATGGCGGAGTTGACTTGATGGGCCGAACGGCCTAATTCCGCTCCTATCACTTATGAACAGTGACATTGCAGAGTGTGCAGCTATCTTGCAGTTCACGGTTCCATCCTGACCTTCGAAGCTGTCTGTGTGGAGTTTGATCGTTCTCCCCGTGAGAGAATGGGGTGCCCCCAGGCGTTCCAGCTTTCTCCCACATCCCACACAGTTGCTGTTTTTATAGGTTAACCAGTCACTGTAAATTGTCTTTCGTGCTGGTGTTTGGTAGTCAAGTCAAGTCAAGTCAAGTCAATTTTATTTGTATAGCACATTTAAAAACAACCCACGTTGACCAAAGTGCTGGGGAATGTGAGGAGTGTAAATGGCCATGAGTGAGGGAATATCTTGCATTCCAATCCAATATCCAATCCAATAGAACTTTATTGTCATTCGGTACAAGTACCGAACGAAATTTCAGCAGTCACAAAACACAAGAAAAAAAAGAAAAAAGTAGACAGGACACACGACCCCAAGACAAACATCCATCACAGTGAGTCCAAACACTGTAAGGAGTTTGTACCTTCTCACCGTGACCTGCGTGGGTTTTCTCCGAGATCTTCGGTTTCCTCCCACACTCCAAAGACGTACAGGTATGTAGGTTAATTGGCTGGGTAAATGTAAAAATTGTCCCTAGTGGGTGTAGGATAGTGTTAATGTGCGGGGATCGCTGGGCGGCACGGACTTGGTGGGCCGAAAGGGCCTGTTTCCGGCTGTATATATATGATATGATATGATAACACCCCCTCACTGTGATGGAAGGCAACAAAACTTCCACTCTCTTCCCCCCGCGCCCACGGACAGGCAGCTCGACCCCTAACGAGGCGACCGACACGCACAGCCCCCGCAAGGGGATGGAAGGCCCCGCGGCCGAGTCGCACCGGGCACTGAAACGTCCCGCGGCGTTGAAGTGGCGGAGGCATTGGGACTGATAGCATTGCTTTGGAACCTGGTCTGGACTTGATGGGCCAAATGGTTTCTCCCACATCATGGGTTAACATGAAAAGCTCACACAAATATACATGATGAATTCATGGAATGCGTAAGAGGTAGATTTCTAGATCAAGGATAGACACAACATGCTGGAGTCACTCAGAGGCCAGGCAGCATCTCCGGAGAAAAGGAATAGGTGACGTTTTGGGTCGAGACCCTTCTTCAGACTGAGAGTCAGGGGAGAAGGAACCTAGAGGTATGAAAAGGTTCAGAACAAATCAGAGCCGGCACTGATGGTCAAAGAAAGGTAGAGCCCACAATGGTCCATTGTTGGCTGCGGAGGAGGTGATAACAAAGGCCGATATGGATTTGAACAGATTTCTAGATAAGAATAGATTATTTTAGTCAAAAAGCTAAGTGCTGGCGGAACTCAGCATGTCGGGCAGCGTCTCCGGAGGGAAAGAATAAGTGCCATTTCTGGTCAGGAACTTTTTTCAGACTCAACCCTAAGAGTCATCAGTTCATTCTTCCACAAATGCCACCTGACCTGCTGAGTTCCTCCAGCACTTTGTCCATTGCTCACGATTCCAGCATGTGCAGTTTGGTGCATCTCCAAATTATTTTCGTCTTGGTAGTCTGCCATGCGAGAGGGTTGTAGAGTCATTCAATTGCACAGAAACAGGCCCTTCGGCCCACCACATCCACACTAACCTCTTTGGTTAACTGCGTGGGAAGGAACTACAGATGCTGGTTCACACCGAAGGACAGACGCAAAGATCTGGAGTAACTCAACGGGTCAGGCAGCAGCTCTGGAGAAAAGGAATAGGTGATGTTTCGGGTCAAGGCACTTCTTCAGACTGATAGTCAGGGGAGATACGAAAAGGCACATTGAACAAATAATGAAAGATTAAAGGCAGCAACGATGATCAACAAAAGGTGGAGCCCACAATGGTCCATTGTTGGCTGCGGGGAAGGTGATAACGAGTAACACAAACCGTGAAACTCAACAGGACGACAGTGAAACTAGTAGGATGACCAGGGTGGGGGAGGGATGGAGAGAGAGAGGTGTAACGGTTACTGAGAGAAAATTAGAGAAATCAATAATCATACCTCTTTATTCAGCTTTTTGGTTAATTAACAACCTTGAGCGACTATTAATATTATACAATCTTACATTAAGCTCAAATGAGATGCAAGTCAATCAGAAACCAGGGCTTCAACTCTAACCAAAGAAAACAACACACGTGTGATGGGAAGGTTGCTTGGTGGAGATTGGGAAACTAGACTGAAGTGTGCAACAGGGTCAGGCAACGGTTAACGTTTAAAGAAATATCATGTGAGGTGCAAAAACTATACATTCCTTTAGGGGCTGAAAGCAACAGGAAAAATATCCAATTATGGATCGTACAAGAATATTCAGGAAAAAGCATAAAAATACCAGGAAAAAAAGTGGTATGCATGAGAATTGGAAGAGTTAGTTCAGATAGTTTAGTTTAGTTTAGAGATGCAGCGTGGAAACAGGCTTTTCGGCCTACCGAGTCCACGCCAACCAGCAATCCCCGCACATTAACATTATCTACACATGCTTGGGACAATTGACTATTTTTACTGAAGCCAATTAACCTACAAACTTGGACGTCTTAGGAGTGGGGGGGGGGGGGAGAAACCGGAGCACCCGGAGAAAACCCACACATGTCATGGGGAGAAAGTACAAATTCCGTACAGACAGCACACGTAGTCAGGATCGAACCCGGGTCTCGAGTGCTCTAATGCACCAACTTTACCAAGGATGACCAAGAAACATTCAAGACAACTGCAAGAGCTTCTATAGGTAAGGACAAAGGAAGAAGATAGTGAGGGCAGATGTGGGCACCCTGCAGATATACAGAGTCAGAGAGTCTTACAGCGTGGAGACAGGCCCTTCGGCCCAACTTGCACACACTGGCCTGCAGACAGGGGTATTTATAATATGGAAGACAGAAATGGCAGAGAAATGAATCAAACACTTTACTTTCTTCCATGAAGACTGATGTGTGAAAATTTAGTTTAGTGTAGAGTCACAGCGCGGAAATAGGGCCTTCGGCCCACCGAGTCAATGACAACCAGCAATCACTCTGCACACTAACACTATCCCACACACTAGGCTTGTACACACTGGAATTTAGAAGGATGAAACATAGAAACATAGAAACATAGAAAATAGGTGCAGGAGTAGGCCATTCGGCCCTTCGAGCCTGCACCGCCATTCAATATGATCATGGCTGATCATCCAGCTCAGAGGATCTGATGAGAGGAGATCTTATCGAAACGTATAAGATTATTAAGGGGTTGGACACGTTAGAGGCAGGAAACATGTTCCCAATGTTGGGGGAGTCCAGAACAAGGGGCCACAGTTTAAGAATAAGGGGTAGGCCATTTAGAACGGAGATGAGGAAAAACTTTTTCAGTCAGAGAGTTGTGAATCTGTGGAATTCTCTGCCTCAGAAGGCAGTGGAGGCCAATTCTCTGAATGCATTCAAGAGAGAGCTAGATAGAGCTCTTAAGGATAGCGGAGTCAGGGGATATGGGGAGAAGGCAGGAACGGGGTACTGATTGAGAATGATCAGCCATGATCACATTGAATGGCGGTGCTGGCTCGATGGGCTGAATGGCCTCCTCCTGCACCTATTGTCTATTGTCTATTGACTAGGGGACAATTTACAATTTTACAGAAGCCAATCACCTTACAAACCCTGTGCTTCTTTGGTGTGTGGGAGGAAACCGGAGCACTCGGAGAAAACCCACACAGTCACAGGGAGAAGGCATAAACTCGGTGCAGGCAAGCACCCATTGTCAGGGTCGAACCCGGGTCTCTGGTGTTGTAAGGCAGCAACTCTACCGCTGCGCCACTGTGAGGAACTATAGAAGAAAAAAACTACAGGAGATGTTAGCGATCCTGAAAACTGGTCTCAACTTGTCTGTCTCCCCATGAAGCCTCTTTGCTTCCTCATCACGACACACATTCTCATTAAGTTTCATGAACTGGGCAAGACTGAAATGTTACACCTGATCGTCTCAGCCAAATCACTGATGCAGATTAAATAGTCTTTGGCTGAAGCACTGAAGCCTATAGTACACACCCAGTCACACCCTGCCAACCTGAGAAGGGTCCATTTATCCCAACTCTGCATTCTATCTGCAGTAACAAAGAACTGCAGATGCTGGTTCGCACAACAGGACACAAAGTGCTAGAGTATCTCAGCGGGTCAAGCAACATCTCTGGAGAGCATGGACAGGTGATGGTTCTCAGTATTTAGTTTTAGAGATACAGCGCGGGAACAGGCCTTTGAGCCCACCAAGTCTGCACCGACCAGCGATCCCCGCACACTAACACTATCCTACGCGCACCAGGGACAATTTACATTTATGCCAAACCAATTAACCAACAAACCCGTACGTCTTTGAAGCATGGGAGGAAACCGAAGATCTCGGAGAAAACCCACGCAGGTCACGGGGAGAACGTACAAACTCCGTACAGACAGCACCCGCAGTCAGGATCGAACCCGGGCCTCTGGCGCTGTGAGGCAGCAACTCTACTATTGCCAGTCAGACTCTGAAGAAGGATCCCGACTCGAAACGTCACCTGTCCATGATCTCCCAAGATGCTGCTTAACCCACTTTGAGTCCTTTTCTGGTTTCTATCTGTTATTAAAATCAGTCTACATGAATCTATTATCCACTCTAAAAAAAAATTTCACCAACCTCCTGTAAAATATCTTATCAGATGCTTCCTGGTTGCATTAATTGAAAGATACAGCATGGAAACAGGCCCTTCGGCCCACTGAGTCCATGCTGACTGTCGGTCGCCCATTCACATTCATTCCACCTTATTCCACTGTTGTATCTGCTCCCTGCACGCCTGCAGCAATTTGCAGAGGCCTATTAACAACCTGCAACCCTGCACGTCCTTGTGTGAGGAAACCAGAGCACTTGAGAGAAAACCCACGGAGTCGCAGCGAGACTGAGGCGGCACGGTGGCGCAGCGGTAGAGTTGCTGCCTTACAGCGAATGCACCGCCTGAGACTCAGGTTCGATCCTGACTACGGGCGCCGTCTGTACGGAGTTTGTACGTTCTCCCCGTGACCTGCGTGGGTTTTCGCCGAGATCCTCGGTTTCCTCCCACACTCCAAAGTACAGGTGTGTAGGTTAATTGACTGGGTAAATGTAAAAAACAATTGTCCCTAGTGCGTGTAGGATAGTATTAATGTGCGGGGATCACTGGGCGGCGCGGATCCGGTGGGCCGAAGGGCCTGTTTCCGCGCTGTTTCTCTAAATCTAAAACTCTGCACAAAGAATAACAGAGGTCAGATTCGAACCCGGGTTTCTGGCGCCGTGAAGAAGCCACTCCACCGGCTGTGCTGCTCTGCTCTGCTATGGATGTGACGCTGAGGTTGTGTAAGGCGTTGGCGAAGCAGCATTTGGAATATCGTGAGCCGGTTTGGGCCCCATGCCCGAGGAAGGATGTGGTGGCCTTGCAGAGGTCCAGAGGAGGTTTACAAGAATGATCCCGGGCATGATTGGGTTAACGCATGATGAATCTGGGCCTGTACTCACTGGAGTTTAGAAGGATAAGGGGTGGGGGGGAGGGATCTCATGGAAACCTACCGGATAATGAAAGACCTAGATAGAGCGGACGTGGAAAGGATATTCCTAGCGATGGGAGAACCTAGAACCAGAGTGCACTGCCTCGAAATAAAGGCATGTACCTATCGAACGGAGATGAGGAGGAATTTCTTTAGCCGGAGGGTTGTGAATCTGTGGAATTCATCGCTCCAGATGGCAGTGAAGGCCAAGTCATTGGGTATGTTTAAAGCAGAAATTGATATGTTCGTGGTGAGGGAGGATATCATACATTACGGAATGAGAACGGGGTTGAGTGTACAAAATCTGAGAGGAATAGATCAGGTCAACGCACAGAGTCCCGTGCCCAGAGTATACGGATGGGACATAAGTTTAAGGTGAGAGGGAGGGGGGGGGGGGGGGAGATTTAACAGGGTAACGTTTTCACGAAAAGGGTGGTGGGTGTACGGAACGAGCTGCCAGAGGAGGAAGTTGAGGCAGTTGCCATCGCAACATTTAAGAAACATTTAGACAGTTACACAGACAGGACAGGTTTAGAGATATGGGCCAAACACAGCCAGGTGGGACTAGTGTAGATGGGACATGTGGGCAGGTGTGGGAAAGTTGGGCCGAAGGGCCTGTTTCCACGCTGTATCACTCCATCCATGTGGGGAAAATAGATCAGCCATGATTGAACGGCGGAGTAGGCGCGATGGGCCGAATGGCCCAATTCTGCCCCTATGTCTAATGGTCTATTGGAATGGAATCAAGGGGCAGTAGCAGAAAAGTAATGTCGGGGATCAGCCTGGACGCTGTGGAATGGTGGCGATGGTAGTGAGGTCTTGTTCCTGCTGTTGTTTCTTCTCTTCTTAATGAAGGGCGGCACGGTGGCGCAGTGGTAGAGCTACAGACTTACAGCGCCAGAGACCCGGGTTCGATCCCGACTGCGGGTGGTTGCGTGTACGGAGTTTGACCGTTCTCCCGGTCACCTGCGTGGGTTTTCTCCGGGATCTTTGCATTTCCTCCCACACTCCAAAGACGTGCAGGTTAATTGGCTTGGCATAAATGTAAAATTGTCCCCGGGATAGTGTTAGTGTGCGGGGATCGCCGGTCGGGGTGGACCCGGTGGGCCTGTTTCATTCTGTATCTCTAAACTAAACTAAAACAAAGGAGTGCTTCATCTTCAAGAACTAGTCCACTCGGCCCATCAAGTCTACTCTCCCATTCAAACATGGCTGATCTATCTCTCCTAACCCCATTCTCCTGACTGGAGAATGTGGTAGACTTGATGGGCCAAATGGCCTAATTCTGGTCCTATCTCTTATGATCTTACGAACAACGTAGAAACATAGAAAATAGGTGCAGGAGTAGACCATTCGGCCCTCCGCCATTTCAATGTAATCATGGTTGATCATCCAAAATCAGGACCCCGTTCCTGCTTTCTCCCCATATCCCTTCATTCCGTTAACCCTAAGAGCTACATCTAACTCTCTCATGAATACAGCCAGTGAATTTGGTCTCCAAATTTGAGGAAGGATATTCTTGCTATTGAGGGCGTGCAGCGTAGGTTTACAAGGTTAATTCCCGGAATGGCGGGACTGTCATATGTTGAAAGACTGGAGCGGCTAGGCTTGTATACACTGGAATTTAGAAGGATGAGAGGAGATCTTATCGAAACGTATAAGATTATTAAGGGGTTGGACACTTTAGAGGCAGGAAACATGTCCCCAATGTTGGGGGAGTCCAGAACAAGGGGCCACAGTTTAAGAATAAGGGGTAGGCCATTTAGAACTGAGATGAGGAAAAACTTTTTCAGTCAGAGAGTTGTGAATCTGTGGAATTCTCTGCCTCAGAAGGCAGTGGAGGCCAATTCTCTGAATGCATTCAAGAGAGAGCTAGATAGAGCTCTTAAGGATAGCGGAGTCAGGGGGTATGGGGAGAAGGCAGGAACGGGGTACTGGTTGAGAATGATCAGCCATGATCACATTGAATGGCGGTGCTGGCTCGAAGGGCCGAATGGCCTCCTCCTGCACCTATTGTCTATTGTCTATTTGTCTATTGAATTGGCCTCCTCTGCCTTCTGTGACAGAGAATTCCACAGATTCACAACTCTCTGGTGTGAACAAAGTCTGTGTAGCATACAAGCTATGCAGCAAGTGCAAACCGAATGTGTCGGAAGGAACTGCAGATGCCGGTTTAGACCGAAGACAGACACTGAAAGCTGGAGTAACTCAGCGGGACAGGCAGCACCTCTGGAGAGAAGGAATGGGTGACGTTTCGGGTCGAGACCCTTCTTCAGCTGGATGTGTGCTCTACCACGGCCCCCCCCCCCCTACTCCCTGCTGGCTCCAGCGGTAGCGATCCTGCGTTTAGTTTGACCTGGCAGTGCAGAACGTCAGTGTCGGTGGTGGTCCCTTACTGGAGCCCCACCAGCAGGCAGCCAGAACAAATCGGCTGCCTAGCTTTGCACAGCTGCCATGCACAGAGGGCCTGCCACGTCTGCCTACACTGTAGCAGAGATCAGGCAAACACACAGACACCGACCCCAACAACTCCAAGCTCTCTTAGCAAGCTAAACCACTCTGACAGCCAACAACTCAGACATGTCGGGCACAAAGCGATAAAGGTCTCGACCCGAAACGTCACCCACTCCTTCTCTCCGGAGATGCTGCCTGTCCCGCTGAGTTGCTCCCGCGTTTTGTGTCTGTCCAAGAGACACAGAGTTGATGCCTCACAGCGACAGAGACCCGGGTTCCATCCTGACGACGGGCGCTGTCTGTATGGAGTTTGCACGTTCTCTCTGTACATGCGTGGGTTTTCTCCGGGTGCCCCGGTCTCCTCCCACACTCCAACGACGCACAGGTTGGTAGGTCAATTAGTTTAGGTGAAATTGTAAGTTGTCCCTGGAGTGTAGGATGGCGGTAGTGAACGGGCGATCGCTGGTCAGTACGGTCTTGGTGGGCCAAAGGGCCTGTTTCAAAAATTCTAAAAGTCTAAAGCTGCTGCCTTACAGCCCCAGGGACCCGGGTTTGATCCTGACTGTGAGTACTCTCTTTATGTCATTTGTACGTTCTTATAGACAATAGACAATAGGTGCAGGAGGAGGCCATTCGGCCCTTCGAGCCAGCACCACCATTCAATGTGATCATGGCTGATCATTTTCAATCAGTACCCCGTTCCTGCCTTCTCCCCATACTCCCTGACTCCGCTATCCTTAAGAGCTCTATCTAGCTCTCTCTTGATTGCATTCAGAGAACTGGCCTCCACTGCCTTCTGAAGCGGAGAATTCCCCAGATTTACAACTCTCTGACTGAAAAAGTTTTTCCTCATCTCCGGTCTAAATGGCCTACCCCTTATTCTTAAACTGTGACCCCTGGTTCTGGACTCCCCCAACATTGGGAACATGTTTCCTGCCTCTAACGTGTCCAACCCCTTAATAATCTTATATGTTTCGATAAGATCCCCTCTCATCCTTCTAAATTCCAGTGTATACAAGCCTAGTCGCTTCCTGCGACTGCATGGGCTTTCTCATGTTGCTACAGTTTCCACCCACACTAAAGGTCACACTAGGGTCTCTAAATCACCCCTAGTGTGTAGGAGTGTACGGGTGACAGTTGGGCGGCGCGGGCTCGGTGGGCCGAAGAGCCTGTTTCCACGCAGTATCTCTGACCTAAACCAAGATGGCTCCTACTACTGTGCACTGAAATGATTAGACTCAAATGACCCGAAACGTCGCCTATTCCTTTTCTCCAGAGATGCTGCCTGACCTGCTGAGTTACTCCAGCATTTTGTGTCTAACACAGCACTCTATGCCCTGGTGATTCAAGTCCTCTGCGCGATACATCAATGTGGGCAGTCACCTCCACTAGCCCCTCCGGCAGTGCATTCATCCTCAGTGCAAATCACCCTCAGATTTGCTTCTGCACCGTTAATGAACAGCTCACTGAACTGAGACTATGGACCTGGTGGACATCCCAGTTCAAGCTGAAGACAGACACAAAATGCTGGAGTAACTCAGCGGGACAGGCAGCATCAAGGGAGAGAAGGAATGGGCGACGTTTTGGGTCGAAACCCTTCTTCAGGGTCGACTGTAAAAGTCACCCGTTCCTTATCTCCAGAGATGCTGCCTGTCCCGCTGAGTTACTCCAGCATCTTCAGTTTAAACCAGCATCTGCAGTTCCTTCCTGCACATTCTCAGTCCTAGCTCCCATGAATGAGATCCATTAAAAGCCCATCTTGTGGTTGCTCAATACTGCCATCCAACCTCCCTATATTTCAAAATTGCCATTGTCAAAAAGGCCACCCTGTTGACAAAGGCAGGATGAATCTAATCCAGCTAATTATTGAAAATCAAAACCAGAAAATAATAAAAATTAAAATGCAGCGGTAGAGTTGCTGCCTTAGAGTTCCAGAGACCCGGGTTCGAACCGGACTACGGGTGCTGTCTGTATGGAGTTTGCACGTTCTACCTGTGACCTGCGTGGGATTTCCCCGGGCGCTCCGGTTTCGCCCCACACTCCAAAGAAGTTCAGCTTCGTAGGCCAATTGGCTTCTGTAACAATTGTGTAAGTTGCCCCTGGCGTGTGTAGGATATAATTAGTGTAGGGGGTGATCGCTGGTCAGCGCGGACTCAATGGGCCGAAGGGCCTGTTTCTGCGCTGCATCTCTAAACTAAACTGAACTAAACATTCAAGCAAGACCAACAGGGTGAGGTTTGGTGTTTCAGACTTATACTTCGGGCAGATTCAACACATTTACAACTGGATGCTGGCCCAGAACAGAAAGCTGCTTGGCTGTTAATTTGCCCATGGAGGGGCCAGCAGGGGGAGGGGGGGGGGGGGGAGGAGATAAAACAATGCAGCACTCCACTCAGCAGAGTCCTGCACTGGTTGGAGATGACTGCTTTTAGTTTAGTTTAGAGATACAGCGTGGAAACAGGCCCTTATAGACAATAGACAATAGGTGCAGGAGGAGGCCATTCGGCCCTTCGAGCCAGCACCACCATTCAATGTGATCATGGCTGATCATTCTCAATCAGTACCCCGTTCCTGCCTTCTCCCCATACCCCCTGACTCCGCTATCCTTGAGAGCTCTATCTAACTCTCTCTTGAATGCATTCAGAGAATTGGCCTCCACTGCCTTCTGAGGCAGAGAATTCCACAGATTCACAACTCTCTGACTGAAAAAGTTTTTCCTCATCTCCGTTCTATATGGCCTACCCCTTATTCTTAAACTGTGGCCCCTTGTTCTGGACTCCCCCAACATTGGGAACATGTTTCCTGCCTCTAACGTGTCCAACCCCTTAATAATCTTATACGTTTCGATAAGATCTCCTCTCATCCTTCTAATTCCCAGTGTATACAAGCCTAGTCGCTCCAGTCTTTCAACATATGACAGTCTCGCCATTCCGGGAATTAACCTAGTAAACCTACGCTGCATGCCCTTCTGCCCACTGAGACCGCATCGGCCAGTGATCACACCGCACACTGGTTTAGTTTAGTTTAGTTTAGTTTAGAGATGCAGCGCGGAAACAGGCCCTGCGGCCCACCGAGCCCGCACTGACCAGCGATCCCCGCACATTAATAACTATCTTACGCACACTAGGGACACTTTACATTCATACCAAGCCAATTAACCCACAAACCTGTACGTCTTTGGAGTGTGGGAGGGAACCGAAGCACCCGGAGAAAACCCACGCGGGTCATGGGGAGAAGGTGCAAACTCCGTACAGACAGCACCCGTAGTCAGGATTGAACCCGGGTCTCTGGTGCTGTAAGGCAGCAACTCTACCGCTGCACCACACAATGCATTGTATGTGATTGTATTGTATGTGACCTGCGAGTTCCTCCATTTAGTCAGGAATAAAAGTCCAATTTGCAGCAATAATATCAATTATCCTGACCAGAACAAGCACAAAAAAAAATCTATTTGGCTAGAAAACTGAACCCAGTCTGCTGAAGACTTTAGAGATACAGTGGAAATAGGCCCTTTGGCCCATCGGCTCCATGCCCACCAGCAACCACCCCGTACACTAGCACTATCCTGCACACTGGGGACAATCACCCGACAAACCTGCACGTCTTTGGAATGTGGGAGGAACCCGGAGCGCCCGGAGAAAACCCACACTTTCACTTGGAACAAAGTACAAACTCGGTACACACAAGCACCCGTAGTCAGGGTCCAACCCAGGTCACTGGCGCTGTAAGGCAGCAACTCCACCGCTGTGCCACCGTGCCGCCCATGGATGTGGCACTCTGCCGCTTGCATTACCACATCCAGTCCAACCACTTAAAAAATAAAAAAAAACAAGAACAAATTCCCTCTCATCAGATTGATTATTTAGAATTCTGCCGCGAGATACTCCACTCTACGATGACACAAACTATTAAACTACTGGTGTACAATAAACGTGATCCCTGCAGCGGAAAAAAATTCCAGTAAAATACAACACTTCCAATTCATGCAAGAGCTTCCCTTGAAAACAAAATGGGTCCTTTTCCCTTTCTTCAGATGGCCTGTCCAAGACATCCACTGCTCAAGACACCTTGATGGTTCCTGACCTCGTGTGTCACGATTCCCTTTACGTCCGCCCACTACACATACCACACACTCATTTCACCACTGCCATTGGGAAGAAGGTACAGGAACCTGAAAACTGCAACGTCCAGACTCAGGAACTGCTTATTTTTTTAGATTTTGAGATACAGCGCGGAAACAGGCCCTTCGGCCTACCGAGTCCGCGCCGCCCAGCGATCCCCGCACATTAACACTATCCTACACACACTAGGGACAATTTTTACATTTACCCAGTCAATCAACCTACACACCTGCACGTCTTTGGAGTGTGGGAGGAAACCGAAGATCTCGGAGAAAACCCACGCAGGTCACGGGGAGAACGTACAAACGGCGCCGGTAGTCAGGATCGAACCTGAGTCTCCGGCGCTCCATTCGCTGTAAGGCAGCAACTCTACCGCTGCGCCACCGTGCCGTTCTTCCCTGCAACCATCAGGCTATTAAACACTACAACCTCAAATAAGCTCTGAACGACAATAGACTATTATTATTATTATTATTATTATTATTGTTATTTACAGTGCACTATGTTTACATAGTCTGTTGTGCTGCAGCACGTAAGAATTTCATTGTTTTATCTGGGACATCTGACAATAAAACACTCTTGACTCTTTGACATGCCAATGCATGCATCCCACACCCCTGTCCAGACCAGACCAGACCTTTGCAGAGACGAAGGACCTTTCCGCTTGGTATCTGCTCCACAGGTCCATGGTTCTCCCTCTGCGCTCCACAATGAAGTCCCAAGGCAGGAACCAGAGAGCAGGGGCCAATTTCAAGAGGTCCACCCTCTCGGGCGGACTTGGTGGGCGGCAGGGGGCAGGGGTGGGACGTCGAACTGCCCAGAAATATATTCAAAGGAAATCGAAGCAGAGCTATTAAAAATGTAGAACTGAAGCTCTCTCCCTGTTTCACCCCCTTGAATCTGCAGCGCGTGGCATCTTCCCAGGGATCAGCAATTGCAAAGTTGGAGTCAGGCAGCGCGCATTCATCGGGAATGTTGCATGAGTATATTTGAAGGTGTCGACTGCCAAAACAGTCACCCATTTATAAAATGTCAGCTTGTGAACTCAGAGAGGACGACTGATTGGTTTGGAGTGACCTCACGGTTTATATATAATCACTGCATTTCCCCCCCCCCCCCCCACCCCCCCCTCCCAAACAAATGTTGTGTTCATCTGTTTCTCCAAATAGATAACAAACAGCGGTCTAATCTCAAGCCTGCGTGGCCTTGGCATTCTCAACCCATGACCGCTATATGCCTTTGTGCAACTCCATCGTAGCCCGGCGTTATTCACGTTATTTCCTTTATCATGTATCTGTACACTGTGAACGGCTTGACTGTAATCATGTACTTGTCTTTCCGCTGACTGGTTAGCGTGCAACAAAAGATTTTCACTGTACCTCGATACACGTAACGATAAACTAAACTAAACTAGTTGGGGGCAGAAAAGTCGCTCAGTCCACAAACCCGCTCATAGTGGGCGGCACGGTGGCGCAGCGGTAGAGTTGCCGCCTTACAGCGAATGCAGCGCCGGAGATTCAGGTTTGATCCTGACTAAGGGTGCTGTACTGTACGGAGTTTGTACGTTCTCCCCGTGACCTGCGTGGGTTTTCTCCGAGATCTTCGGTTTCCTCCCACACTCCAAAGACGTACAGGTTTGTAGGTTAATTGGCTGGGCAAATGTAAAAACTGTCCCTAGTGGGTGTAGGATAGTGTTAATGCGCGGGGATCGCTGGGCGGCGCGGACCCGATGGGCCGGAGGGCCTGTTTCCGCGCTGTATCTCTAAATCTAAATCTAGTTCACAGGTTCATGAGTTCTCGGAGCAGAATTAGACCATTCGGCCCTTCAAGTCTACTCCGCCATTCAATCACGGCTGATCTATCTTTCCCTCCCAACCCCATTCTCCTGCCTTCTCCCCATAACACCTGACACCTGTGCTAATCAAGAATCTATCAATCTCCGCCTTAAAAATATCCATTGACTCGGCCTCCACAGCCGTCTGTGTCAATGAATTCCACAGATTCACCACCCTCTTGACCAAAGAAATTCCACCCCATCTCCTTTCTAAAGGTATGTCCTTTAATTCTGAGGCTGTGGCCTTTGGTCCCAGACTCTCCCACTGGTGGAAACATCCTCTCCACATCCACTCTATCAAGACCTCCAGTTCTAGTCACTTGGATTGAAACACAACCTCCAGTGGAGTTTGCACGTATCCCCATAATAGTTTTGCACCAAGTTATTTTGGAACTGGTATGCTCTGGTTTAAACCCACATCTCAAGGTCGTGTTGGCACATAACTGGGGCATTTGAAGAATCTGGGCAGGAGTTTAGAAGGATGAGGGGGGGGATCCCATTGAAACTTGCCGATCGGTGAAAGGCCTGGATAGAATGGACATAGAAATGTAGAAAATAGGTGCAGGAGTAGGCCATTCGGCCCTTCGAGCCAGCACCGCCATTCAATATGACCATGGCTGATTATCCAAATTCAGTACCTCGTTCCTGCCCTCTCCCCATATCCCTTGATTCCGTTAGCCCCAAGAGCCAAATCTAACTCGCTTGTGAATACATCTCTGACATGGACCGGATGTTTCCACTGGTGGGGGAGTCTAGGACCAGAGGGAACAGCCTCAGAATAAATGGAAATACGTATGGAATGGAGATGAGGAGGAATTCCTTTTCGCCAGAGGGTGGTGAATCTGTGGAATTCATCCAACACAGCCGATGATTGTGGAGGCCAAGACATTGGGTGTTATTAAAGCGGAGATTGATAGGATCTTGATTAGCAAGGGCGTTGGGAGTTACTGGGAGAAGGCAGGAGGATGGGGTTAGGAGGGAGAGATAGATCGGCCATGATTGAATGGCGGAGTAGACTTGATGGGGCAAATGGCTTAATTCTGCTCCTATCACAGGCTACCAACATAATGGCGAAGATATCTTAAGCTTTCCACAGTGCCTCGGTCGGTACACATGACATTCAACTAAACTACAACAGCTTCAACCTGAGGGCGGCACAGTGGCGCAGCGGTAGAGTTGCTGCCTTACAGCGAATGCAGCGCTGGAGACTCAGGTTCGATCCTGACTACGGGCGCCGTCTGTACGGAGTTTGTACGTTCCTCCCGTGACCTGCGTGGGTTTTCTCCGAGATCTTCGGTTTCCTCCCACACTCCAAAGACGTACAGGTTTGCAGGTGAATTGGCTGGGCAAATGTAAAAAAAAATTGTCCCTAGTGGGTGTAGGATAGTGTTAGTGTGCGGGGATCGCTGGGCGGTGCAGACCCGGTGGGCCGAAGGGCCTGTTTCCGCGCTGTATCTCTAAATCTAAAAAATCTAAAAATCTAAAACTATCTGACTATATGACTGCAAATTGAATCTCAAGATAAGAATATTTAAAAATTGATCATAAATTGGAATCAAAAGCAACAAAGATGTTCACCATGGCCAGTGAACATGCTTCAATGTAACAGGCAAAAACAAGAGCCAAACTGCCACGTTATTGTTTCATGGGTGTGTTTAAGTGAGAAACACTGAAAAGCAATAGATATATAATAATCTTAGTTCCATCTTTGGGCATCAGCACTCTGGGCATTTCATTTCCAGAACTGTGCCTGTTCTACACAGCAGTAAAACCACAGGATGTATTAATAGTATTCCCTTTGTGAACTGAAATAACCAGTCATGTTGTCAGCACATTCCTGCAAAAGATGGACCTGATAAACATTTGGCAAAATTGAAGGGCAGCACGGTGGTAGAGTTACTGCCTTACAGCGCTTACAGCGCCAGAGACCCGGGTTCGATCCCAGCGAGGGGTGCTTTCAGCACGGAGTTTAGACGTTCCTCCCGTGGGTTCTCACCGATATCTCCGGTTTCCTCCCACACTTCCAAAGACGTACAGGTTTGTAGGTTAATCGGCTTGGTATAAATGTAGATTGTCCCTCGTGTGTGTAGGATAGCGTTAATGTGCGGGGATCGCTGGTCGGTGCGGACACGGTGGGCCGAAGGGCCTCTCTCCGCGCTGTATCTCTAAACTAAAACTAAACTAAAACTAAACTAAAACTAAAAAAAATAGATAACATTTGAATACAATCAATCAGACCTTCCACCAGTACTCAGGATGCAACCTGGGATGGATGTTTCTTGTTGTTTGATTGTGTGTGTTATTGCTTATTTTTATTGCTCTTGTTGTTGGACTGTGGGTAATCTTTCATTTCACTGCACATTTATGTGTATGTGACAAATAAACTTGACTTGACTTGACTTAGTCAGGATGGAACCCGGGTCTCTGTTCAGGATGGAACCATGGCCTCTGGTCAGGATGTAACCCGGGCCTCTGGTCAGGATGGAACCAGGGTCTCTGGTCAGGATGGAACCCGGGTCTCTGGTCAGGATGGAACCAGGGTCTCTGGTCAGGATGTAACCCGGGCCTCTGGTCAGGATGGAACCCGGGCCTCTGGTCAGGATGGAACAAGGGTCTCTGGTCAGGATGGAACCCGGGTCTCTGAACAGGATGGAACCAGGGTCTCTGGTCAGGATGGAACCAGGGTCTCTGGTCAGGATGGAACCAGGGGTCTCTGGTCAGGATGGAACTGGGGTCTCTGGTCAGGATGGAACCTGCGTCTCTGGACAGGATGTAACCCGGGTCTCTGGTCAGGATGGAACCGGGGTCTCTGGTCAGGATGGAACCAGGGTCTCTGGTCAGGATGTAACCCGGGCCTCTGGTCAGGATGGAACCCGGGTCTCTGGTCAGGATGGAACCGGGGTCTCTGGTCAGGATGGAACCAGCGTCTCTGGTCAGGATGGAACCGGGGCCTCTGGTCAGGATGGAACCAGGGTCTCTGGTCAGGATGGAACCCGGGTCTCTGGTCAGGATGGAACCAGGGTCTCTGGTCAGGATGTAACCCGGGCCTCTGGTCAGGATGGAACCCGGGCCTCTGGTCAGGATGGAACCAGGGTCTCTGGTCAGGATGGAACCTGCGTCTCTGGACAGGATGTAACCCGGGTCTCTGGTCAGGATGGAACCGGGGTCTCTGGTCAGGATGGAACCAGGGTCTCTGGTCAGGATGTAACCCGGGCCTCTGGTCAGGATGGAACCCGGGTCTCTGGTCAGGATGGAACCGGGGTCTCTGGTCAGGATGGAACCAGCGTCTCTGGTCAGGATGGAACCGGGGTCTCTGGTCAGGATGGAACCGGGGTCTCTGGTCAGGATGGAACCCGGGTCTCTGGTCAGGATGGAACCGGGGTCTCTGGTCAGGATGGAACCGGGGTCTCTGGTCAGGATGGAACCTGCGTCTCTGGACAGGATGTAACCCGGGTCTCTGGTCAGGATGGAACCGGGGTCTCTGGTCAGGATGGAACCAGGGTCTCTGGTCAGGATGTAACCCGGGCCTCTGGTCAGGATGGAACCCGGGCCTCTGGTCAGGATGGAACCAGGGTCTCTGGTCAGGATGGAACCCGGGTCTCTGGTCAGGATGGAACCAGGGTCTCTGGTCAGGATGTAACCCGGGCCTCTGGTCAGGATGGAACCCGGGCCTCTGGTCAGGATGGAACCAGGGTCTCTGGTCAGGATGGAACCCGGGTCTCTGGTCAGGATGGAACCAGGGTCTCTGGTCAGGATGGAACCAGGGCCTCTGGTCAGGATGGAACCCGGGTCTCTGGTCAGGATGGAACCGGGGTCTCTGGTCAGGATGGAACCGGGGTCTCTGGTGTTATGAGACAGCAACTCCACCGCTACGCCACCCCGCTGCATTTCTTTCCACCTTTCTTTGACTGGATAGCACACGCATTCAAAAAGCTTTTCACTGTACCTCAGTACACGTGAACAAACTAAACAAAACTACACACGAACTGAACTAAAACGCTAGGTCAACCCAATTAAAAAAGCTCAACTTAAGCCACTCAGCGACGTGAGTTTCAAATCTGTCCGGCGTCACAGGCTTGCCAACATAACGACGAAGATGTTTTAAACTCCATATCACACACTGGTGAAAAGTGAAAACGGCATTTTTAATTTAACTAAGAAAATCCTAACAAACCCATGTGAAATATCCAAAGTGCCGAGCTGGCCTCTCCAACTAGGTTCCCTGCAGTCCACAAGGCTTCTGAAAGCACTGAGCTCTCTGTCCATGAGACAGTGTAACGGTCATTTTTCTTTCCCCAGAATTATTAGTTTGGTTTACTTTAGAGAAGCAGCGGGGAAACAGGCCCTTCGGCCCACTGAGTCCACACAGACTAGCCATCCCCACACATTAACACTTCCCAACACACACTGGGGACAATTGTTACATTTATTCCAAGCCAATTAACCCTACAAAACTGGACACCTTTTGGAGTGTGGGAGGAGACCGAAGATCTCGGAGTAAACCCACGCAGGTCACGGGGAGAACGTACAAATTCTGTGTCTGGTCATCGCGGATTCGTTGGGTTGCAGGGCCTGTTTCCCTGCTGTATCTCTAAACGAAACTAAATTACGCTAAACAAGACATAGGAGCAGAATACAGCCCAGCGAGTCTACTCCGCCATTCAATCATGGCTGATCTATTTTTCCCTCAACACCATTCTCCTGCCTTCTTCCCGTAACCGTTGACGCCCTTCCTAATCAAGAGGCCATCAATCCCCGCTTTAAAAATACCCAATGACTTGGCCTCCACAGCCGTCTGTGGCACTGATTCCACAGTTTCACCTCCCTCTGCCTGAAGAAATTCCTCCTCGTCAGACTCTTGTCTGAAGAAGGGTCTCGAACCGGAACGACGTTACCCATTCCTTCTCTCCAGAGATGCTGCCTGTCCCACTGAGTTACCCCAGTGCTGTGTGTCCATCTACAGTTCCTTCCTACACCTTGAACTTTCCCCCAAAACGCCGACCCTTCTTCATCTGTGCCACTTTGTTCTCAGCTGGTTGAATAAACAGAGCAGAGGTTTGTGGAGCGTGTGGAGGAGTGTCGCCCTGTTGTAAGATGGGGGACGTCTGGCGGATTTGTGGGGATGCCCCTCAGATCATGCCCGTCAGGTGGGGGGGGAGTGGGGGGGGGGGACAGAGTGAAATGGTGCCACAACCTGGGCCCAACCATCCAGACATCATCACCCATGGAACATGCTGACCGAGCGACCGACCTTGCCAAAACACAAATGGATGTCTAGACAGGCGAAGGTTTTCTCAGTCGGTTTTGTGCCAATTGTAGGTGACTTTTCAACAAATGTAAGCAAACATTTGAGGCCGAGTCCCGGTGGAGGTGTGGGCGTGAATAACCAATGTCTTTCAGCTGAAGTCGGCTTCACCTCAACCCCATCTACTTATCCTTGGCCCGTCTTTTATTTTCCCTCTGCGGCAGGCCAGGCCTCACCACTGCCCAGGGAGCAACAATGGTCCTCATCGGCCCAGCTGGTAAAACAGAGGGAGCTGAAGTCTGAAGAAGGGTCTCGACCCGAAACGTCACCCATTCCTTCCCTCCAGGGCCTGTCTCCAGACCTGCATCTCTGAACTCTACTAAACCAAACCAAAATGGACCCTTCTTAGAGTCATACAGTGTGGAAACAGGCCCTTCGGCCCAACTCGCTCACACCGGCCAACAATGTCCTAGTCCCACTTGCCCGTGCTTGGTCCATAACCCTCCAAACCTGTCCTATCCATTTACCTGTCCAACTGTTTCTTAAACGATGGGATAGACCCAGCCTCAACTACCTCCTCTGGCAGCTTGTTCCACACACCTACCACCCTCTGTGTGAAAAAGTTACCCTTCGGATTCCTATTAAATCTTTTCCTCTTCACCTTGAACCTGTGTCCCCTGGTCCTCGATTCCCCTACTCTGGGTAGAAGACTCTGTGCATCTACCCGAACTATTCCTCTCATGATTTTGTATACGTCTATAAGATCTACTTCTGTGCATTGAAACGATCAGACTCTAACGACCCAAAACGTCACCTATTCCTTTTCTCCCTGACCTGCTGAGTTACTCGAGCATTTTGTGTCTATCACAGTAGTCTACGCCTTGGTGATTCAAGTCCTCTGCTCAATACATAAGTGTGAGCACTCACCTCCACGAGCCCTCCGGCAGTGCACTCACCCTCTGCGTGACAATCATCTCCCTCAGATTTGCTTCTACACTGTCCATGAACAGCTCACTGAACTCAGACTATGAACCTGGTGGACATCCCAGTCAAGCTGAAGGCAGACACAAAATGCTGGGCTAACTCAGCAGGACTCAAACGTCCTGAAACGTCACCCATTCCTTCTCTCCAGAGATGCTGTCTGTTCCGCTGTCACTCCAGCATTTGGTGTCCACCTTCGGTTTAAACCAGCATCTGCAGTTCCTTCCAACGACAGATGGAACCAACATGTTGGTGTGTAACCAGTGCGCCGTAATAATCAATAATCTGGTCGCCCCGTGGTTTCAAACATGCTTTAGCATAAACGTGTGTAATGCTTGGTCTTTTACGAGGATGTTGCCAGGACTAGAGGGTGTGAGTTAAAGGGGGAGGTTGAGTAGGCTGGGACTCTATTCCTTGGAGCGCAGAACGAGGGGTATCAAGGGTGTATAAAATCATGAGAGGAATAGATCGGGTAGACGCACAGAGTCTCTTGCCCAGAGTTGGGGAATCGAGGGCCGGAGGACATAGGTTTAAGGTGAGGGGGAGAGATATAATGGGAACCTTAAGGGTAACTTTTGCACACAACGAATGGTGGGTGCATGGAACGAGCTGCCAGAGGAGGTAGTTGAGGCAGGGACTACTGCAACGTTTAAGAAAAGATTAGACAGGTACACGGATAGGACAGGTTTAGAGGGACTTGGGCCAAATGTGGGCAGGTGGTAATGTTGCAGATGGGACACACGTTGGTCGGCATGGGCAAGCTGGGCCGATGGGCCTGTATGAATCTATAAAGGGCAGCACAGTGGCGTTGCAGCCTCCCACAGCAGCAGAACCCTGGTCCAATCTTCAACTCTGGCGCTGTCTGTGTGGAGTTTGCAGGTTCACCCTGTGGCCGCGTGGGCTTTCCCCCTCAGCCCAAAGACGCGCGAGTTTGAAGGAGAACGGTCCTCCTTAATTTGCCCCTGGTGTATCGAACGCTGATGAGAAAGTGGGATAACATAGTCCAGAGTGTTTTATTGTTGTACTAGACCAAGTGGACCCGTTGGGCCCAAACCTCTCCTGCATTGGTGCAGCACCCTGTCCTCCCCCACCCCCCTCCCCTCCCCTCTCTCCTCAACCCCCCCCTCCCCTCTTCCTTCTCCCCCACTGCCCCCTCCCCTCTCTCCTCAATCCCCCCCTCCCCTCTCCCTTCCCCTCCTTTTAAACTTTAAAATGTGAATAACTTTAAAAATATAACACCGATTTCAATAAAACTACTGGCATTATCACTAAAGTGACAGTGGTGAGTAAGACGGGCCTAAAATTGTCGCGCTATCGCGTACCGGTTTGGCTGAAGTTCAGTCACAAACAAGATAACAAACGAGAGTTTTAGTATATAGATGTCCCAGATAGAACAATGAAATTCTTACTGGCTGCAGCACAACAGAATATGCAAACATAGTACACTGTAAATAATAATAATAATAATAATAATAATAATAATAATATTAATAGTAATAATAATAGTCTATTGCAGTTCAGTGCTTATTTGACGTTGCAGTGTTTAATCGCCTGATGGCTCCAGGGAAGAAGCTGTTCCTGAACCTGGATGTTACAGTTTTCAGGCTCCTGTACCTTCTTCCCAATGGCAGGGGTGAGATGAGTGTGTGGCCAGGGTGGCGTGGGTCTCATAGAACTGGTATGAACGGACGATCGATGGTCTGCGTGGATGAGGTGGGACGCCGAGCCTGTTTGAGTGCGGTGTTGTTTCAATCAAAGAAAAGAGGCAGTTCCAGGAGCTCACAAGATCAAGATGAAAGCAAAGAGACTGATTTCCAGCCCATTCACCAGCCCAGTCTCCACCATCATTCTTTGGCCTGCGATAGGAATCATAACAACTAGCCACGGTGGCGCAGCGGTAGAGTTGCTGCCCTCCAGCGCTGGAGACCCAGGTTCAATCCCGACTACGGGTGCTGTCTGTACGGAGTTTGTACGTTCTCCCTGGGTTTTTCCCGGGTGCTCCGGTTTCCTCCCACACTCCAAAGACGTACAGGTTTGTAGGTCCATTGGATTCGGTAAAATTGTAAATTATGCCACAGTGTGTGTGGGATAGTGGCAGTGATCGGCGGGGACTCAATGGGCCGAAGGACCTGCCTCCACACTGTATCTCTGAACTAAAGTAAATAAACTCTCCAGGGCTTGTTTGAGAACAACTTCAAAGGCAAAGGGAGCACAAGAATACCAGGTCCCCCCTCAAGTCACACAACACTTCAACCTGAAGAGTTCCTTTCCTTCATCGGCAACCAAGTCAAAATGCTGGACTTTCCCCCCCTTGGCTGTGTGTTTGGGAGCAGCTTCACCACGAGGAATGGCAGTTCCAAACGGTGGTACACCGCCACCTTCTCAAGGGGATGGGCAAGAGGTGCCAGCCTTGCCAAGCGGGTCTGAGCAAGGGCTGTCGACTCAGCCCGGGCAGCAGATCCGTTGGAGCCGGGACAGGTGGAAAACAGCGGACAAACCTGCGTGCGAGCGAGAGAGCGGGCGCCCACACCACTTCACGTTCTACGGCCAGGAGCGAGAGGAAAACCCCCCTGGGTGTCGAGGTTGGGTGGGAATGAGCCACAGTGCAAGTCTGTACCTAGCGGAGGGGTGGGGCCACGTTGAAAAAATAATATCCAGGGTGAATATAACAGGCCAGTGTGCCTAACTATACAGCTGGAGTTATTCTTGGCGTGCGAGAACCATCTTGGTTGCAGCTTGTGTTTGTACAACATTTTTTTTAAATCTGTGCTTCCAAGATTTTAACCTCTTTTCCATGCTCTCTGCGCCTCACTGATTTCTGACATCCAAATGAACATCACATTTGGTTATAATAGACAATAGACAATAGGTGCAAGAGTAGGCCATTCGGCCCTTCGAGCCAGCACCGCCATTCAATGTGATCATGGCTGATCATTCTCAATCAGTACCCCGTTCCTGCCTTCTCCCCATACCCCCTGTAATGTAATAAAGATGAACTGCAGATGCTGGTTTGTACCAAAAATAGACACAAACTGCTTCTCCGCACGCTGGCCAGCTTGACAACTTCTCCCCAGTAAGGTGGTGACCAGAACTGAGCACAATACTCTAAAACGTAGCCTCACCAACGTCTTACGCAACTGAAACGTGACCTCCCCTCTGCTGTGCTAAATATGTGTCGGAAGGAACTGCAGATGCTGGTTTACACTGAAGGTAGACACAAAATGGTGGAGTAACTCAGTGGGTCAGGCAGCATCTCTGGAGAGAATGGGTAGTTGATGTTTTGGTTCGGGGCCTTTCTTCAGACTCACTTTTGGTTAGCTATGGTTTAGTTTAGTCTTGTTTAGAGATACAGCATGATTCTTGATTAGTACGGGTGTCAGAGGTTATAGGGAGAAGGCAGGAGAGTGGGGTTAGGAGGGAGAGATAGATCAGCCATGATTGAATGGCAGAGTAGACTTGATGGGCCAAATGGCCTAATTCTTCTCCTATTCCTTGTGACTTTATGCCCACCGGGTCCACGTTAACCACCGATCAACCATTCACGCTCGGTCCACATTTTTCCATTTTATCATCCATTCCCTACACAGGGGCAATTTACTGAAGCCAATAAACCCTCAAACACGCATGTCTTTGGGAAGTAGGAGGGAATTGATGCAGCCGGAGAAAACACAAGCAGTCACAGGGAGAAAGTCAGCACCCGACATCAGGATCAAACCCGGGTACAGACTCAAAGTGCTGGAGTAACTCAGCGGGTCAGGCAGCATCTCTGGAGAAAAGGAATGGGTGACCGTTCGAGTCGAGACCCTTCTTCAGTCTCAGGTCTGTCTTCGAGAAGAAGCTGATGCTGGTTTAAGGATACAGCATGGAAACAGGCCCTTTAGCCCATCGAGCCCGTGTCGACCAGCGATCATCTGTCCTAATAGCAGCAAAACTCTAATCCAACATTATTGGAAAGGGATAGACATTATGCTCTGAAAAGGGAATAGTTTTGTTTGGTATTACATGTACTGAGGCACAGTGAACCTCAGAGTGCTTATCCTTTGAGCAAAAGAGTCAAGAAGTCATGGTGTAGCTTGATAGGACTTTGGGCAGGCCGCATTTAAAGTATTGCGTGCAGTTCTGGCTGCCACTATATCGGAAGGATGTGGAGAGGGTGCAGAGGTGGTTTACCAGAATAATAGCTGAATTAGAGGGTTTTAGCTACAAGGAGAGGTTGGACAATCTTGGATTATTTTTTGTGGAATGCCGGGGTTCGGCAAGGCCAGCAGCATAATCAAGGACCAGTCTCACCCCGGTCACTCCCTCTTCTCCCCTCTCCCATCAGGCAAGAGGTACAGAAGTGTGGAAACTCGTACCTCCAGATTCAGAGACAGTTTCTTCCCACCGATTATTCGGCATCTGAACCACCCTATGAATAGCAGGGGAGCCGTGCCAAGTTACGATCTAGCTCATTGGAGACCCTCGCACTATCTTCAATCGGACTTTACTGGACTTTATCTTGCACTAATCTTTATTCCCTTTATCATGTATCTGTACACTGTGGAGGGCTTGAATTCAATCCTGCATAGTCTTTCCGTTGGCTGGTTAACACACAATAAAAGCTTTTCACTGTTCCTCGGTACACGTAACATTAAACTAAACTATTCCCTTTTCAGATCATAATGTCTATCCCTTTCCGATTATGTTGGATTAGTTTTGATGCTATTGGAGCAGATGATCGTAGGTCGGCATGGGCTCGA
This sequence comes from Rhinoraja longicauda, assembly GCF_053455715.1. NCBI lineage: Eukaryota > Metazoa > Chordata > Chondrichthyes > Rajiformes > Arhynchobatidae > Rhinoraja > Rhinoraja longicauda. The sequence goes on along the minus strand of NC_135976.1, from coordinate 27,037,512 downwards.
TGGGCCAAAGGGCCTGCTTCCAAGCTGTATCTCTAACGAAAACTAAACTAAGCATCCATGATCACCTTCTACTGAATGCCCACCATGGGTTGTGATAGCTTCCCAAACATTCACCACTTGTGTGTCAGTCTAGGCTAGCGCATCACTATGAAGGTCAGGGCCATCTTATTCCCTAATGTACATTTGTAACCTCCAAGAGATAGGGTGGCATGGTGGCACAGCGGTAGAGCTACTGCCTTACAGCGACAGGGACCCGGGTTCAATCCCGACTACGGGTGCTGTCTGTAAGGCGTTTGTACGTTCTCCCCGTGACCTGCGCGGGTTTTCTCCGAGATCTTCGGCTTCCTCCCACTCTCCAAAGACGTACAGGTTTGTAGGCTATTTGGCATGGTGTGAATGTAAAATTGCCCCTAGTGTGCGTCGGGTAGTGTTAGTGTGCGGGGATCGCTGGCATGTGCTGACGCGGTAGGCCTGTTTCCGCGCTGTATCTCTAAAACTAAACCAAAACTGAAAGCTAGAAGTCAGGATGATATCAGGGCCAGGACATGACTAATGCCCATAGCCAACTGCAGCCCTTGTGCATTGGTTTGATGGAAGCACATGTCAAAAATTACCTCAGCAGGTAAACATAATTTCCATACAGATGCTGAATAAAGTTATACATCAATCACAATGATCTTAAACCAGAGTGGTCTTATAGAGGTTTTACAAAATCATGAGAGGAATAGATCGGAGGGACACACAGAGTCTCTTGCCCAGATTGGGGGCTTCGAGAACCAGAGGGCGTGGGTTTCAGGTGAGGGGAGAAAAAGATTTAACAGGAACCTGAGGGGTAACGTTTTCATGCAAAGGGTGGTGGGTGTATGGAATGAGCTGCCAGAGGAGGTAGTTGAGGCAGGGACTATCGCAATGTTTAAGAAGCAATTAGATAGGCACATGGGTAGGATAGGTTTAGAGGGATATGGGTCAAATGCAGGAAAGAGGGCCAGGTGTAGAAGGGACATGTTGGTTGGTGTGGGCAAATTAGGCCGAAGGGCCTGTTTCCGCACTGTGTGTCTATGACTATAACACGATTCAGGGGATTGCACGCTTTCTAAAGACGTCTTAAAATTGATATGGCAGATGAAACTTGACACTTTAGAATCTGCCATTGATAAAGTCTTTCAATTTTTTTAATGTATTTTGAATGGTTACATACAAAGCACTTATTGTTAATGTCAATTTTAAACAGACTCAGTCTGAAGAAGGGTCCCGGCCCAAAACGTCACCTATCCATTTTCTCCAGAGATGCTGCCTGACCCGCTGAGTTACTCCAGCACTTTGTGTCGACCTTTGGTATAAACCAGCATCTGCAGTTCATTTTTATTACAAACGTAAAAGGATTCGGGTTTCAATAAATGCTCCAAATGAAAGCTTGGATTTAAATGTTTACTTAAGGAGTGGCCCTTTAAGCTGAATCATGTATCGATAGTTCTGTTTATGTTTAGAGACACAGCGAGGAAACAGGCCCTTCGGCCCATCGAGTCCGTGCCGACCAACGATCCCCACACACTAACACTATCCCACACACACACACACACAAGAGTCAATCACAGGTAATTTATCATATCATCATATCATATATATACAGCCGGAAACAGGCGTTTTCGGCCCACCAAGTCCGTGCCGCCCAGCGATCCCCGTACATTAACACTATCCTACACTCACTAGGGACAATTTTTACATTTACCCAGCCAATTAACCTACATACCTGTACGTCTTTGGAGTGTGGGAGGAAACCGAAGATCTCGGAGAAAACCCACGCAGGTCACGGGGAGAACGTACAAACTCCTTACAGTGCAGCACCCGTAGTCAGGATCGAACCTGAGTCTCCGGCGCTGCATTCGCTGTAAAGCAGCAACTCTACCGCTGCTGTTGGTATTGAACCAATAGAGGCTTTTCCAAGAAACATCTCAAGCTTAACAACACCCTTCCTATAGCATAGTAACCGAAACAGCACACATTTTGTGTCTACCTTCGATTTAAACCAGCATCTGCAGTTCTTTCCTACACATTTTGTTTGCTCCACTGCGAAATCTCCTCAAGGTATGTCTACTTTGAAGAAGTCTCCCTTCTCCCAGCTAACAATGATCTATTCTCCTTGTTCCTTGATCTCCATTCCCTTTCTCCTATTTTCACATCTTACACTTCCTTATCTATGTATCTCCTCTCCCCTAACATCAGTCTGAAGAAGGGCCTCGACCCAAAACATCACCCATTGCTTTTCTCTCCAGAGATGCTGCCTGTCCCGCCGAGTTACTCCAGCATTTTGTTTCTACCTTCGGTCTAAACCAGCATCTGCAGTTTCCTTTCCCACGGCTGTTACTTTAATGGCTTACATCATCTCAGGGACACAATCACATGTTTTCTCGACATGGAGTTTTACTGTTTTGGTTCCAGGTTTTCCCAGAAAGTTTTCCAAGAGGGAATCGTTAAGTCCCTTGGGGTCTCGGATGACTTGGTTCCACTCTGAGTCAACAGCTTCCAAAGTGGCGATGAGGTTAATGTGGGACTTGGAGTCATAAAGTCATAGAGTGATACAGTGTGGAATCAGGCCATTTGGCCCAACTTGGCAATGGCGGCCAACATGTCCCATCTACACGAGTCCCACGTGCCTGCATTTGGCCCATATATCCCGCTAAATCTCAAGCTCTTTTCTACTCGAACATTGTCCTGCTGCTACCTGCTCCTTTTAACATGCGGACTGTGACAAATGTCCCCTTTCCTCTACAGAATTAAAGAAATAAATAATTTAAAATATATATATTATGGCCAGCACGGTGGCACAGCGGTAGAGTTGCTGCCTTGAAGCGCCAGACACCTTTGTTCGATCCTAACTACAGGTGGTGTCGGTACGGAGTTGTGACCGGGTGGATTTTCTCCATGTGCTCCAGTTTCCTCCAAAGACGTGCAGGTTTGTCGATTAATTGGCTTGGTAAAATGATGAATTGTCCCTAGTGCGTGGGATAGTGCCCGTGTACAGGGTGATCGCCGGTCGGCGCGGACTTGGCGGGCCGAATGGCCAGTATCCACGCTGCACCTCTAAAGTAAACCCAAACAATAGACAATAGGAGCAGGAGGAGGACATTCGGCCCTTCGAGCCAGCACCGCCATTCAATGTGATCAAGGCTGATCATTCTCAATCAGTACCCCGTTCCTGCTTTCTCCCCATACCCCCTGACTCCGCTATCCTTAAGAGCTCTATCTACCTCTCTCTTGAATGCATTCAGAGAATTGGCCTCCACTGCCTTCTGAGGCAGAGAATTCCACAGATTCACAACTCTCTGACTGAAAAAGTTTTTCCTCATCTCCGTTCTAAATGGCCTGCCCCTTATTCTTAAACTGTGGCCCCTGGTTCTGGACTCCCCCAACATTGGGAACATGTTTCCTGCCTCTAACGTGTCCAACCCCTTAATAATCTTATACGTTTCGATAAGATCCCCTCTCATCCTTCTAAATTCCAGTGTATACAAGCCTAGTCGCTCCAGTCTTTCAACATATGACAGTCCTGCCAAAAAGGCACAGTAGACTCGATGGGCTGAATGGCCTAATTCTGCACCTAAGTTTTGTGAAGACGAGCTGATTTTGACACAGAGCAATCCCCCTGATTATCCCTCAGCCAAATGGTTATTCTTGGAGCAGGGGCTTGGGTGTAAAGTAGCAGCAAGCTATTCAACTGAAGATCAACAAATCCCAACATCACGAACCGAGCCTTCACACGATGTACTAGATGCTTGCCAGGGTCACTGAGGTCAATCGTCACACCTCAGCTGGGGGTTAGTCAACACAGCGACAGACTGGCTAAATCAAAGCCAGTTCAGATGATTAAGCACTGCATTTAATCATTAAACTCGCAGGGCAGTCGAGCAGCCCGACAATGGGGAATTTCCACTGTTGGCCGCCTAGCAGTATTAAACTCAACTCAGCCCCAAATGAGCTACAAAATCAGAAAGCAGTACTTTTCCTAACTAAGAAGGAACTTCGCTTTCGTGAAGGGCTTTTTACAGAGTTGCATTAGAGGAAGCACGGTGGCGCAGCGGCAGAGACCCGGGTTCGACCCCGCTCACGGGTGCTGTCTGTACGGAGTTTGCACGTTCTCCCCCCCCCCGTGACCTGCGTGGGCTTTCTCCGGGTGCTCCAGTTTCCTCTTACATTCCAAAAACGTGCAGGATTGTAGGTGAATTGGCTTTGGTAAATGGGGATAACATCGTACATAGTATGTACCTGTGATCGATGGTCAGTGTGGACTCAGTGGGCCGAAGGGCCTGTTTCCACAACGCATCTCTAAACTAAACTGAACGTTAGCTAAATACTTTGCAAATTCAGCCAGCGTATTAATGTGGCGACATGACAGACAATTTTGGCGCACCAAGATCCTACAAATTAGACAACAAATAGGCAAACAAATAGACAATTTGTTTCAGTCATGATGATCGGGGAATAGGTATTGTCCGGTACACCAGAGACATGTTTAGTTTAGTGTAGAGATAAAGCGCAGAAACAGGCCCTTCGGCCCGAGTCCGCGATCCCCGCACATTAACACATACTAAGGACAACTTACATTTGTACCAAGCCAATTCACCTACAAACCTGTAAGGCACAATGGGTCTGTGGTGGAGTTGCTGCCTTTCAGCGCCAGAGACCCGGGTTCAATCCTGACTACGGGTGCTGTGCATATGTAGCTCGTATGTTCTCCGCGTGGGTTTTCTCCGGGTGCTCCGGTTTCCTCCCACACTCCAAAGGCGCACAGGTTTGTAGGCTAATTGGCTTGGTAACGTTGTAAATTGTCGCCGGTGTGTGTAGGATAGTGCTCGTGTGCAGGGATCGCTGGTTGGCGCAGACTCGATGGGCCAAAGGGATTGTTTCCGCGCTGTATCTCTAAACTAAACTAAATAAGGTGGAATGTGTAGAAAGAAACTGCAGATAAGACACAAAAAGCTGGAGTAACTCAGACGGCTGAAGAAGGGTATCGACCCGAAACGTCACCCATTCCTTCTCTTCAGAGATGCTGCCTGTCCCGCTGAGTTACTCCAGCTTCTTGTGTCTGTCTTCGATCTAAACCAGCATCTACAGTTCCTTCCCACACAAGAAACTGCAGATGCTGGTTTAAACCAAGGACAGACACTGAATGCTGTGGAAACTGCTGTGATACGGTCCAACACAAGTCACACCAGTCCCTCTCCAAGCCAGTGGTACGATTCAACCCTGCAAGTTTCATTTGGGATTTGGAGCTGGCCAACAAAGCAGTTGGGAGATCAGGTTTTCGCGAGCAACTGGTGTGGGTCAAACAAACAGATACTATCTCTTTAAGGCATTCTGTGTGCCAGACCAACTGGGCGAGGCGAGAGCAGCTGGGAGCCTTCAACAGCAGGCCGATTCAATCAGAAACAGCTGACACGACAAGAAACAGGGCCAGAGGCTGGAGCCTCTCCTCCCCCAACAACAGCATCACTTCATCATCCACTCTGACACAGACCGGCCGGCCGGCCAGCCGGCGGGAGGGGGAGCTTTGTTCACATTACCAGGGCCTGCATCTCCACCGACACACATTCACCAGCCACTGGTTGAGAGGGTTTCGTTTTTAAGGTTAGAGATACAGCGCGGAAACAGGCCCTTCGGCCCACCGAGTCCGTGCCGACCTGCGATCCCCACTCGCTGACAGTATCCTTACACACACTCGGGACAGTTTACATTTATACCAAGCCAATTAGCCAACGAACCTGTGCGTCTTTGGAGTGTGGGAGGAAACCGGAGCACCCGGAGAAAACCCACGCGGGTCATAGGGAGAACGTACAAACACCATACGGACTAGATCCCGTAGTCGGGATCAAACCCGGTACTCTGGCGCTGTAAGGCAGCAACTCTCCCGCTGTAACACTGTGATGGGGAGTAACAGAACAAAGCGGGTCGATAGAAGATTTACAACAGCGTGAAGGGTCCTGAACCAAAACGTCACCTATTCCTCTTCTCCCAAGATGCTGCCTGACCCGCTGAGTTACTCAAGTTTATCTTCAGTTGCAACAGAGACCATTTTTTCAACATGAAGCAAGTATGCAAACAAAGCAGGGACACAAGGAGCTGCAGATGCTTGAGAAACATAAAGGCACAAAGTGCTGGAGTAACTCAGCGGGTCAGGCAGCATCGATGGAGAACGTGGACAGGTGACGTTTCAGGTCGGAACATTTAAAGGAGACAAAAGTGTGACAAAAGTTTGCTAAAGGAGAAAAAAGGAGGCAAGGAGTTTAAAGAAAGGTCCTGACCTGAAGCGTCACCTGTCCATGTTTAGTTTAGAGATACAGCACAGAAACAGGCCCTTCGGCCCACTGAGTCTGCAACGACCAGCGATCCCCACACACACTAGGGACAATTTACAATTTTACCAAGCCAATTAGCCTACAAACCTATACGTCTCTGGCACTGTGAGGCAGCAACTCTACCGCTGCACCACTGTGCCTTCCAGAGATGCCGCCTCATCTGTTGAGTTACTCCAACCCACTGTGTCTTTAATGTGCAAACAAAGCAATTCTATAATTGTAAGTGTTGGACAGTCACAAGTAGAAAAAAAACCTAACTTACAATTTGGGGTCTAAACAATAGGATGTAGCTTAACAAACAGGCCCTCTGCTGCCAGCTCTGCGGCTTAAATCCTGGGCTATTCCCCTTCGGGCACTGCCTCCACTTGGCACCATGGGCAAGGATACCTTCCATGGGCAAGGCTGCCTTACTAGGGGCAGCACGGTGGCACAGCGGTAGAATTGCTGCCTTACAGCAGCAGACAGCTGGGCTCGATCCTGACTATGGGGGTTGTCTGTACAGCGTTTGTACGTTCTCCCAGTGTCCACACGTGTTTCCTCCGGGCGCTCCGGTTTCCTCCCACACTCCAAAGACGTGCAGTTTTGTGGATTAATTGGCTTCGGTAAAGATTGTAAATTGCCGCTGGAGTGCAGGAAATATCATTAGTGTGCGGGGAATCAATGGACGGCACGGACCCGGCGGGCCGAAGGGTCTGTTTCCGCTCTGTGTCTCTGAACTAAACTAAACACTCGACGCTAGTACATCCTAGGGACACCAGAAAGTACAGACCTTTAGGTCGGCAGCAGGAGGTAACCCCGGGGCACAAAGATGGCCGGGCGGGGAGGGGAGGGGAGGGGAGGGGAGGGGAGGGACGTCAGTTTGTAGGAACTGCTCCAGTACGTCGAGCGCACAGGCCGACCGGACTTTGAATAATGGCGCCCAAAATGGCGGCGCCGGCATGTGTGACGTATGCAAAACGAATTTCACCACAGTTGTATGTGTGACAAATAAAATACTATTGAACTGTTGAACAGGGGGGTGGAGAAATATGATACGATGGAACTTGATTTATCCCAGGAGGGAAATTGGTCTGGCAAGTCTTAAAACTCAAGATACATGAGACACGAAAATAAAGTGAGGAGTGGAAAGTCCAGGATTGGAGATGTGCAAAGATTGGGGGGGGGGGAGAGAGGGATGGGGGTAGGGGAGTCAGTGTCCCCCATGATAGAAGGGGGAGGGGGGGGGAGTTGTACAGTTTGATAGCCACAGGGAAGAAGGATCTCCTGTGTCGTTCTGTGCTGCATCTTGGTGGGACCAGTCTGTTGCTGAAGTTGCTCCTCAGGTTGACCAGTGTGTCATGGAGGGGGGGTGAGCTGTATTGTCCAGGATGCTCTGCAGTTTGAGGAGCGTCCTCCCCTCCAAGACCACCTCCAGTGAATCCAATGAATGAGAGGGTGAGCATGTTCCATGGGGCAGCCAGTTCAGATGAGCAGTGGACTGGGAGATTGGAAAGAGGGTGAGCAAAAGACTTTAATTAGCTTAACATTCCTCGCATACTTATCCTTTGGCCATGAAGTAATACTGTCCATCAATGCTCCGTTTGGTTGCGCAAGAGAAGTCATACCTGTGCGTCTTGTTATCAAAGGTGAGAAAATTCTAGGTGAGGCCAGGGTCGAGGGCACAACATCTGAAGCTTTGGTGGAGTAGAAGTCATCTAAGGGCCCCTCGAATACTAGACTACTTTAGCTTAGCTTAGTTCATTGTCACGTGCACCAAGGTACAGTCAAAAGCTATCCAGTCAGCGGAAAGACTGTACATGATTACAATCGAGCCGTCCACAGTGAATAGATACAGGATAAAGGGAACAACGTTTGGAGCAAGACAAAGTCCAAATAAAGATATTATGAATAAAGATATGTTTGGGAACAACTCCATCCAAGACAGCAATTCTATCTCCAATGAGGTAGATGGTAGGAAAAAAAAACCTGCAGATGCTGGTTTAAATCGAAGGTAGACTCAAAATGCTGGAGTAACTCAGCGGGTCAGGCAGCATCTCAGGAGAGAAGGAACGGGTGACGTTTCGGGTCGAGACCCTTCTTCAGAGGTAGATGGTAGCTCAGGACCGCTCTCTAGTTGATGATACAATGGTTCAGTTGCCTGATAGCAGCTGGGAAGAAACTGTTCTTGAATCTGGAGGTGTGCTTTTTCACACTTCTGTACCTCTTGCCCGATGGGAGAGATTACCATTGTCCATCCAGCACTGTAGAGCACACTAATACCTTTCAGCCACATTACCTCCAGTCTGAAGAAGGGTCTCGACCTGAAACATCACCCATTCCTTCTCTCCAGAGATGCTGCCTGTCCCATTGAGTTACTCCAGCTTTTGGTGTCTACCTTCGGTTTAAACCAGCGCCTGCTGTTCCTTCCCACACATTACCTCCTTTCTAATTTTCCTATATTCTAAAATAAGTTCTAATGTTATCTACCTCTATACTAAACTAGTATTGACTGGACAAACCATTCAGCGGAGGGCCCATGCCAGAACGCTTAGGAGTTACAAATTAGGTTACTTTTCTCTCTCAAGCCTCCCAGATCAGTCCCACACAGCCCCACAAATGACCAATATCCTTCTGGGCCTTGCCGGTTTAAATTTATGCCGAAATACCTTTTAAACATAGTCAATGTATCAGATCCCACCACCATTTGTGGCAGCACATTCTAGATATCAACCGCTCTGTGTTAAACAAAAAATTACCCCTCAAATTCCCTTTTGAACTCCTTTTTCTCACCTTGAACCTATGCCCACTTCTATTCAACGCTCTGGATTTCCTTCCACCTCTCAAAGCCATGGAGTTTGGTAGGTTGTGTAGGAAGGAAATGCAGATGCTGGTTTACACCTAAGCGAGACACAAAGTGCTGGAGTAACTCAGTGGGTCAGGCAGCATCTTTGGAGAAAGGAATAGGTACACAAAATAAAAATGCTGGAGTAACTCAGCTTAATGGATCTGTGTAAAGTGCCATCAAGTAGGACAGATGCATGCTTTACTGCTGTGTCTCTCGATGATTTAATCAAATTTTAGTTTAGTTTAGTTCGAGATGCAGCGTGGAAACAGGCCCTTCAGCCCACCGAGTCCGGGCCAACCAGCGATCCCTGCACACTAACACTACCTTGCACACACTAGGGACAATTTACAATTTTAGCTAAAAACTTGTAAGTCTTTGGAGCGCGGAAGGAAACCGGAGCACCCGGAGAAAACCCACGCAGGTCACGGGGAGAACGTACAAACCCTGTACAGACAGCGCCCGTAGCTGGGATGGAACCCGGGCCTCTGGCGCTGTGAGGCAGCAATTCTACCGCTGCGCTGGATCGCGACTCAATGTTCTTTGAGAACAACGCCAACTCCTCCAGCTCAACCTTGGACTTGGGATCTCTTGTCTCTGTGAGCGTTAAGGGCCTGGATGGAAATGGCGGCCACAATGATAAAAAAGGAGTCTGGTCGTTAGATCGAGAGATTGTTCAGCTTTTCCAAACTGTTGTTCAGCACCAACAGTTTGCACTTGTGAAACAACAGGCACCCCGAGGCACTTCACCATCAGGCTGATTAGATCCCAAAATAGGAGCTGACAGCAGAGTTTAAGCAGAACGAATTAACCAGATAACCACACGAGCAGGTTTCAAGCAGGTTTTCAAGGGTGGGGAGTGATTTGGAAAGGCCAAGGGTTTAAGGAAGAGATTGGCAGATTTCAGAGCAGGAAGGAAACTGCTTTAGGTAGGATAGGCCCAGAGTACTGGGGTAACTCAGCGGGTCAGGCAGCATCTCTGGAGAATCGGAATGGGTGACATATCGGTTCGAGACCCTTCGCCCGACTGAGAGTCAGGGGAAAGGGAAATGAGAGATATAGAGGGTGATATAGAGAGATATAGAACAAATGAACGAATGATATGCAAAAATGGGAAAAAAGGGAAAGTCTGAAGAAGGGTCTCGATCCAAAACGTCACCTGTTCCTTTTCTCCAGAGATGCTGCCTGATCCCGATGATTTACTCCAGCACTTTGTGTCTATCTTCAGTGCAAACCAGCATCTGCAGTTCCTTCTGACACCTTTTGTCTCAGGTTGGACACTGTCCCCAGGTACATGGGACAATAAAGTTCCATTGAATCTTTAACATTTATAAATCACAGATAGACACAAAACGCTGGAGTAACTCAGCGGGCGGGGCAGGCAGTATCACTGGAGAAAAAGGACTGAAAAAAAGACTGAAGAAGGGTCCCGATCTGAAGCGCGAATCTGAAGAAGGGTCCCGACCAAAGTTGGTCTTTGAAAGGAGCGACAAAACATATGGTAACACATTCAAAGGCGTTTCACGAGAGCGCAGGTCAGGTGGAAACCATTAAGCCATAAGGGCTCCATCAGGAAAGGCAAATGGTTGAAGGTTTTCAGTCAGAAAGAACCAGTGGGGAAGAGCCGTTTGGGAATGGGAATTCCAGGCTTTTCAAACCGGATGGTAGCAATATCCTATCTGAGGTTGTGGAGGAAAGTAACTGCAGATGCTGGTACAAATCAAAGGTATTTATTCACAAAGTGCTGGAGTAACTCAGCGGGACAGGCAGCACCTCAGGAGAGAAGGAATGGGTGACGTTTCGGGTCGAGACCCTTCTTCAGGCTGATGACAGAGGAGGGGGTGGGAGAAGTGTTGGGATTTTTGCTGAGACTGGCAGATTCCTGTTTAGTTAAGGGTGTCAGGGGTCATGGGGAGAAGGCAGGAGGCCCCCCTGACATCAGTCTGAAGAAGGGTCTCGACCCGAAACGTCACCCATTCCCTTCTCTCCTGAGATGCTGCCTGACCTGCTGAGTTACTCCAGCATTTTGTGAATAAATCCTATCCGAGGTTGGTCATTAATCAGCGGACAGTTTGCTGAGGATGTAAACCAGTAGATCGGACAATTCGCAAACCCGCTGAGCCAGCCGAAGAGGAGACCCGACCCGAAACATCGTCTATCCATGTTCTCCACAGATAGGTTCACAAGTTCGTACGTCATAGGAGCAGAATTAGGCCATTCGGCCCATCATGCCCACTCCGCCATTCAATCATGGCCGATCTATCCTTCCCTCCCAACCCCATTCTCCTGCCTTCTCCCCATAACCCCTGACACCCTTAACTAAACAGGAATCTGCCAGTCTCATCAAAAATCCCAAACGACTTGACCTCCACAGCCATCGGTGGCAATGGATTCCACAGATTCACCACCCTCTGACTGAAGAAATTCCTCCTCATCTCCTTCCTAAAGGTGCGTCCTTTTATTCTGAGGATGCTGAGGTCAGAGATGCTGCCTATCTCTGTGAGTTAGAACATAGCGCAGAACAGCACAGGAACAGGCCCTTCAGCCCACAATGCTTGTGCTGAACATGATGCTACCTGTAACTCACATCTGCCGGTCGGTGCATGACCCATATCCTTCTATTTCCTGCACTTCCACCCATGTGCCTGTCCAAAAGCCTTTTAAACACCATTATCACATCTGCTTCCAAGCCTCTCACCTATCTCCGCATAAAAATAACTTGCTCCGCAAATCTCACAGAAACATAGAGCCAGCACCGCCATTCAATATGATCATGGCTGATCATCCAAAATCAGTACCCCTTTCCTACTTTTTTCCCCCCACATCCCTTGATTCCGTTAGCCCTTAGAGCTAAATCTAACTCTCTCTTGAAAACATCCAGTGAATTGGCCTCCACTGCCTTCTGTGGCAGAGAATTCCACAGATTCACAACTCTCTGAAGAAGGGTCTCGACCCGAAACGTCACCCATTCCTTCTCTCCCGAGATGCTGCCTGACCTGCTGAGTTACTCCAGCATTTTGTGAATGAATACCTTCGATTTGTACCAGCATCTGCAGTTATTTTCTTATACTCTCTGGGTGTAAATGTTTTTCCTCATCTCAGTCCTAAATGGCCAACTTCTTATTCTTGTACTGTGACCCCTGGTTCTGGACTTCCCCCAACATCGGGAACATTTTTCCTGCATCTCGCCTGTCCAATCCCTTAAGAATTTTATATGTTTCTATAAGATCCCCTCTCATCCTTCTCAATTCCAGTGAATACAAGCCCAGTCAATCCATTCTTTCGTCATTCCTTCTCTCCCGAGATGCTGCCTGACCTGCTGAGTTACTCCAGCTTTTTGTGAATAAATACCTTCGATTTGTACCAGCATCTGCAGTTATTTTCTTATACATTCTTTCGTCATATGTCATCTCCATTAAACTCTCCCCCTCTCACCTCATAGCTAGGACCTCCTGTGTTGGACATCTCCAGCCTTGGAAAAAGCTTCTGACTGTCTACCTCATCTACCTCTCTCAGTATTTCTGCCCAGTTATCCAGTGTGTTTTCTTTGGTAAAACCAGCATCTGTTGTTCGGTCTGAAGAAGGGTCTCGACCCGAAGCGTCACCCATTCCTTCTCTCCAGAGATGCTGCCTGACCCGCTGAGTTACTCCAGCATTTTGTGTCTGCCTTCTCTCGTTCCTCATGCCCATTAAACCATTCATGGGTTTTAATCTTTGGAAATGACTAATGCCCTTTCTTTTTTTTCTGCTTGCAATACTTGGAAACACATCTGGAAAAAGGGATAAGAAGCCATAAAGTGCTCAGAAGGAGTACAGTCGGAGGAATGTGCTGCCAATTTAACTTGTGGTGCTCCGCGGCCGATGAATCAGAATGAATGACTTTTTCCCCCCCACTAACGTGCTGAATGTAAATGAGAAGCAAACTTTCCTCGTTTTCAGGTGTGGGTAATTGGGGTCTTTTCCAGCGTAGAATATGCCTGAATGGCACTTTCAGCGTGTGGCACAGCGTTCAAAGTTAGCAACTTTAGGCTGCACAGTGGTAAGAGTTGCCACCCCACATCGCCAGAGACCCGGGTTCCATCCGGACCTCGGGCGCTGTCTGTGCGGAGTTTGCATGCTCTCCCTGTGACCGCGTGGGTTTTTCTCCGGGTGCTCCGGTTTCCCTCGACATCCCAAAGACGTGCGGGTTTGTAGTTTAATTGGCCCTCTGTAAATTGCCCCCAGTGTGCAGGGGGAGGGGGATAACATAGAACTAGTGAATGGGTGATTGGTGGGCCGAACGGCATGTTTTCATGCTATCTGTCCAAACTAAAGCCCAACACGACAGCTGAAACCTACAGCCCAACACAACAGCTCAAACCTACAGCCCAACACTAAAGTCCTAAACTAAAGCCGAACACTAAAGCTCAAAACTAGGCTTATACTCGCTGGAATTTAGAAGACTGAGGGGGGATCTTATTGAAACATATAAAATTCTTAAGGGGTTGGAGAGGCTAGATGTGGGAAGATTGTTCCCGATGTTGGGGAAGTCCAGAACCAGGGGTCACAGCTTAAGGATAAGGGGGAAGTCTTTTAGGACCGAGATGAGAAAACATTTCTTCACACAGAGAGTGGCGAGTCTGTGGAATTCTCTGCCACAGAAGGTAGTTGAGGCCAGTTCATTGGCTATATTTAAGAGGGAGTTAGATGTGGCCCTTGTGGCTAAAGGGATCAGGGGGTATGGAGAGAAGGCAGGAACAGGTTACTGAGCTGGATGATCAGCCATGATCATATTGAATGGCGGTGCAGGCTCGAAGGGCCGAATGGCCTACTCCTGCACCTATTTTCTATGTTTCTATGTAACACTAAAGCCCAACACTAAAGCCCAACACTAAAGCCCAACCATAAAGCTTAAAGCTAAAGCTCAACACTAAAGCCCGACACTAAAGCTCAACACTAAAGCCCAACACTAAAGCCCAACACTAAAGCTCAACCATAAAGCTCAAACCTAATGCTCAACCATAAAGCTGAACACTAAAGCCCAACACTAAAGCCCAACACTAAAGCTCAACACTAAAGCTCAACCATAAAGCTCAAACCTAAAGCTCAACCATAAAGCTTAAAACTAAAGCCCTAAACTAAAGCCCAAAAGTAAAACTGAAAACATCAAAGGGCAGTAAGTGAGTTTGGTCGAGGCCCGTGCATTGGATGGGGTGACTATTCTAACTGCACCTTGTCCCCATCTCCGCACACAGAGAACAAAAGAAAATGGCTCACTGTCTCTGCGATAGGGGCCTCTGCACATCGGCACAATAACAGACCGCTGGAATTACACAGCGTCTTGTGTTGCACTTGGTCACATTGACTGCTGTAACTACAGCTTTACACGGGCTCCACAAGTTCCCCCTAATTATGATTAATGTTCAGCAGGGTGCAAATCTCGTCCTCGGAAGCCTCGCAGATGCAGAAACTCTGTGTCCTCTGAACACTCTCGAGGCTAAACAGAATACTGTAGAGCCAGGCATAAATCACAAGACCGCCGAACAAAGTTCACATTTCCCGTGCCGCGCAGGCATTGCCATTTTAAGAAACTGGAACACATTGATTCCCCCCCCCTTCCCCTCTCTCCCTCCCTCTTCCAGCCTTGAAGCGCTCTGATCTCACCCAGAGACGCCTCCTCTGCTGTTGAAACCGCTCACTCCCAAATAAGGAGAGCAGCTGTACAATCCATGCTCCCACACTGTGAACGTGTGGGAGGGGACGGAGGGGGGGAGGGAGGGAGGAGGGAGGGAGGGGGGGCGGGGGGGAGGGAGGGAGGGAGGGGAAGAACTCGGCATACACCGTGGCTCATTTACAGCAACTGCAACAGCAGAGAAGAGAAGGAACTCGAGCCGAAACGTCACCCGTTCCTTCTCTCCAGAGATGCTGCCTGTCCCGCTGAGTTACTCCAGCATGGCGTGTCTGCACCAGTGAACACAACAGGTTGGCCAGCTCCCTCCAACTGCCTTTATTCTGTGAGAGGCACAGACAAAACACAGCGCAGGAGGTCCACTGCTCAGATGGAGAAAATGTTTTATTCATGACACCCAACATCTCGGGGCTTTCAGAGTCTGGCCCTGACTGAAGACTTCAGCTAAACAGTTGCAAAGACACAGCCAGGCCACATTCAGGCTTTTAATTACTATCACCACCCCGTGCACCAAAACAAACCACCCCCACAGCACTGACACAACAGGTTGAAGAGAGAGAGAGAGACACACACACGCACACACACTCTCTCAACACACACACACGCACACACACACACGCACGCACACACGCGCACACACACACAGACACACACACAACCAACAAACTCATCACACACACACAACAAACTCATCACACACACCACACACACACACACACACACACATGCACACTTGTACGTTCAACACACGCGCGCGCGCAACACACATACTTGTACACACATACGTTCACACTGTACACGTACTTGAACACACACTTGTGTACCCACACTTGTGTAAACACATACACTTGAACACACACACACACACTTGTGCACCCACACTTGTGTAAACACACACACACTTGAGCACGCACACACACACTTGAGTTCACACCACACACACTTGAGTACACACACACAGTTGGGAACACACACACACTTGTACACACACAAACTTGTACACACACACTTGAGCACATGCACACTTGAGTTCACACCCACACATACTTGAGTACACACCCACACACACTTGAGTTCACACCCACACACACTTGTACAAACACACCTACATTTGTACACACACACACTTGAGCACGCACACACACTTGAGTTCACACCCACATACACTTGAGTACACACCCACATTTGGGAACACACACACACTTGTACACACACACACACACTTGTACACACACCCAGTTGTGCACCAGTTCAAGCTTGTCAGAAGTGAGGTTGGGGGGAGGAGAGGGGTGGCGGGAACAAGGATAAGGGCTGGGTTGGGGTGAAGGGCAGGCACAGTGGTGGGGAGTGTAAGAACGGAGTTTGGCTGCAGGACAGGTACAGGGAAAGAGGGAATGCAGGGGTTCCTTGAAATTAGTTTAGAGATACAGAGTGGGAACAGGCCCTTCGGCCCACTGAGTACATGCTGATCATGACCAACCTGGTACACTAGCACTGTCCTACACACTAGGGACAATTTACAATTTTTTTACCAAAGCCAATCAACCTGCAAGCCTGCACATCTTTGGAGTGTGGGAGGAAACCGGAGCACCCGTAGAAAACCCACGCAGTCACAGGGAGAACGTACAAACTCCATACAGACAGCGCGCGGAGTCAGGATCAAACCCGGGTCCCTGGCGCAGTGAGGCGGCAACTCTGCCGCTGTCCCACCGTGTCGCTCCGGGTGTTATGGTATCCATTCCCTCCACAGATGCTGCTTGACTCTCTGAGTTATTCCAGCATCTGCAGATTCTCATATCTCCACCTGTAGACTGCTACCAGTGTGTATGAAACCCACTAGTTAATCCATCAGATCTTTCTTACCCTGATGAGATGGTCCCAATGGTAGGGTCAAGAAATCACCACCAGTAAAGTTGGCTAAGATAAGTAGTCAGGGGCGGCACTGTGACGATTTGCTATCTTCCAGCTCCCAGACACCCAGGTTCGGTTCTGACCACTGTGCAGAGTTAGTACGTTTTCCCCGTGACCTGCGTGGGTTTTCTCCGGGTGCTCCGGTTTCCTCCCACACTCCAAAGGCGTGCAGGTTTGTCGGCTAATTGGCTTTGTAAAATTGTAAATTGTCCGCAGTGTGCGTAGGATAGTGTTAGCGTGCGGGGATCGCTGGTCGGCACGGACTCGGCGGGCCGAAGGGCCTCTTTCCATGCTGTATCTCTAAGCTAAACCAAACTAGTAAGATGGTGGGACCAAAAAAATCACCCCCCCCCCCCCCCGATAAAGTTGGCACAGAGAAGAACCGTGGCAGATTTATAAAGTACATGAGCACGTTCCAAAGTTATTAAACCCATGGCAAGCTGGGAAATGGCTTCCAATGCCAGGACTACAGTGGGTCAAAACAGCCTCGTTCAATGGTGCAATTTCTTTTGCTTCATTGAACACCTCTCCCTTCCATTGAGAGAGGTGAGACAACTGGGCCATTCACACCCGCTACCCCCCTGCCCCCCTCCCCCCACAACAACCCTGGAGGATTCACGAAGGAGTTCAGCAAATCCATGCAGGAACTTCCTCGAGGTTGGGCAAGCTAGGGCTTTATTTCGTGGAGCACGGGGAGGAAGAGGGGTGATCTTGCAGAGATCGCGAGAGGACAGATTGGGTAAATCCACAGTCTTTTGCCCAGAGGAGGGCATTGAAGGACCAGGAGACATGGGTTTAAGGTAACGAGAACCCGAGGGGCAACCTTTTCACACACAGAGGATGGTGGGTACATGGCTGCCACAGTAGGTAGCTGAGGAAGGTATGAGTCTCACCTGTTCAGCACTGCCTTCAACCACTGAAGGTCACCTCACCTTCTGTCTCCTTTCTCTGTTCGTTTACTTATTTATCTATTTATTCACTTCCCTATGTTCCTTAAATCCCTGTAAAGCGTCTTTGAGTATATGAAAAGCGCTATATAAATGTAATGCATTATTATTATTATTATAAGTATACGGATAGGAAAGGTTTAGAGGGATATGGGCCAAATGCGGGCAGGTGGGACTGGAGTCGATGGGGCATCTTGTCCACCGTGGGCAAGTTGGACCTGTTTCTATGCTCTATCACTCTATCTGTTCCCCATGCCTAGGTATCAGTTTTGGTTTCAGAGATACAGCATAGAAACAGGCCCTTCGGCCCACCGAGTCCGTGCCGACCAGCGATCATCGTACACTACTTCTATCCTACACACTAGGGATAATTCACAGAAGCCGAATAACCTACAAACCTGGGATAGGCACAAAATGCTGGAGTAACTCAGCGGGGCAGGCAGCATCTCTGGAGCCTGAGGTCTGAAGAGGGGACTCGACCCGAAACATCACCCCTTCCTTCTCTCCAGAGATGTTGCCTGTCCCGCTGAGTTACTCCAGCAATTTTGTGTCTATCTTCAGTTTAAACCAGCACCTGTAGTTCCTTCCGACACAACCGACAAACCTGCACGTCTTTGGAGTGTGGGAGGAAACCGGAGATCCCGGGGAAAACCCACGGGACCATGGGGAGAAAGTACAAACTCCGTACCGACAGCACCTGTAGTCGGGATCGAACTGGGATCTCTGGCGTTGTGAGGCAGCAACTCTACCGCTGCGCCACTGTGTCGCCTTTAGGGAGGGCTGTTCGCGGCCATTTTGAATTCAGCTTTTTTTTAAATTCTTCCTGTAATCAAGTATCACCACTAGACTGACTGTCCCAGGTTTTCAGCAACCAGGAATGGAGGCTTTCTTGTATTCAATCACTAACTCAAACACATGGGCGTAACATAAACTGTGTGTTTGCTCACCTTCCTCACCAAACCACAGTGAGTTGGGGAACCCCTTCATTTTAGCAGTGTGTCAGAAAGAATTGCAGAAAGAAATCCAAAAATGGGTAGCTAAACTTCGCACGCTCAATACTGAATCACCTGCAACAATTTGCCAGTGGAAAATATTATAATTCAGCTTCAAAAGGAACACCCTCATTGATACCTTGCTTTCTGCAGTGCCTTAGGATTAAATCACAAGAGGTATAGAGAACAGGAAACAGCATTTCAACCCAACATGCTTGTGCTGTCTCTTGTAGTTTCGAGATCTAGTGTGGAAACAGGCCCACCGAGTCCGCATCGACCAGCGATCCCCGCACACTAACACTGTCCTCCACACACCAGGGACGGTTTGTTTTAAAGTTTTATACCAAGCCAATTAACCAACAAACCTGTACCTCTTTGGAGTGTGGGCGGAAACCGAAGATCTCAGAGAAAACCCACGCGGGTCACAGGGAGAACGTACCTACAGCACCCACAGTCAGGTACCTCCAGCACCCGTAGTCAGGTTCGAACGCGGGCCTCTGGCGCTGTAAGGCAGTAGCTCTACCGCTACGCCACCCTGCTGTCCAATGGGCAAGATTTTAAATTAATCAAAAAATGGTCAGCTTCAGATGACCACATTAAAACAGTTATCAGAAAGGACACCATTTGGTCAATTGTGCATTAGCCTTTCTTTGAAATAACTATTTTAGAATTTAGACTTAGCGTGCGGAAACAGTTCCTTCGGTCCACGCTGACTAGCGTTCACCCCGTACACTAGCACTATCCCACACACCAGGGACAAGTTACAACTTTTACAGAAGCCAATTAACCTACAAACCTGCACGTCTTTGGGGTGTGGGAGGCAACCGGAGCACCCGGAGAAAACCCACGCGGTCACAAGGAGAACGTGCAAACTCCGTACAGACAGCGCCCGTAGTCGGGATCGAACCTGGGTCTCTGCCGCTGCGAGGCAGCAACTCTACCGCTGCGCCATCATGCCACCCTGCTGCTGAGACGGCTCATTTATACACAATGAATGGTCGAACTCTACAAGTACAGTGGGACGTGTACGTGTAAGAAGGAGCTGCAGATGCTGGTTTATACCGAAGATGGACACAAAATGCTAGAGTAAGTCAGTGGGACGAGCAGCGTCTCTGGTGAGAAGGAACGGGTGACTCTTGGGGTATGGATGGGAGGGTCTCGACCTGAAACATCACCCATTCCTTCTCTCCAGAGATGCTGCCTGTCCCGCCGAGTGACCCCAGCGTTTTGTGTCCAGCCACACAGAGAATGGTGGGTGCCTGGAACGTGCTGCCTAGGGTGTTGGCGGAAGCAGATACGATAGTGGCATTTAAGAGGATTTCAGATAGGCAGATGGATCTAGAGTGGCACGGTGGCACAGCAGTAGAGTTGCTGCTTTACAGCGTTTACAGGGCTTGCAGCGCCAGGGACCCAGGTTCGAGCCTGGCCTAGGATGCTCGTCTGTAGGGAGTTTGACCGCAGGTCCTGCCTTTACATAGTTTGTACGTTCTCCCCCCGACTGCGTGGGTTTTCTCCGGGTGCTCCGGTTTCCTCCCACATTTCAAAGACGTACAGATTTGGAGGTGAATTGGCGTGGTATAGATTTAAATTGTCCCCAATGTGTGTACGATAGTGTTAGTGGGGATCGCTGGTCGGTGCAGACTCGATGGGCCGAAGGGCCTGTTTCCGCGCTGTATCTCTAAACTAAACTCCACATCTACCCCGTTAAGCCATGTAAGGATTTTATTTATTACAACAGGATTTCCTTTCCGATCAAAACACCATGTCAATGGCTCTAATACCTTTATATCCTTCTCAGCGATCACTCAGCCACTGTTGCTCCAAAGAAAACATTGCAAGATTGTCCAACTTGAATCCTACGAACCTACTTTGTAATTTATAGCTAAAATCTCTAGACCTGTCTTCACTTCAACAGAAAACAAATCCCACCGGTGTACAACGCCTGAGATTTATTTTGTCTGGTTGAAAGTTGTGCCAGTGTAGGAAGGAACTGCAGGTGCTGGTTTAAACACAACCGTCCTGGTTTAGACACAAAAAGCTGCAGTAACTCAGTCTGAAATCTGCTCACGTTTGAAGAAGGGTCTCGACCCGAGAACGGCACCTATTCCAGCTTTTTGTCGTCTCGAATGGCCCAATCGTGCACCTGCGACTTATGACCAACGAGGGTTCGAGCGGCCTCCTCTTGCTGCGTGTTGTCGTGCTGGCAAATGGAGCCTCCTTCCTGGTCAGTCACACACGTAGTGCGGCACGGTGGCGCAGCGGTAGAGTTGCTGCCTTACAGCGAATGCAGTGCTAGAGACTCAGGTTCGATCCTGACTACGGGTGTTGTACTGTACGGAGTTTGTACGATCTCCCCGTGACCTGCGTGGGTTTTCTCCGAGATCTTCGGTTTCCTCCCACACTCCAAAGACGTACAGGTTTGTAGGTTAATTGGCTGGGCAAATGTAAAAATTGTCCCTAGTGTGTGTAGGATAGTATTAATGTGCGGGGATCGCTGGGCGGCGCGGACCCGGTGGGCCGAAGGGCCTGTTTCTGTGCTGTATCTCTAAATCTAAAAAATCTACCCAGGGCCCGGTGAGCGGAAGGCAACACCGTCGTTACTGGCAAGGGTGCAGGTTGTGGGTGTGTCTCCCTAGCCCACGAGGCAATGGCGTGCATTCAGGTGAGAATATTGATGCGTGCCACTGAAGCAAGGCGTACCCTGCCTGCAGGGTGGTCTCGCCTCGTTCGGCCCCGGGGGGGAGGGGGAAGGGGGGGGGGACGTTGGGAAACGCGCTTCTCAGTTTCAAACAGGCTGGACCGGCTCGGGGACAAAACCGGTTCACCAGCTTTGCGTCAGTGTCTGTTTTCTGTTCCCATTCGGGGGGGGGGGGGGAGAGGAGAGGGCTCTTAATCCCGATGTGCATAAATCACAGGACACCCAGCACAGTTACGAGTTGGGATGCCGGCGAGGCAAATCAGTCTGAACACTCTCAGAGGGACATGGAGCAAATATGGATCAATGGGATGAGCCGAGATGGGGCGGGCATTGTTGTATAGTCAGAGAATCATACAGTGTGGAAACTGGCCCTGTGGCCCAACTTGCCCACATCGACCAACATGTCCCATCTGCACCAGTCACACTTGCCTACGTTTGGCCCACATCCCTCTAAACCTGCCCTATCCATGTACCTGTCCATAATTGCTTCTTAAAAGAAGGATATTTCAGTGGATATTTTTAAGGCAGAGATAGATAGATTTTTAATTAGTACAGGTGTCAGAGGTCGTGGGGAGAAGGCAGGAGAATGTGGCAAGGAGGGAAAGATAGATCAGCCATGATTGAATGGCGGAGTTAACGCTTGATGGGCCGAATGGCCTAATTCTACTACTATCCCTTATGACCTTAGCAGTTGCGTTAGTCCCTACCTCAACTCGTTCCATACACCCACCTCCCTTTGCGTGAAAAGTTATCCCTCGGATTCCTGTAACATCTTTTCCTTTACCTCAAACCTATACCCTCTGGTTCTCGATTCCCCCTCTCTGGGCAAAAGACTGTGCGTCCACCCGATCTATCCTTCTCATGATTTTGGACCCCTCTGTAAGATCCCCCCCTCGTCCTCCTGCACTTGAGGGAACAGTGTCCCAGGAGAGAATGGGCAAGTTGAACCAAAGAGCCTGTTTCCATCCTGTCTGACTCGATGACTCTGACTGTGGAGCAAGGAACTGTAGATGGTGGTTTACACTGAAGATAGGCACAAAGTGCTGGAGTAACTCAACAGGTCAGGCAGCATGTCTGGAGAAATAAAGATGGGTGAAAATGGCCCGCAACCCGAAACGTCACCCATCTTTTTTCTCCAGACATGCTGCCTGACCCGCTGAGTTACACCAGCACTTTGTGTCTATTATGCCTAATGTGTATGATAGTTTAGGTAATTTAAACAAGACACTCTTTTATTCCACTAACATTGTCCCATCTAGACACATTAACACACCATCAATACATCAGAGGGTGCCAATACCCTTTCTGCCAACCAATCTGAAATGAACAGTTTAGTTTAGTTTAAAGATACAGCACAGAAACAGGCCCTTCGGCCCACCAAGTCCACACCGACCAGCGATCCCCGCACACTAATACTATCCTACACACACTAGGGACTATTTACAATTATGCCAAGTCAATTCACCTACAAACCTGTACGTCTTTGGAGTGTGGGAGGAAACCGAAGATCTCGGAGAAATCCCAGGTCACAGGAAGAACGTACAAACTCCGCACAGACAAGCATCTTGGGCAATGCCTTCTGGTTTTCCAACAAGAAAAATTGGCTTTAGATTTAGGTTTACTACATTATTCTTGCACACACCAAGGCAGTGCGAAAAGCTTTGCTTTTGCAAGCTGTCCAAAATGGTCAGATGTACCGTACCTAGATCCAATCAAGTCACACTCAAGTACAACAGATAGAGCAAAGGGGAAGGAGCTATCTGGCAATAGAAACCTGTGCTGTTATTTTGTTAGTATATGCCATGACTTTCTCCACCTACCCCAGTTATAATTTAACAGCCTTACTGAACAAAGAAATATCTATCAATCTGGCATCAAATTTTCAATAGATCCTTGGCTCAGCAGTACATTTGAGTGAAAAATACCAGATATTTACTGCATTCTATGTGAAGAGTCTGCTTCCTGAAATCGAGTTTAAGCTTTGATTATTGCCACATGTACCGAGGTACAGTGAAAAGCTTTTGTTGGGTGCTAACCAGTCAGCGGAAAAGACAATACACGATTACAATCGAGCCGTCCACAGGGCACAGGTACATGATAAAGGGAATAACGTGAATAAAGTTTAGTGCAAGATAAAGTCCAGGAACGTTCGATCAAAGATCGTCCGAGGGTCTCCATTGAGGTGGATAGTAGCTCGGGGCAGTTCTCTAGTTGTTGGCAGGATGGTTCAGTTGCCTGATAACAGCTGGGAAGAAACTCTCCCTGAATCTGGAGGTGTGCGTTTTCACACTTCTGTACCTTTTACCCGGTGGGAGAGGGGAGAAGATGGAGTGGCCGGGGGCGAGACTCGTCCTTGATTACGTTGCTGGCCCTGGTGAGACTAGGCTCCCATATTAAGGTTATATTTGCTCCCACTCGATTCCTACATTTCAAAGGACCCAAACTATATCAATTCACTTCATAGAGATCTCAATTCCATCCATCTTCTATACTCAAGCCTCTATTTGCCTGGTCAATGGAAACTGCCTTCATAATTAAACTCTGAGCCTTGCAGTCATTCTAGTGTTTAGTTTACTTTCGAGACACAGCACGGAAACAGTCCTTTCGGCCCACTGAGTCCGCACCTACCAGCGATCCCCGTTCACTGGCACTATCCTGCACAATTACAATTTCTATAATCACAATTCTTATACTCCCCTACCTCCTCCATGGTCATTTTACAAGTACCAAAGGTCTCCACGTTGTTTCTCTTGAGATTACAACTTCCCGAGCCAACAATGGACCTACCAGGGCACCGACCGCCCTGACGAAGGTCATGTGAGGCCAGCCTTGACTTGTCCTGATTGTTTCATGCCTCCAGCTCTTAACATTCACCCCCCCCATGTTCAGACTGAAGAAGGGTCCCGACCCAAAACATCACCTATTCCTTTTCTCCAGAGATGCTGCCTGACCCGCTGAGTTACTCCAGCACTGTGTGTCCATCTTCGGTGTGAAACAGCATCTGCAGTTCCTTCCTACACCTTGTGTCTATCTTTTGTATAAACCAACATCTGCTTTGTTCCTAGAATATTTTAGTGTCTGTTCCAGTGGTTGCTGGTGTGTTGATCAGCCGTTCGTTTCCTTGTTCCGTTCCAACGCTCCTTTCTATTTCACTCTTTCTCTCTCCAAGATCGCACTGTCCTCACTTCCCTGACGGCAGTGGAGCCAATGTTTCTCAGGTCTTTCCCATTAACTTCCGCTCCAGCACTTGGAACCGCTCCACGGCCTGGGCTCCCCATCGACTCCTGCACTTGGATGACTCCCTTATTTCTTGGTAACTAGAGAGAGATACAGTGCTCAAAATGGAGCCAAAACAAAGCCTTGGCATATTGTGCAGGAAGGAGCTGCAGATGCTGCTTTAAACCAAAGACAGACACAAAGGGCTGGAGTCAGACAGCAAGGCCGGGGAAAAGGAATGGGTGACATCGACACCAGTCTCCATTCATTCACAAATTGCTGGAGTAACTCAGCAGGTCACGCAGCATCTCAGGAGAGAAGGAATGGGTGACGTTTCGGGTCGAGACCCTTCTTCAGACTGATGTCAGGGGGGCGGGACAAAGGAAGGATATAGGTGGAGACAGGAAGAGAGGGAGATCTGGGAAGGGGGAGGGAAAGAGGGGGACAGAGGAACTATCTAAAGTTGGAGAAGTCAATGTTCATGCCGCTGGGCTGCAAACTGCCCAGGCGAAATATGAGGTGCTGTTCCTCCAATTTCCGGTGGGCCTCACTATGGCACTGGAGGAGGCCCATGACTGAAAGGTCAGACTGGGAGTGGGAGGGGGAGTTGAAGTGCTCAGCCACCGGGAGATCAGGTTGGTTAACGCGGACTGAGCGCAGGTGTTGAGCGAAGCGATCGCCGAGTCTCCAGGTCAGTCCAGGGGTCCAACAGCTTGGCGGGCTCCCCCCGGGAAGCCGCGGTCCGCTGGTCCGGCCGCACAGGGACCGCGCTCTCCTGCGAGCATTCAGCCGCCCGCGGCCACGTGGAAGTCAGGACGTCAAGGCTGGGCTGCAGTCAGTGAACAGCATCCCGACATAGGTGCATCCATCAGCTTAGTTTAGCGGTGCAGTGCAGAAACAGGTCCTTCGGCCCACCGAGTCCTCGCCGACCAGCGATCCCTGCACACTAACGCCATCCTACACACACACACTAGGGACCATTTACAATTTTACCAAGCCAATTAGCCCACAAACTTGTACGTCTTTGGAGTGTGGAAGGAAACCTGAGCTCCCAGAAAAAACCCCCACGCAGGTCACGGGAAGGACGTACAAACTCCGTACAGACAGCACCCGTAGTCAGGATCGAACCTGGGTCTCTGGCGCTGTGAGGCAGCGACTCTGCCGCTGTGCCACCGTGCCGCACATTGTCACGGTGATGCAGCACTGAATGTAATAAAAGCGTAACGGTGTCCTGTGTTGGACCAATTTTCATGGACCTGAATTGCAGGGGGGTCTAGATTGACCTGGAGGTAAACGGTATTAGTTGAAATAGGGGGAAAAAGTTGGAATGATGTGGGTGGGTGAAAGGGCCCATTTCTATGCTGTGCAACACTAACTAAATATAACATCGTTGAAAGGAGGTAAAATGCTGGAGTAACTCTGTGGGTCAGGCAGCATTTCTGGGGAAAATGGATGGGTGACGTTTTGGGTCGGGACCCTTCTTCAGACTGAAAGTAGGGGCGGGAGGGATGGGGTGGGGGGAGGGAAGGGAGGTGAAGAGCTTGAGGCGAGAAAAGGATTTTGTCTGGTGCAACCTGTGCAGAGGAAAAGCCTAGAGGAAAATACTCGAAGGGCCGAATGGCCTCCTCCTGCACCTATTGTAAAATTAAATTAAAAAAACCCAAAAAAACACCAGGATCAATCCCAGCCGAAATAAATCAGTGGATCGATCAGGTAGCATCTCTGGAGAAAATGGATCGGCGACATTTTGGGTCGGGACCCTTCTTCTGTGCAAATCGGCAGCCATCCTTTGTCTCCGGAGATGCTGCCTGACCTGCTGAGTTACTCCAGCACTTTGCTGGAGTCTAACTCTGACTAAGTCACCTGGGTGCATCTTTATAGCGTTGGTGGAAGATTTTGTCCGGTGCAACTTGTGCAGAGGAAAAGCCTAGAGGACAATACTCGGCAGTTCCTTCCTTCCCACACATTGGGTTTAGGTTTAGTTTAGTTTAGTTTATTGTCACGTGTGTCTGTTCCTAGACTCTCCCACTAGTGGATACATCCTCACAGATTCACCACCCTCTGACTAAATACATTCCTCCTCCACTCCATTGTAAAGGTACCTCTTTTTATTCTGAGGCTGTGCCCTCTGGATCCAGACTCTGCCATTACGGTGAAACATCCTCTCCACGTCCACTCTATCCAGGCCTCTCCAATGGTCCGAGTTTGGCCCATATCCCACCTTTCTATCCACAAACCTAGAGGAGTCATTGTGTCTCGACACTTTTGTTCTCGCAAAGACACGAGCAATTTTGATGCAAGGAAACATAGAAACGTAGAAAATAGGTGCAGGAGGAGGCCATTCGGCCCTTCGAGCCAGCACCGCCATTCATTGTGATCATGGCTGATCGTCCACAATCAATAACCCGTGCCTGCCTTCTCCCCATATCCCTTGATTCCACTAGCCCCTAGAGCTCTATCTAACTCTCTCTTAAATCCATCCAGTGATTTGGCCTCAACTGGCCTCTGTGGCAGAGAATTCCACAAATTCACAACTCTCTGGGTGAAAAAGTTCCTTCTCACCTCAGTTTTAAAGGACATTTCACCGGCAGCTTCACACTGAGGGACGTACTGCAGGCAGGAAAGGGTTGGCCTTGCTGTGAAGCCGCAGCCTTGCTGTGACTTGCCCGCCCGCCCGCCCGCACTCCTGCCAAGTGCAGATGAAAGCCGTCAAGGTGTGGAATGCGATAGCCGTGCAGTGAACAGATTGGTATCCCATTTCCGCAGGTGCATGCACTCTGCCCATTCTGAACCCGCCAAGAGGTGGGCCGTGTAAAGTGTAGGTTAAGCCTCGAGTCTGTAATCGCTGGGGCTGAACCGATAGCACTGAGTTTGAGCTTTAGATGCTGGAGTAACTCAGCGGGACAGGCAGCATCTCTGGATAGAAGGAATGGGTGAGGTTTCGGCTCGACACCCTTTCCCCCCCCCCCCTGACTAGATTGAAGAAGGGTCCAAACCCACAAAACCTCCCTATTACCACTTCACAAAATAAAACACAGCTGGACTCTGTGAAAGTAACACATTATGTTCAAGACTGGAACAGTAAACAGGAGGCTCGACGCTGCTGCGTAACATAAACAAGAAAACTGCAGAGGAATCTCACCAGAACGTATCAAGTTGCAAATCTCTTTGGGGCCGGTTGGTCAAAGCAAAACCTACCCAGAGCTCCGAGGACTGACAACAACGACGTGGACAGAATAGCCACTGCGGAGAGCCAAGAGAGTCGGCACATTCCAGCGCTGGGTCGATGATGGGTTTCATGGGCCAGAGGGCTAAACAACTCAGAATGAAAACAAAAGTCTGAGAAGCAACTTTACCAACGTCTGTCTTAGGGGGATAGTCCAAAGTGGTCAAGAAGAGAATTATTCCAAACGGAAAATCAAGGTTTTAGAAGATAGACACAAAAAGCTGAAGTAACTCAGCGGGACAGGCAGCATCTCTGGAGAAAATTAATAGGCAACGTTTCGGGTTGGAACCCTTCTTCAGACTAGAAGTGGAGGGGGGGGTGGGGGTGGAAACTGGAGGTGAGAAAAGGTCAGAACAAATCAACGGATGACCTCAGGAAATGGCCCAAAATGGCCCAGTGTTGGCTGGGGAAAGTGTGATAAGGAGAGGAATACAAGGATGCAAACAATGGAATAGGTAAGATGACTAGGGTGGCGGAGGGGAGGGAACGCAGGAGTTACTTGAAATTGAAAAGGCCTTTTCCCACCCGTGGGTGGCCATTAGAGACATTTTATAGTCACATCTCAATGTTTACATTTTTTAGTAGAATGAAAATTCCATCACACCACTGCTGAGTGAAATTACTGCACATATTCCTTCCCCCCCACCCCCCCCCCCCCCTCACAAAATGCTTACAACAACACAAGCTTACAGCAACTCAATGCATCGCCACTGTGCTGGCACTGTAAACAATGTCCATTCCGTGGAGGGGAGACTTGATAAAATGATGAGAGCCCTAGATAGGGTCGGCAGACAGAACCTTTGTCTCAGAGTGGAAATTACCAACACGGTGGCGCAGCGGTAGAGTCGCTGCCTTACAGCGCTTGCAGCGCCAGAGACCCAGGTTCGATCCCGACTACGGGTGCTGTCTGTGTGGAGTTTGTACCTTCTCTCCGTGACCTACAAGATCTCCCGTTTCCTCCCACGCTCTCAAGACCTACAGGTTTGCAGGTTAATTGACTAGGTACAAGTGTAAATTGTCCCTCGTGTGTGTAGGATGGTGTCCATGTGCGGGGATCGATGGTCGGTGTGGACTCGGTGGGCCGAAGGGCCTGTTTCCGCACTGCATCTGTAAACTAAACTAGAGGGCAGAGCTACGGCCTCTGTATTTCTGTTCATGAAGTCTTCTGCGGACAGTGGTCATTGACAAATCCACACCCGACTCCTGAAGAGTGTTTCTGATCTGTCGGACAGGTGTTTGGGGATTTTTCTTTATTACAGAGAGAATTCTTCTGTCATCAGCTGTGGAGGTCTTCCTTGGCCTGCCAGTCCCTTTGCGATTAGTAAGTTCACCAGTGCTCTCTTTCTTCTTAATGATGTTCCAAACAGTTGATTTTGGTAAGCTTAAGTTTTGGCTGATGTCTCTAACAGTTGTATTCCTGTTTCTCAGTCTCATAATGGCTTCTTTGACTTTCATTGGCACAACTTTGGTCCTCATGTTGATAAACAGCAATAAAAGTTTCCAACGATGATGGAAAGACTGGAGGAAAGACTAGGTGCTGAGAGTTCTCTTGTACCTCCATTAAGGAGGCAATTAAACACACCTGAGCAATTACAAACACCTGTGAAGCCATGCGCCCCAAACATTATGGTGCCCTGAAATGAGGGGACTGTGTATAAACACAGCTGTAATTTCTACATGGTGAAACCAAAATGTATAAAAATGGCCTTTAATAAAATCTGACAATGTGCACTTTAACCACATGTGATTTTTACTATTACAAATCTCAAATTGTGGAGTACAGAGGCAAATAAATAAATGATGGGTCTTTGTCCCAAACATTATGGAAGGCACTGTATAAGGTGAGAGGGGAGTAGTTTAATCAGCAGGATCCAAACCCACCACCACCACCTCTACCACCACCACCACCACCACCACCACCACCACCACCACCACCACCTCTACCACCACCACCACCACCACCACCACCACCTCTACCAGTACCAGGGAGGATGAGGGCAACAGGGGGAGTGGGAGGAATCTACCAACTACACACCATTCTGATCAGAGATGGGTCTAAGTCCTGCACTCCCTGGCCCACAGCGCAGTTAGAGCAGGCCAAACAGTACAGCACTGGGGCGGCACGGTGGCGCAGTGGTAGAGTTGCTGCTTTCCAGCGCCAGAGACCCGGGTTCGATCCAGACTACGGGTGCTGTAAGAAAATAACTGCAGATGCTGGTACAAATCGAAGGTATTTATTTCACAAAATGCTGAAGTAACTCAGCAGGTCAGGCAGCATCTCAGGAGAGAAGGAATGGGTGACGTTTCGGGACGAGAAGTTTCGGGTCGAGAAGTTTCGAGTCTGAAGATGGGTCTCGTCCCGAAACGTCACCCATTCCTTCTCTCCTGAGATGCTGCCTGACCTGCTGAGTTACTCCAGAAGTTTGTGAAATAAAAACAGACTACGGGTGCTGTCTGTACGGAGATTGTACGTACATTGTGTGACCACGTGGGTTTCCTCTGGGTGCTCCGGTTTCCTCCCACACTCCAAAGATGTACAGGTTTGTTGGGTAACTAGCTTCGTTAAACAAGTTGTCCCTGGTGTGTGTAGGATAGTGCTAGTGCAGAGGGTGGTCACTGGTCGGCACGGACTCGGTGGGCCGAAGGGCCTGTTTCCGTGCTGCATCTCTAGGGGTCTACAGTTTAAGATGGCCGCTCCCAACACCTTCCCGAAGGCAAGCAAGGATGGAGAACAGGTGCTGGCCTCACCTGCACCCACCCGCATCCCGAGAGTGGACTTTAAAAAAGTGAGCCAGTCATGATAACTTTGTCGAATATAGAATCTTTCTTGATGCGCGCAAACTGTCTGCCGCGTTTCAACAATGACTAGACATCAAAAGCACTTCATTGATTAGAAGTGTTATTGGAAAGCAACCATTTACAAGCCCTTTGTTTCTTTTCCACAAATGCCACACCCATTGCCAAGTCTGAACAAGCCTGGTTAAAGAGGGAACCGTAGAGGCTAACTCTCCAGCCAAAGGGACTGCGAGACAATTACAGATACTTGGGACAAAGCACAAAACCCTTCATGGTTAATAGAAATAGTAGAGTTGAAGAGCGGTTAAACACTAATTATATGATAACTCACAGTAATACTTTTAATCTCCAAAAGACGTACAGGTATGTAGGTTAATTGACTGGGTAAATGTAAAAATTGTCCCTGGTGTGTGTGGGATGGTGTTGATGTGCGGGGATCGCTGGGCGGCACAGACTCGGTGGGCCGAAGGGCCTGTTTCCGCGCTGTATCTCTAAATCGAAAAAAAATCTAATTTGATGTTTAATTTCCTTTTGGGCTGATTGATTAAGACTGCTGATCTTTGGAGTGTTTTAGGTTATAAAAAGCCAAAGGACTTAGTTCAACTTTAGTGTTGCAAGTGTGGAGGCAGTCCCTTGGGCCCACCAAGCCCAGGCCGACTGTCAATCACCTGTTCACACTAGTTCCATGTTATCCCAGTTTTGCATGGCACACACTAGGGGTAAATTATAGAAGTCAATGAACCTGCAAACCTGTACGTCTGAGGGATTTGGGTGGAAACCAGAGCCCCTGGAGCAAAACCCACACAGTCACAGGGAAAACGCACGAGCTCCGTGCAGACAGCACACGTAGTCAGATTCGAACCCGGCTCTCTGGCACTGGATTTTATCAATGGCCAATTCAGCAAGCCTTCCAACAATGTCAAGTGAATAATGTTTTGAGTCAAGTGGCCTTCCTTAAATCAGGCTCTGACGACCTTCTGCTCAGAGTCAGAACATCATCTCACAGATAGACACAAAAAGCTGGAGTAACTCAGCAGATCAGTCAGCATCTCTGGAGAGAAAACGTTTCAGGTTTGGACCTCCTGACGAAGAGTCCCGACCCCAGCTTTTCTTGCCAGAGATGCTGCCTGACCCGCTGAGTTACTCCAGCACTTAGTCTACCTTTGGTGCCAACCAGCATCTGCAGTTGCTTGTTATCACGTCATCTCATGGTCCAGTGAACTGATCTATTCCCATACCTCCGTAGAGTACTGTAGTCGCACAGTGCTACCATCTTTTTGGAGAAGATTGTAAATCCAGACTCCATCTTTAGGTTTAGGTTTATTACCGTCACGTGCATCGAGGTACAGTGAAATGCTTAGTTTTGCATGCTAACTAAGTCAGATAATACCACGCATAAATCACTAAATACAATCAAGCAAACTCAATCTACTCTCTCGTGAACATAAATGATGTTTCCAAGGGGATCTGGGGAGTTCCTGGCTGATATTTGTCCTGGCTGATATTTGTACTTTAAGTCAACATAAGAAGAGAAGCAGTGTGAGATTTGGCCGCTGGGTTTGATACAGTACCACTGGGACTAGACTTTAATGGATGCACAGCAATCAGTGATGTGCCAAAGCTGTAAAAGGTGCTCTCCCATCGTTAAGATCGCTCTTCTCTCTTTAATTACTTGATTGCAACTGGATTGAAATCATGCATCTGCATTGCAATCATGCATCCAGATTGCAATCATGCATCTGGATTGCAATCATGCATCTGGATTGAAATCATGCATCTGGATTGCAATCATGCATCCGGATTGCAATCATGAATCCGGATTGCAATCATGAATCCGGATTGCAATAATGCATCCAGATTGCAATCATGCATCCGGATTGTAAGCAATTATAATATTTCCACTGACTGGATAGCGTGCAACAACAAAAAAATATTCACTGTACATCGTTACACGTGACAATAAATTAAACTAAACTTAATGTTCAATAAGTCATGCTGCTGCCTTTAGAGGCTGGCTTAGTTTAGTTTAGTTTAGGTGACATGGGACCATGGCACGAGTGACGTTTCGGGTCGAGACCCTTCTTCAGTCTGAGAGTGGGGGGAAAGGGAAAGAAGAGATCGTCCATTGTTGGCTGTGGGCTGTGGGCTGGGTGATAACGAGTTATGCTAACAAAACACAACAGGACGACTGTGAAACTAGAACGATGACTGTGGTGGGGGAGGGACGGAGAGAGAGGGGATGCAAGGGGGACTTGATGTTATAGAAATCAATATTTATATCTGTTTGATCCCTTCCCACCAGCTTACCAAGTCAAACTCTTGGCAATCTTAATATCACATTAATTTCAAGATGAGTTTTGGACCATGCTTCATATTAAAAAAATGATTTCTACCTCTGTAACTTCTCCAAATCTGCCTCTGTTATAGTTTAATTGGTTTAGTTTAGTATTAGTTTAAAGATACAGTGCGGAAACAGGCCCTTTGGCCCACCGAGTCTGCACCGACCAGCGATCCCCGCACACTAACGCCATCATACACACGCTAGGGACAATTTACATTTATACCAAGCTGAATAACCTGCAAACCTGTACGTCTTTGAAGTGTGGGAGGAAACCGAAGATCTCGGAGAAAACCCACGCGGTCATGGGGAGAACGTACAAACTCCGTACAGACAAGCACCCCGGTCGGCGCAGACCCAGTGGGCCGAAGGGCCTGTTTCCGCGCTGTATCTCTAAACTAAACTGCCTACCCCGTAGGCAATGACTGCAAGCTAACAAACAAACAAACACACACACACACTTAAATGAAGACTTTTACAGAGCTGCTGCAAAATTAAATGTTTCCACATTATAAATATTTTTGCATTCAGGCAATGTTCTTCGTTTCCTGCCAGGGCTATAAATATTCCCGTCCCCTCCCAGCGGGGCCACAGTGGAAACCTGTTAAGCTGCAGAGTCTTTGCATCGTGACTGGAGGTGGGAAAGGGAGGTGGGGGGATTCCCCGTGACCAGGGAAAGAAGAAAAAAAAAAAGAGTAGACAAAATGTGTAGGAAAGTACTGCAAATGCTGGTTGAAATCGAAGGTCGCCACAAAATGCTGGAGTAACTCAGCGGGACAGGCAGCATCACTGGAGAGAAGGAATGGGCCTGAGGAAGGGTCTTGACCCGAAACGTCACCCATTCCTTCTCTCCAGAGATGCCGCCTGTCCCGCTGAGTTACGCCTTCAAAGAAGAAAAGAGTTGGGAAATGGAATGGCCACAATTTCCCATGGACGAGATCTGACCTCTGTCACGGTGGTGCAGCGGTAGAGCTGCTGCCCCACGGCGCCAGAGACCCGGGTTCGATCCTGACTAGGGCGCTTGTCTGTACGGAGTTTGTACGTTCCCCCCACGAACTGCGTGGGTTTTCTCCGAGATCTTCGGATTCCTCCCACACTCCAAAGACGTACAGGTTTGTAGGTTAATTGGCTCGGCATAAAAATTTGTCCCTAGTGTGTGTAGGATAGTGTTAGTGTGCGGGGATCGCTGGGCGGTGCAGACTCGGTGGGCCGAAGGGCCTGTTTCCACGCTGTATCTCTAAACTAAACTAATTACCAGACTGCGCGAAATATCAATAACGCCTCCATTCATTTAACACCTTTAACACAATAAAACTTTGCAAATCACTTTGCAGAGGTCATTATCAGAGTAAAAGCCGTAGAAGGCAATTGAAAGATTGCACAAGAGGCAATCGGAAAGTGGAAGAGGCCGAGAGGATTGAAGAGATAATTCAGCCGACAAGTGAGGACATCGCCACAGAAGCTTAGTTTAGAGACAGAGCAGGTAAACAGGCCATTCGGCCCACTGTCCACACCGACCACCGATCACCCGTGCTATCCCACTTTCACATCCTCCACACCAGCGGCAATGTGCAGAAGCCAATTAACCTACACAAAAGGACACCAAGCGCTGGAGTACCTCAGCGAGTCAGGCAGCATCTCTGGAGAACAGAGTGCTGGAGCAACTCAACAGGTCAACCCGTTCTCCAGAGATGCTGCCTGACCCGCTGAGGTACCCCAGCACTTTGTGGCCTTTCAGATTAATGGGAAAAGTCACCAGACCAAATGGGAGAGGCTTCCACCCCAGTTTCGTTATTGAAATATTCCAGTCCTCTTAGACCTTGTAGAGATGTTCTCTCTCACTATCTCACTCTCTGCTCAAGCATCGATTTCACTTTCATTTAATGTACCTTTACTTATCCTACCTCTGCAAAGCTTAATGCTTCTGGCAAGAGCTGCACCACTCAGTTTGGGCATTTGTCACCAGCTCCACAACAACTGCATTTTGGAGAGAATGTTTGCGATCTTTCCCACTCTCGACAAGACCCCCTACCCTGAGCAAGCAAACTCTGACTCCAGAGGCGGCAGCGATGGTAATATTGTCAGTCTCACGGCTTTAGCAATAGAGATACAATGCTGACCTCCCACGCTGTCTGTGTGGAGTTTGCATGTTCTCCCTGTGACCGTGTGAGCTTCCTCCAGCTCCCATTTCCTCCCACATCCAAACGATGAGTAGCTTGGCGGTTACAAGATCAACTGGGAGCCAGCCCTAGGCGGCTGTGTTTCAGGGATAAGACAGCATGGAAGCAGGCCCCTTGGGCCCACCAAATGCAGGCCAGCCATTGTTCACACTAGTTCCAAGCTATCCCACTTTCTCGTCCGCTTCCTACGCACCAGGGGGCAATTTGCATAGGCCAATTAGCCAACAATCCCGCACATCTTTGGGATGTGGCTGGAAACCGGAGCACCCGGAGAAAACCCCACGCGGTCCCCGGGAGAACATGCAAACTCCACACGAACAGCACCCGAGGTCAGGATGGAACCCGAGGTCTCTGGCACTGTGAGGCAGCGGCTGTATCGCCACTGCGATGGTATGTTCCAGGGAACATTAGTGGAGGGGGGGGGGGTGGGATGCTCTAGACTGCCTGGGCCAAGTGGCCTGCTTTGGAAACGATTGGAATCTTTAAGGTCAAACGCTCCTGTTTGCAACTCAAGAAACAGCTGCACTCTAATCTATCTTATCAAACCCCCATCATCATCCTACGTACTGTCACATTCAGGGGCGGCACGGTGGCGCAGTGGTAGAGTTGCTGCCTTTCCAGCGCCAGAGACCCGGGTTTGATCTTGACCTGGGATGCTTGTCCGTACTGTGTTTGTACGTTCTCCCCGTGACCGGGTGGGTTTTCTCCGGGTGTCCCGGTTTCCTCCCACGCTCCAAGTGGTACAGGTTTGTAGGTTAATTGGCTTGGTATACTTGTAAGTTGCCCTTGGTGTGTGCAGGATAGTGTTAATGACTTTACCTTGCACTGAACGTTATTCCCTTATCATGTATCTGTACACGGTGAATGGCTCGATGGTAATCGTGCATTGTCCTTCCGCTGGATGGTCAGCACGCAACTAAAGCTTTTCCCTGTGCCGCGGTACACGTGACAATGAACTAAACTGAACTGGTTTACCAAGGAAAGACACAGAAATGCTGGGGTATCTCAGGGGTCAGGCAGCATCCCTGGAGAACATGGATGGTTGAGTTGAGTTGAGTGTCACATGTACCACTGTGCTGCCACGAGGGAAACACTGTGCTGGTCGAGCTGAAATCTTTCACCTGAGCAGGTGCACCAAGGCCCCGACCTCCCTCCCTGACAAAACACACAAGACTTTGTGCGGCACGGTGGCACAGCGGTAGAGTTCCTGCCTGTCAGCACTCGCACTGCCGTAGATCCGGGTTCGATCCCGACTACGGGTGCCGCCTGTACAGAGTTTGTACGTTCTCTCCCCGCCTGTGCTTTCTCCCAGATCTTTGGTTTCCTCCCACACTCCAAAGGCGTACAGGTTTGTAGGTTAATTGGCTCGGTATAAGCGTAAATTGTCCCCGGTGCGTATAGGATAGTGTTAATGTGCGGGGGATCGCTGCTCGGTCGGTGCAGACTCGGTGGGCCAAGGGGCCTGCTTCCACGCTGTATCTCTAAGCTAAGCTGAAGCCACCACGGCACAATTTCAACGACGAACAAGCTCACCAAACCTAACCAATCTTTATTCCTCAACCACTGCGGTGCGAACAGGTGATTCGGCCAACGAGGGCACTGCTGTTCCTGAATAAGAAAATAACTGCAGATGCTGGTACAAATCGAAGGTATTTATTCACAAAATGCTGGAGTAACTCAGCGGGTCAGGCAGCATCTCGGGAGAGAAGGAATGGGCGACGTTTCGGGTCGAGACCCTTCTTCAGTCTGAAGAAGGGTCTCGACCCGAAACGTTGCCCATTCCTTCTCTCCCGAGATGCTGCCTGACCTGCTGAGTTACTCCAGCATTTTGTGAATAAATGCTGTTCCTGAATATTCACTGCGCATGCAAACCTTCTGGAGCACAACTGAGGGACCACGTGGACAACTAAATACAGTTGCACTGTGCTTAATCGGGGGCTACAAAGTGCTGTGGGACATATTTGGCTGTGAAGTGGTCTCACAAGGTCACTTGTGGCACTAAGTATTTCTCATCCACAGAACATCATATGTACAGTTCTCAAATTACTCATGACATTGAGTTCTGGAAACCGCACACTGATGTACAACCTGAGAGGGGGGATCTCCTTGAAACCTACCAAATTATGAAAGCTCCTGACAGAGTGGATGTGGAGAGGATGTTTCCAGTAGCCAGAGACCAGAGATCAATGTCCGTACGGAGTTTGTATGTTTGCTCCCGTGACCCGCGTTGGTTTTCCCTGGTTTCCTCCTACATTCCATCGATGTACGGGTTTGTCGGTTAACTGGCTTGGTAAAATTGTAAATCGTCCCCAATGTGCGTAGGATGGCGTTAAGTGTGCGGGGATCGCTGGTCGGCACGGAGTCGGTGGGCCGAAGGGCCTGTTTCTGCACTGCGTCTCTAAACTAAACTAAAGGGAGGGTCTTGGATCAGAGGGCACAGCCTCAGAATAAAAGGACGCACCTTTAGAACGGAGATGAGGAGGGATTTCTTTACCCAGACAGTGGTGAATCTGTGGAATTCATTGCCACAGACGGCGGGTGGGGGAGGCCAAGTCATTGGGTATTTTTAAAGCGGAGATTGACAGGTTCTTGATTCGTAAGGGCGTCAAAGATTACGGGGATAAGGCAGGAGAATGAGGTTGAGAGGGAAAGGTAGATCAGCCGTGATCGAATGGCGGAGTAGACTCGATGGGCCGAATGGCCTTATTCTGCTCCTATGGACATACGATCTCTTCACAGGGAAGCGTCTTGGTTGATTGGTAAGTTCATAAGTTCTAGGAGCAGAATTAGGCCATTCAGCCCATCAAGTCTACTCCGCCATTCAGTCATGGCTGATCTATCTTTCCCTCTCAACGCCACTCTCCTGCCTTCTCCCCACAATAAAGTGTCACAAAAATGCACGATCACGATCAACCTCTTGTGGAGCTTGGCATGGACTCTGATGTTCATTGCCCCAGACCATCACTATCTTCCAGTGTCCACCCGCTGCTCCTGTACAATGCATGTGGAGGTCAGTTCTCACCGATCACCAGAGTGAGTGGAGGAAGCCCACAATTGGCTGTGGACGCGAGTCATAGAGGCCAGGAAACCGTTGGCTTCAATTCCTAGCCTGCACAGAGGTCACCGATTGCTCAAGTAGTCTCAGCGATCTCGTTCTGGGGAATTGCCATCACCCCCCCCCTGGGTTTGAGAGTTCACATGGACGGAGCACAAATAAGGATTGTTTGTTTAGTGTCTGTCCAGCCCTTGGTCTGCATACTCCGAAGAGAGAGACCCTGCCAGTATCTGCCCGCCTGAAGGTGCAGGGAGGGTGAGCAATAGACAATAGGTGCAGGAGGAGGCCATTCGGCCCTTCGAGCCAGCACCGCCATTCAATGTGATCATGGCTGATCATTCTCAATCAGTACCCCGTTCCTGCCTTCTCCCCATACCCCCTGACTCCGCTATCCTTAAGAGCTCTCTCAACCTCTCTCTTGAATGCATTCAGAGAATTGGCCTCCACTGCCTTCTGAGGCAGAGAATTCCACAGATTCACAACTCTCTGACTGAAATAGTTTTTCCTCACCTCAGTTCTAAACGGCCTACCCCTTATTCTTAAACTGTGGCCCCTTGTTCTGGACTCCCCCAACATTGGGAACATGTTTCCTGCCTCTAACGTGTCCAACCCCTTAATAATCTTAAAAGTTTCGATAAGATCTCCTCTCATCCTTCTAAATTCCAGTGTATACAAGCCTAGTCGCTCCAGTCTTTCAACATATGACAGTCCCGCGATAGAGCAGGCCGAGGTGATGAGACCTCAAGGCACAGGAGCAGAATCAGGCCATTCGCCCCATCGCGTCTGCCCCGCCATTCAATCATGGCTGTTTCCCCTCTCAATCCCATTCTCCTTCCTTCACCCCCATATCCTTTGATGCCCTTACTAATCAACAGCTAACCTGGGGTGCAATCTTCATGTTTATTAGTGCTAGGGGCAGAATTGTGCCATTCGGCCCATCAAGTCCATTCCGCCATCCAATCATGGCTGATGCATCTGTCTTTCCCTCTCAACCCCGTTCTCCTGCCTTCTCCCCATAACCCCCGTCGCCCATACTAATCAAGAGCCTATCAATCTCCGCTTTTAAAAAACACCCAAAATGGGCCAACGGAAAGCAGAGTGCCAAGCTCAACAAGAGGTTGATCGTGATCATGCATTTTTGTGACACGTTATTGTGGGGAGAAGGCAGGAGAATGGTGTTGAGAGGGGAAGATAGATCAGCCATGATTGAATGGCGGAGTAGACTTGATGGGCCGAATGGCCTAATTCTGCTCCTAGAATTTATGAACTTATGAACCAACCAAGACGCTTCTCTGTGAAGAGATCGTCATGTTCATATGACATAGGTGCAGAATAAAACCATTCGGCCCATCGAGTCTACTGCGCCATTCGGTCGCGGCTGATCTACCATTCCCTCTCAACCTCATTCTCCTCCCTTATCCCCGTAATCTTTGACGCCCTTACTAATCAAGAACCTGTCAATCTCCGCTTTAAAAATACCCAATGACTTGGCCTCCCCCACCCCCGTCTGCGGCAATGAATTCCACAGATTCACCACCCTCTGACTTAAGAGATTCCTCCTCATCTCCATTCTCAAACTACGTCCTTTTACCCCGAGGCTGTACCCTCTGGTCCGAGACTCTCCCACGACTGGAAACATCCTCCCCACATCCACTCCATCCAGGCCCATGCTTCAGAGGGGCAGGAACGGGGAAAGCACTGATGTCAAGAGTCAAGAGTGTTTATTGTCGTAGGTCCCAGATAGAACAATGAAATTCTTACTTGATGTGGAGAAGTAGCACAGCGAGCCGATCCTGAGTGGGTAAAGTATGGCTCAACAATAAGAACACCCAGGGAACTGAGTGGTGAAAAGGTTGTCCGCCACAATCCACAAACACAGAAGTGAAGGGATGGCAAAGAAAGCACAATGGCTCCTTCTACGCCCCAACTCCCAGTGTTTAAATCGCCTTTAAAGTCACAACACTAGGTCATTGTAAGCATACTCATTATGCCTCGCTAAAAGAAGGTCGTCTTAAGCATACAAACCAAATACAGTACAAGTCCCTAACAAACCCTCGCCAGTGGATTGCCTCCCTCAGCCCCAACTATGCAGTACCCTTGCAGCAACGGCATCAGCAGAAAGCAAACTGCTGGAGAGGCCGGGCTGCACGGTGGTAGAGTTGCGGCCTTGCAGCGCCCGAGACCCGGCTTTGATCCTGACTACGGGTGCTGCCCCGCCTCAGTCTGTACGTTCTCCCCGTGACCACCTGTGGGTTTCCCCAGGTGCTCCGGTTTCCTCCCACACTCCAAAGACGCACAGGGTTGCAGGTTAATTGGCTTCAGTCAAGATTGTAATTTGGCGTGCGTGCGTGCGTGTGTGTGTGTTAGTGTGTGTGTTAGTGATGGTGTACGGGGATCGCTGGTCGGCGCGGACTCGGTGGGCCGAAGGGCCTGCTTCCGCGCTGTATCACAAAACTAAACTGCATCTCAAACAAACTCAGCAGGTCAAGCAGTGTCCATGGAGGCAAATGCTGGAATTTAGAAGACTGAGGGGGGATCTTATTGAAACATGTAAAATTCTTAAGGGGTTGGAGAGGCTAGATGCGGGAAGATTGTTCCCAATGTTGGGGAAGTCCAGAACCAGGGGTCACAGCTTAAGGATAAGGGGGAAGTCTTTTAGGACTGAGATGAGAAAACATTTCTTCACACAGAGTGGTGAATCTGTGGAATTCTCTGCCACAGAAGGTAGTTGAGGCCAGTTCATTGGCTATATTTAAGAGGGAGTTAGATGTGGCCCTTGTGGCTAAAGGGATCAGGGGGTATGGAGAGAAGGCAGGTACAGGTTACTGAGCTGGATGATCAGCCATGATCATATTGAATGGCGGTGCAGGCTCGAAGGGCCGAATGGCCTACTCCTGCACATATTTTCTATGTTTCTATGACCAACGATGTTGCGGCTCAGGACGTTTCTTCAAGATGGCAGCACCTGCAGTCTACAGCAACAGGGTTGACACAAAGTGCTGGAGTAACTCAGCGGGTCAGGCAGCATCTCGGGAGAGAAGGAATGGGTGACGTTTCAGGTCAGGACCCTCCTTCAGACCGATGGACGATTTAAACCAGCATCTGTGGTGTTTTCCCACACTGACACCAGGGTCCCTGTATTCGAGTCGTGCACATCTCAGCAAGGCCATGAGCAAATCTGTGAAGATTGAGCAGTGCGCCACGGAAGGAAGAAGCAGATGGAATCGGAACATTTAGAAGGCATTGTGGCAGACACATGAACAGGCAAAGAATAGAGGGATACAGATCACGCGCAAGAACTGGAAGGATAGGGATCATGTGCAGCCAGATAGGATTAGTCAGGCCACTGCACACAAAGAACAGAACAGACACCGCCCAAAGTTCAATAAACCTAATTCCAGGATGCCCCTATCCTGTGCCCAACGTTGCTAACATTCCACACTGGACAGGTACATGGACAGGAAAGGTTTAGAGGGATATAGGCCAGACGCAGGCAGGTGGGACTAGTGCAAATGGGGCCTGTTTGTGCGCTGTATGACTCTATGATTCCTTAAGTTCCACACTTCTTTTGAGGTACACCCTGACACACTTTGACCTTTCCCCCCCCCGTAACCTTTACCCTCTCGCCTTAACCCTCGTCCACGGTACTGTTTGATTGGGTGGAAGACAAAGCGTGCTTAAAGACTTGTATGGAAAAGTTACTTACTCGAGGGAAGACTAAAAGCTGTATTTAATGTTACAGCAGGAGACGGGCGGCACGGTGGCGCAGCGGTAGAGTTGCTGCCTTACAGCGCCAGAGACCCGGGTTCAATACCGACCACGGGTTCTGTCCGTACGGATTTTTACGACCTGGGTCTTCTCCGGGTGCTCCGGTTTCCTCCCACACTCCAAAGACGTACGGGTTTGTAGGTTAATTTGCTCCTGTACATTGTAAATTGTCCCCAGTGTGTGTAGGGTAGTGCACGTGTTACGGGGATCACGGGTCGGCGCGGACTCGATGGGCCGAAGGGCCTTTTTCTGTGCTGTATCTCTGGTCTAAAACAAACAGCCACAGGTTCAATGGATTATTTTGACTAAAAGCATGGTCCAAGAAGGTGTGTAGGAAAATAACTGCAGATCCTGGTACAAATCGAAGGTCTCACAAAAATGCTGGAGTAACTCAGCGGGTCAGGCAGCATCTCAGGAGAGAAGGAATGGGTGACGTTTCGGGCCCGACCCGCTGAGTTGTTCCAGCATTCTGTGATACCTGGTTCCAGGAGGGGCAGGTTGACCGATAATGAGGGGGGGGGAAGGGGGGATATTGCATGAATTGGAGCTTGTACATTCTCCCCGTGACCTGCGTGGGGTTTCTCCGGAATCTCTGATTTCCTGTCACATTCCAAAGACGCTTGGGTTAAAACAAATTGTAAACTGACCCCAATGTGTAGGTTAGTGTTAATGCGTGGGGATCGCGGGTCAGTGCAGACGCTGTGGGCCGCAGAGTCTGGTTCCGCGCTGTAACTCTAAACTAAACTAAAATTAAAACGGCTCCAAGAACTTCCATTGATATCAAAGTTAATAGTCTCTTCCACCCCGACTTCCTCGGGGAAACTATTAACGTCGATATCAATGGAAGCTGTTGGAGGTACAGTGGAAAGACGCAAAATGCTGGGGCAACTCAGCGGGACAGGCAGCATCTCTGGATAGAAGGAATGGGTGATGTTTCAGGCCGAGGCCTTCTTCGGCCTGCAGAATTCTATCCAGAGATGCTGCCTGACCCGCTGAGTTACTCCAGCGTTTTGTGTCCATCTTCGGTTTAAACCAGCATCTGCAGTTCCTTCCTACACATTTCCTGGAGGATGGGACAGCTTTAATGCGCCGGCACATCTGGCTGCAGGCCTCAGCAGAAGGTTTCCTTTAGCGTGGAGGAGGATAGGGATGTCCTCTGGGCCGAAGGACCTGGTTCCGCGCTGTATCTCTAACACCGTGAACTAAAACCGAGGGTCACGGTGATTTGGCTCAATGTTATTTAGAGGTAAATGAACAGTCCGTCTGGTTCTCCAGCCACAGATTGACAGCAATAGTTGGTGTTGAACTCTGAGTAACCACTCGATTGCTTCCTGCAACTTCCGCCTTGCGACGTGTTCAGGAAACAATTGAAACCCCAAGCACCCAGATTGAAACTGCAGATTAGCCGAGATTTACTCTTTTAACCGACCCTTCAAGTTATTAATATATGCGTGCCTCACTGAAAACCTAACCAGATGCTCGTCGAGATTTCCAACTGGCAAGGCGGCATTGTGCTCAATAAAGAAAGTGCAGCAGCCCGCGAAAAGTCAGATTATTTCTTCCATGCCCCAGTGAAACTAAATGGCTACAATCAACCACTTCCAACCCATCCAAACCACGTCCTATTCATACCCCAGAAGGCAGGAGAATGGGGTTGAGAGGGAAAGATAGATCAGCCATGATTGAAGGGCAGAGTAGACTGCTTTTTTAGAGATACAGTGTAGATACAGGCCCTTCGGCCCAACAGGACCATGCCGACCAGCGATCCACGCACATTAGCACTACCCGACTCACACTGGGGACATCTTACATGTATAGCAAGCCCAGATTACCTACAAACCTGCACGTCTTTGGACTGTGGGAGGAAACCGAAGATCTCGGAGAAAACCCGCGCAGGTCATGGGGAGAACGTACAAACTCTGTACAGACAGCACCCGTAGTCAGGATCGAATCCGGGTCTCTGGCGCTGTAAGGCAGCAACTCTTCCGCTGCGCCTTTGACTTGCTAGTCCGAATGCTCTAATTCAGCTCCTATAACGTATG
This sequence comes from Rhinoraja longicauda, assembly GCF_053455715.1. Taxonomy (NCBI): domain Eukaryota; kingdom Metazoa; phylum Chordata; class Chondrichthyes; order Rajiformes; family Arhynchobatidae; genus Rhinoraja; species Rhinoraja longicauda. The sequence goes on along the minus strand of NC_135976.1, from coordinate 26,993,501 downwards.
AACTTTCCCTCTTAAGATCACACCTTGGGCCTACCAGGGCATCACTTGTGGCCAGCCCAGATTAGCCCTGGTCTTTTCTCATCTCCAGCTCTCGGCACCCCCCCTCCAGGCCCAAGGTACAGTCTGAAGGAGGAACCCGACCCGAAACGTCACCCATCCTTTTTTTCCGGGGATGCTGGCCGACCTGCTGAGTTACTCCAGCGCTTTGTGTCTGTCTGTGCCTCAGTTCCACAACGATGGGACATTGAAGGGGCGTTCATTTTAGTTTAGAGATACAGCACGCAAACAGGCCCTTCGGCCCACCGAGTCTGTACCGACCAGCGATCACCCGCACATTAACTCCATCCTACCCACACCAGGGACAATGTACACACACACCAAGCCAATCAACCTACAAACCTAGAAACATAGAAAATAGGTGCCGGAGTAGGCCATTCGGCCCTTCGAGCCACCACCGCCATTCAATATGATCATGGCTGATCATCCAACTCAGTATCCTGTACCTGCCTTCTCTCCATACCCCCTGATCCCTTTAGCGACAAGGGCCACACCTAACTCCCTCTTAAATATAGCCAATGAACTGGCCTCAACTACCCTCTGTGGCAGAGAATTCCACAGATTCACCACTCTCTGTGTGAAAAAAAACTTTCTCATCTCGGTCCTAAAAGACTTCCCCCTTATCCTTAAACTGTGACCCCTTGTTCTGGACTTCCCCAACATCGGTAACAATCTTCCTGCATCTAGCCTGCCCAACCCCTTAAGAATTTTGTAAGTTTCTATAAGATCCCCTCTCAATCTTCTAAATTCCAGCGAGTACAAGCCGAGTCTATCCAGTCTTTCTTCATATGAAAGTCCTGCCATCCCAGGAATCAATCTGGTGAACTTTCTCTGTACTCCCTCTATGGCAAGAATGTCTTTCCTCAGATTAGGAGACCAAAACTGTACGCAATACTCCAGGTGTGGTCTCACCACAGTGTGGTACAACTGCAGCAGAACCTCCCTGCTCCTATACTCAAACCTGCACTTCTTTGTGGAGTGTGGGAGGAAGCCGAAGATCTCGGAGAAAACACACGTGGTCACGGGGAGAACGTGCAAACTCCGCACGGACGGCACCCGTAGTCGGGAGAGGTAGAGTGGACAACTTGAACAGCAGCTTGCGGGACTTTCAGTCGGAGCCTTGGCCCATGCGTCTGCTGGCAGCAGAGACGGCAGAATCACAGACCGTGGAAAACATTCCCTTCTCACTTCCACTCAAAATAAAACAAGTTTTCCAACCTGCTCTAATATTTATTTTCTAAAACCGAACCAACGCATGCCTTCGGATTGAGGGGAACTTTATTGAAAATAAAGTGCTGCCTCTTTAGAAAGATACAATCACCTTCTCATTCCCAGCCAGAAGTTCCCACCATGAGCAATAATGAATCCCCCGCAGGTAACGGGTTGCCCATTGCTCCAACCCCTCGTCTCCACACCGTTCCATTCCCTCTCCCTGCAGGCATGACGTTCAGGTGCTGGGGCAACATCATCACTTGTCAGTTGCTAACTCTGGGCTGCAATCTTCATGTTTATAGGTTCTAGGAGCAGAATCTGGCCATTCGGCCCATCGAGCCTACTCCGCCATTCAATCATGGCGGATCTATCTCTCCCTCTCAACCCCATTCTCCTGCCTTCTCCCCGTAACCCCTGACAACCCTTAATCAAGAACCTGTCAATCTCCTGCCTTAAAACTATCCACTGACTCGGCCTCCACAGCCTTCTGCGGCAATGAATTCCACAGGTTCACCACCCTCTGACTAAATAAATTCCTCCTCATCTCCTTTCTAAAGGTACGTCCTTTTATTCTGAGGCTGTGGCCTCTGGTCCTAGACTCTCCCACCAGTGGAAACATCCTCTCCACATCCACTCTGTCCAGTATTTGGTAAGTTTCAATGAGGTCCCCCCTCATCCTTCTAAACTTAATTTACAAACCTTTGCAGCAGGCAGTGACGGTTCATCAAACCCAAGCCAGAAGCTGCCCTCGGCATGAACTGGCATCATTATCCATTGCTTGTTAGACCAAACGCAGGTTCGGCGATCGTTTCGCTCAACACCTTTGCTCAGTCCGCCTTAACCAACCTGATCTCCCGGTGGCTGAGCACTTCAACTCCCCCTCCAACTCCCAGTCTGACCTTTCTGTCATGGGCCTCCTCCATTGTCGTAGTGAGGCCCACCGCAAACTGGAGGAACAGCACCTCATATTTCGCTTGGGCAGCTTACACCCCACCGGTATAAACATTGACTTCTCTAACTTTATATAGCTCCTCTGTCCCACACTTCCCCTCCCCTTTTCCAGTTCTCCCACTGTCTTCCTGTCTCTAACTACATCCTTTCTTTGTCCCGCCCCCCTCCCCTGACATCAGTCTGAAGAAGGGTCTCGACCCGAAACGTCACCCATTCCTTCTCTCCTGAGATGCTGCCTGACCCGCTGAGTTACTCCAGCTTTTTGTGATACCTTCTGCTTGTGCAGGTATGGCCACTGTTCCAACCAAACACAAAGAGACAGGAGCAGTGGGTGGGGCAACACAACTCATAGATGGCTGTGTGATTTAACACAAGTTTGCAGATGTGTGTAGAATATCTAGACACTCAAGATTAATTTTCACTCCAATCCTGTGAGCTTATTTAGTCATGGAGTCAGGTCTGAAGAAGGGCCCTGACCTGAAACGTCACTCATCCACGTCCTTCAGAGGAGCTGCCTGACCTGCTGAGTTATTCCAGCACTGCGCCTTTTACTCAAGGCAAGCCCTACGGTTGGACTCGCACTGAGCTATCTGATCGTTAAGAAGTGGTGGTATTAGGAACGTTTCAAAGTCCTAAAGAAGCTAAGTAGCTGTGGCACAACAGTAGAGTTGCTGCCTCACAGTGCCAGAGACCAGAGTTCCATCCGGACTACAGATGCTGTCTTTACGGTGTTTGTACGTTCTCCCCGTGAGTTTTGTCTGGGAGCTCTGGTTTGCTCCCACAATCCAAGAACAGGTTGGTAGGTTAATTGTCTTTGGTAAAATTGTAAATTGTCCCGCGTGTGTAGAATAGTGCTCGAGTACAGGGTGATCGCTGGTCGGTGTGGACACCGTGGGGCCATTGGGCCTGTACCCGCGCTGTATCCCTAAAGTCTAAAGCCAATGCAACAACAGGCAGGTCTTGAATGTCAAGCTTGTTGTAATCTGATCATCAAATCCTCATTCACGTTATCACCTACCTGTCTGTTCTTATCAACATTTAACTCAGGTCAAGTAGCCCAGTAACAAGGGGATAATTAGAAAATAGCCAAGTGAAGGGAAGGGAAAGTACACGCACACACACACACACAAACACACACACACACAGACGTGCGCCCGCACACAAAAACACACACGCACGCACGCACACGCACACACGCCCGCATACACACGCCCGCACACACACGCCCGCACACACGCGTACGCCCGCACGCACGCGCACACCCACGCACGCGCACACACACACGCCCGCACACACACGCACGCCCGCACACACACGCACGCACGCCCGCACACACACACACGCACGCCCGCACACACGCATGCCCGCACACACACGCACGCCCGCACACACGCACACACGCCCGCACACACACGCCCGCACACACATGCACGCGCACACCCACACGCACGCGCACACCCACACGCACGCGCACACACGCACGCCCGCACACACACGCACGCCTGCACACACACACGCCCGCACGCACGCGCACACATGCCCGCACACACACACGCCCGCACGCACGCGCACACACACACACACGCCCGCACACACACACACCCGTACACACACACACGCCCGCACACACACACACGCCCGCACACGCACGCGCACACACACACACACACACACACGTTTTTCTTAAAAAATCCAGAGCCTGAAAGGGTGGAGGAACAGTTTTCAATTGTAATGTTCAAAGTGAATCAACGTTAAACAGATATTTACAGGGCTTTGGAGAAAGTGCACAGGGCTAACCAAAGAGGTCTTTCAACGTGTGCAGGAACTGCAGATGCTGGTATAAAACCGAAGACAGCCACGAAATGCTGGAGTAACTCAGCGAGTCAGGCAGAACCCATTCATTCTCTCGAGGGATATTGCTTGACCCGCTGAGTTACTCCAGCACTTTGTGTGTATCTTCGGTGTAAACCAGCATCTGCAGTTCCTTTCTACACGAGGCATAATGCCATAAGGTCGTACAGGATGGAAACAGGCTCTTTGGCTCAATTTGTCCATGAGTCTGTCCTGAAGTGCGTGAGGATGAGGGGTAATCTTATAGAAGTGCACCAATGCACGAGAGGGATTGATCGGGTGTACGCACAGTCAGTATTCTGAAGAAGGTTCTTCAAGAAGGGACTGGTCTGAAGAAGGGTCCCGACCCATAACGTCACCCTTCCTTGTTCTCCAGACTCCAGAAAAGCAGGAACCGGGGTACTGATTCTGGATGATCAGCCATGCTCACATCGAATGGCGGTCGGTGCTGGCTCGAAGGGCCGAATGGCCTACTCCAGCACCTACTTTCTATTTAAGATTTCATACTTTCCCTGTGGCGATACTAACCCAGAACCCCAGCGCTGGGCACATCAGTCAACTGGCTTAATACTGCTTCCATATTCATTGATAGCTAAGTTCTGAAGATTAATAGAACAACTTTCATCAACGATGGCCACGGCATAACCACGACAGTAATGCCTTTAAGTAATGGCCAGGCTGCAGTTCACTTAAAAATCTATTACTGCGTTTTCTTTTGTTCGTGCGATTGATGACTTTTGATATTTCAAAACCGAACCACGACCATATAGAGTGAATTAGCCGCAAACTTCCACTTATTGAAAAATGTTCCCTTTACTAAAAGAGAAACAAAATTGCCCTTTCAATCCCTGCCAGATTTCCTGCAGAAAAGCCCATAAATAATTATTAACTTCCAGCAGGTTAACTTAAGACATTAAAGTCACAATCATTTTGCAACGGCCGAGGCTCAACACAAAATAGAGTTTCCGTGCTTTGTCTGTCTGTCTGACTCTCTCTCTCCCCCTCTCCCTCTCTTTTGGTCTCTTCCCAATTCGACCCTTCCAGCAGTGCTGTGCTCAATGCATCACCAGTGAGTTTTCATTTCCTGTCACTTCTAACCATAGTGTTCCATCTTACACAATTTCTTCTAGGCCCCTCTCTCCAACCCAAAACCCAATGTCATTATCTTCCACCGTCTCCGCTTCCAAGTTCCCCTCCCCCTCCCCCTCCACCCCCCCCCCCCCCATTCCCGAGCTTCATCCCATCTCATCGTCAATCCCTAACATCTCTTATCTTCCAAGATAAGACACAAAATGCTGGAGGAACTCAGCGGGACAGGCAGCGTCTCTGGAGAGAAGGAACGGGTGACGTTTCGGGTCGAGACCCTTCTTCAGACTGAGAGTCAGGGGAGATAGGGGCCTAGAGATAAGGAAGGGTAAGGTGTGAAAATGGCAGATCAATGGCAGATGGTGATAAGGAAATGTAGAATGGTTCATGGTCGGCTGAGGGGGGAGGTGAGAACGCGGCATACAATCAGTGACATTTAATCAGGAGGACAGTAGAACTAGTCGGACAACTATTATGGGGAGGGACAGAGAGAGAGGGGAAGCAATCAATACTTATACCGCTGGGTTACGAGCTGCCCAAGCGAAATCTGTGGTCCTGCTACTTGTTACTTATAAAACATTGAACAGTTTGAAGAAAGGTCCCAACCCAAACATCAGATCGTGGGAAAGTCTAGGACGAGAAGTCATAGCCTCAGAATTAAAGACGATCTTTTAGGAAGGAGATGAGGAGGAATTTATTTAGTCAGAAGGTGGTGAATCTGTGGAATTCTTTGCCACAGAAGGCTGTGGAGGCCAAGTCAGTGGATATTTTTACAGCAGAGATAGATAGATTCTTGATTAGTACGGGTGTCAAAGGTTATGAGGAGAAAGCAGGAGAATGGGGTTAGGAGGGAGAGATGGATCAGCCATGATTGAATGGGGGAGTAGACTTGATGGGCTGAATGGCCTAATTCTACTCCTATCTCTTATGATCTTACGATTACCTATCCGTGTTCTCCAGAGACGCTGCCTGACCCATTTAGTTGCTCAATCATCCATTCGCACTAGTTCTATGTTATCCCACTTTCTCATCCACTCCCTACACGGTAAGGGCTATTTACAGAGGCCAATTAGCTTACAAACCCACACGTCTTTGAAATGTGTGAGGAAACCGGAGCACCCGGAGAAAACCCACGTGGTCACAAGGAGAAGGTGCAAACTCCACACACACAACACCCGAGATCAGGGTGAAAGCTGGGTTTCTGGCGCTGTGAGGCAGCAACTCTACCAGTTCTATTTTATACTCTTCCCTCAGGTCTTTCTTCATTCCACCTCAGATTGTGTTCACTGAAGCAACAACGTTTGTTCAAACGTTTGAGTCTGTAGAAAGGTCCCGATCTGAAACGTCACCTATCCATTTTCTCCACACATGCCGCCTGACCCGCTGAGTTACTCCAGTACTTTGAGTCTATCCAAGTTTGTTCAATATCATATCATATCATATCATATATATACAGCCGGAAACAGGCCTTTTCGGCCCACCAAGTCCATGCCGCCCAGCAATCCCCGTACATTAACACTATCCTACACCCACTAGGGATAATTTTTACATTTACCCAGCCAATTAACCTACATACCTGTACGTCTTTGGAGTGCGGGAGGAAACCGAAGATCTCGGAGAAAACCCACGCAGGTCACGGGGAGAACGTACAAACTCCTTACAGTGCAGCACCCGTAGTCAGGATCGAACCTGAGTCTCCGGCGCTGCATTCGCTGTAAAGCAGCAACTCTACCGCTGCGCTACCGTGCCTTAGATCCTTAGATCCTTAGATCCTTAGATCCGATACCCTCTAATCCAGGCAACTGAAGAAGGGTCTTGGCCCGAAACGTCACCCATTACTACTCTCTGGAGATGCTGCCTGTGTCGTTTTTTACAACATTCTGCTAATCCTAATTTTAGCGAGCAGGCAGCTTTTCAAGCCAATTAATATCACAACTGTACTTCTACATCACTTATCTACTTTGCCCCACATCCCCCCCCCCCCCCCTCCCCCCAAAGTGCTCGTGAATTGATGCAGTACTTCAATATTAATGGCTGATAAAATAAGGAAGATAGGAAGACCTTTCACTCACTAACTCCACGCTGTCCTGCACTGTGAGATAAACAATTGTCAGGATGGTGTCATTGACGGGAAGGATAGCAATTCCTGTGATAGGCACAAAATGCAGGAGTAACTCAGCAGCATCTCTGGAGAGAAGGATTGGGTGACGTTTCGGGCCGAGACCCTTCTTCAGACTGCGGGTCGGGGAAAGGTAAACTAGAGATATGGAAGGATACAGAGCATGTAAGGTGTGAAAAGGACAGATCAAAGCAGACGCTGCTCAAGGAAATGCAAAACGGTTCATTGTTGGCGGAGGGGAAGGTGCCGAAAAGGCATACCATCAGCAAAATCAATCAGGACAGTGAAACTAGTCGGACAACTTGGGTGGGAGAGGGATGGAGAGGGAGGGAAAGCAAGGGTTACTTGCGGTTAAGAGAAATCAATACGCAAACCGCTGGGGTGTCAGCCGCCCAAGCAAGATGAGGGGTGCTTTTCCTCCAATTTGCATTTGGCCTCACTCTGACAGTGGAGGAGGCCCAGGACAGAAGAATAAGAATAGAATAGTTCCTTTATTGTCATTGTAACATGAGCCATGTACAACGAAATTGTAAAATGTCAGCCAGTCAGTGCACCATTCAAACATTTCTAAAAGCTAACGATACATACAAGGTAAAATATTTTAAAAAAGATAAACAACTAAAATAAATATCATGAAAATAGCACGCATAAACACCCAACCCTACATCCTTCTGTCGATTTCACAGTCTCTTATTATGTATCGCCCCTGCGTTCCTTGGCGGCTACATTTAGTGCCTTTATAGCAGTGGGGTAAAAACTATTTTTAAGTCTGTTTGTCCTTGTCCTTGTAGATCTGTACCGTCTGCCTGACGGTAACAGTTCAAACAGGGAGTGTCCGGGGTGGGAAATGTCCTTTATAATACTCTGGGATTTTTTGATGCAGCGGGAACTGTGTAAGTCCTCCAAGGTAAGTAGAGGGCAGCCGACAATCCTCTGGGCGTTGTCAATGGCCCTCTGGAGCGCTTTCCTCTGAGCCGCTGTGCAGCTGGTGTACCATACGCATACACAGTATGTTAGGATGCTCTCAATGTAGCACCGATAAAAGGACAACAGCAGTCTCTGAGTGATGTTATTCTTCCTGAGCACCCTCAGGAAGTGCAGTCTCTGCTGGACCTTTTTCAGCAGCGCAGAGGTGTTCACGCTCCACGTCAGGTCCTCCTCAATATGGATTCCCAGGAAGCGGAAATCCGCCACCCTCTCCACACAGTCCCCTCTGATAGTTAATGGTACCATGTCCGTTTTATTCTTTCTGAAGTCTATTATTATTTCCTTTGTCTTTAAGGTGTTGAGGAGCAGGTTATTTTCTCCACACCACACTGTCAGCTGCTCCACCTCATCCCGGTAGGCGTACTCGTCCCCCCCGGTGATGAGTCCCACCACCGTAGTGTCATCCGCAAATTTGACAATGGTGTTGCTGTGGTGGGCGGGGGTGCAGTCATGTGTATAGATGGTGTAGAGCAGGGGGCTCAGCACGCAGCCCTGTGGAGAGCCGGTACTGAGGCTGAGGGCCGTGGATGTGTGATGGCCCACTCTGACTCTCTGGCTGCGAGCTGACAGGAAGCTATTTATCCACATGCAGGTGGAGTGTGGAAGTCCCAAGTCCCCCAGTTTGTCAGTACGGGAGTGGGAGGGGAGTTAAAGTGTTTGGCAACCGGGAGATCGCGTAAGTCCAGGCGGACTGAGTGGAGGTGTTCAGCGAGACGATCGCCCGGGGGACTTGATAGAGGTTTTAAAAATTTTAAGAGGGACGGACAGTTGACGTGGGTAGGCTTTTCCCTTTGAGAGTGGGGAAGATTCCAACAAGGGGACATAGCTTCAGAATTGAGGGACAAAAGTTTAGGGGTAACATGAGGGGTAACTTCTTTACTCAGAGGGTGGTGGCTGTAGGGAATGGGCTTCCGGTGGAAGTGGTGGAGGCAGGCTCGATTTTATTATTTAAGAGTAAATTGGATAGGTATATGGATAAGAGGGGATTGGAGGGTTATGGTCTGAGAGCAGGTAGATGAGACTAGGTCAGGGAGAGTGGTCGGCGTGGACTGGTAGGGCCGAGCGGGCCTGTTTCCGTGCTGTAGTTGTTATATGGTTATATGGTTATATGGTCTGCGCTTGGTCTCGCCGATACGCTGGATATGCCAAGGAGCTCGGCGAGCAAGATGGCGAATGGATAAAGCTGCCCAGACGCAAGGGGAGATATTTGACCCGTGCACGGCTGTGGAGTCGACAGCCAGTTGGTGCCACTGTGAACGGCAGCAAAAAGGGGGGGAAATTTCAGCAACATTTATGCCGGCCTCAAGCCCAACAGGTGATGCAAATGGCCATTAAGATGCAAAGATATACACAAAAAGCTGGAGTAACTCAGCGGGACAGGCAGCATCCCTGGAGAGAAGGATTGGGTGAGGTTTCGGGTCAAGACCCTTCTTCAGAAACGTCACCCATTCCTTCTCTCCAGAGATGCTGCCTGACCCTCTGAGTTACTCCAGCTTTTTGTGTCTATCTTCGGTTTAAACCAGCAGCTGCAGTTTCTTCCTGCACATTAAAATGCGATGATCCGCTGCTGGTGGGACTTGTGCAACATTAGCACCCTGCATCCTAACTTCATCAACTGCAACCTGTGCACAATGGACTAACACAGCACAGCTCGGGAAACACACACAGACAGTCATATACAGTGCACTCCATAATGTTTGGGACAAAGACCCATCATTTATTTATTTGCCTCTGTACTCCACAATTTGAGATTTGTAAAAGAAAAAAAAATCACATGTGGTTAAAGTGCACATTGTTTTACTAAAGGCCATTTTTCTACATTTTGTTTTCACCATGTAGAAATTACAGCTGTGTTTATACACAGTCCTGCCGTTTCAGGGCACCATAATGTTTGGGACACATGGCTTCGCAGGTGTTTGTAATTGCTCAGGTGTGTTTAAATGCCTCCTTAATGCAGGTATAAGAGAGACTCTCAGCACCTAGTCTTTCCTCCAGTTTTTCCATCACCTTTGGAAACTTTTATGGCTGTTTATCAACATGAGGACCAAAGTTGTGCCAATGAAAGTCAAAGAAGCCATTATGAGACTGAGAAACAAGAATAAAACTGTTAGAGACATCAGCCAAACCTTCGGCTGACCAAAAACAACTGTTTGGAACATCATTAAGAAGAAAGAGAGCACTGGTGAGCTTTCTAATCGCAAAGGGACTGGCAGGCCAAGGAAGACCTCCACAGCTGATGACAGAAGAATTCTCTCTGTAATAAAGAAAAATCCCCAAACACCTGTCCGATAGATCAGAAACACTCTTCAGGAGTCAGGTGTGGATTTGTCAACGACCACTGTCCGCAGAAGACTTCATGAGCAGAAATACAGAGGCTACACTGCAAGATGCAAACCACTGGTTAGCCGCAAAAATAGGATGGCCAGGTTACAGTTTTACCAAGAAGTACTTAAAAAAGCAACCACGGTTCTGGAAAAAAGTCTTGTGGACAGATGAGACGAAGATTAACTTATATCAGAGTGATGGCAAGAGCAAAGTATGTAGGAGAGAAGGAACTGTCCAAGATCCAAAGCATACCACCTCATCTGTGAAACACGGTGGTGGGGGTGTTATGGCCTGGGCATGTATGGCTGCTGAAGGTACTGGCTCACTTATCTTCATTGATGATACAACTGCTGATGGTAATAGCACAATGGATTCTGAAGTGTATAGACACATCCAATCTGCTCAAGTTCAAACAAATGCCTCAAAACTCATTACAGCAAGACAATGATCCCAAACATACTGCTAAAGCAACAAAGGAGTTTTTCAAAACTAAAAAAATGGTCAATGCCTTTTATATGCTGAAGAGAAAACTGAAGGGGACTAGCCCCCAAAACAAGCATAAGCTAAAGATGGCTGCAATACAGGCCTGGCAGACCATCACCAGAGAAGATACCCAGCAACTGGTGATGTCCATGAATCGCAGATTTCAAGCAGTCATTGCATGCAAAGGATATGCAACAAAATACTAAACATGACTACTTTCATTTACATGACATTGCTGTGTCCCAAACATTATGGTGCCCTGAAATGGAGGGACTATGTATAAACACTGCTGTAATTTCTACATGGTGAAAAAAATGTATAAAAATAGCCTTTATTAAAATCTGACAATGTGCACTTTAAACCACATGTGTATTTTTCTATTACAAATCTCAAATTGTGGCGTACAGAGGCAAATAAATAAATGATGGGTCTTTGTCCCAAACATTATGGAGGGCACTGTACACCACAGAAACTTAAAACACACATCATAAACTACAAGGGTAAAGCTTTTCCCATAGTCTAGATCACGCTCCAAAATTGGAATCCAACCTTGGATATGATAAGTGCAGGAAGGAACTGCAGATGCTGGTTTAAACCGAAGATGGACACAAAAAGCTGGAGTAACTCAGCGGGACAGGCAGCATCTCTGGAGAGAGGGAATGGGTGAATTCTTCAGTCTCCACCCGAAACGTCGCCTATTCCTTTTCTCCAGAGATGCTGCCTGACCCGCTGAGTTATTCCGGCTTTAGTCTGAAGAAGGGTCTCAACCCAAAACGTCACCCATTCCTTCTCTCCAGAGATGCTGCCTGTCCCGCTGAGTTACAGTCTGAAGAAGGGTCCTCGACCCGAAACGTCTCTGCAGCGATGCTGCCTGTCCCGTTGAGTTACTCCAGCTTTCTTGGATATGATAACATTGATGGCTATCTTGTGCATGTGACTGTGGTAAACAGTGTTAAATTGATAGTTCCACTTGTCTCCTCGTGTGGCTTTGAAGTCTTCTTTCCCTTGTGATGTGATGTGAGTGCAGTGAGTCTGGGAGCCTGCAACCCTGAGTCATATGTTGAAAGACTGGAGCGACTAGTCTTGTATACAGTGGAATTTAGACGAATGAGAGGGGATCTTATCGAAACGTATAAGATTATTAAGGGGTTGGACACGTTAGAGGCAGGAAACATGTTCCCAATGTTGGGGAGTCCAGAACCAGGGGAGACAGTTTAAGAGTAAGGGGTAGCCCATTTGGAACGGAGATGAGGAAAAACTTTTTCAGTCAGAGAGTTGTAAATCTGTGGAATTCTCTGCCTCAGAAGGCAGTGGAGGCCAGTTCTCTGAATGCATTCAAGAGAGAGCTAGATAGAGCTCTTAAGGATAGCAGAGTCAGGGGGGTATGGGGAGAAGGCAGGAACGGGGTACTGATTAAGAATGATCAGCCATGGTCACATTGAATGGTGGTGCTGGCTCGAAGGGCCAAATGGCCTCCTCCTGCACCTATTGTCTATTGTCTAACCCTGATTTCCATTGTACCTGAAGCACACCTCACTTGTAACGTGTGACAATGGGCCCGACACAGCCTGACATGATGCCGACCTACGTTACATCAACACAATGCCGAGATCCGTTCTGGATTAGTATCAAACCCTGCACCCATCGGACCATACAGACTGGGGCCGAGGGACCTGGACCACGAGATGATGAGTAAATAACTCAAGAATAGCAACATTTAAAAACAAAATCCCAAATACAGTAACAGCATGACCCAGTGAAAATCCCCACACCGGGAAGTGGCGAGTGGGATAACAAGGACATCGGATCAGGGGCACAACTACATTCCCCAGAGATCTGGAATAAGTTCACCAACGACATTTAAAAAAAAAGGAAATAAGAAACTGGATTTATTCACAAAATGCTGGAGTAACTCAGCAGGTCAGGCAGCATCTCGGGAGAGAAGGAATGGGTGACGTTTCGGGTCGAGACCCTTCATCAGTCTGAAGAAGGGTCTCGACCCGAAACGTCACCCATTCCTTCTCTCCCGAGATGCCGCCTGACCTGCTGAGTT